>NC_077223.1:28452543-28810788 GCF_024763615.1 Phlebotomus papatasi | reverse complement strand
GGCCCATTTTCACTGCAAAAAATTCATCGGATACAAAAAATTGCACATCAATATTTAGACGGATCTCTAATCTATCTGCTTAAATCGTTTATATGACTGGTTATTAGTTTTAAAATCACTTTTATGTAATTTTTCTAAGCCATGTTTTTATGACATTAGGGCGCTAGCGAAAACCGTTTTTTTTTCACTTTGAGTCCATGACAATGTCATTCTGCAACCTTAAAATTCAGGCAACAGGGTTGAAGATTATGTCAATTGTCGATAAAATTGGCGGATTGCAATATGTGTACTTATGAAATAATCACATCTAATGATATAGTTGCCACATTAAAATTATCATTCAAGGACCCTTCTTAAAATATAGGATGGACACAAGTAGAATTTATGAATTTGTTACCACCCACAAAAACAGTGTCCACCAAGTAAAAATATTTTTACATAAATATTAGTACTGATGACCCCTCTATGTGCCTATGATAGTAGTTTTCGTGAACAGCGACATTAATTAAGAAATACTTATGAAATATCATGTATCGAAATTACAGTTTTGGGCCTATTTTTGATTTTTGCTTCCTGAAACTAGGAAAAAAGAGCTAGGATCCTAATTTTTTTAGGAAATGTGAGGCTTAGCACCAGCTATTGAAATATATTGCGATGAGTCATAACTATTGATTAACATAGGAAAAAATAGTTATTATCAAGCTTGGATCGTATCAAGCATGGTCACTTTCCCCTAAGTTGAAATTAAAAATTTATTTCACTACAATCATCAAGAAGTGCATTAAGAAATTACAATTTCCCTACAATATCTTCAGACGAGCGATGAATATTTCCATACCATGAGTATAAAATTGATTGAAAATTTAATGTGAAAAAAAATTAGGTCAATATTTTGTGAACATTATTGATTACATTTCAACAAAATTAAGTTCAATCTCAATAAAAAAAAATCATCGACACACCCTTCACCCTTATCTATTTACTGAATTTAATTTATTAGTATTTGTTCGAAAATTATTAAAATATTATAGCAATAAAATTTTGTAATATGAAATGTTTGACTATGCAAAAGTAAGATTTACAAAAATACGTTTCTCCTATGTCTTTCAATGTCTTCGTAAAGTTTTCTAACTGTCATTGATATAGACATCTTAAAAAGTTTTCTCATAAAAGAAAAAAAATTATTGAAGTCAATTTGATATATTTCTAGCAAACTTTTCATTTGTAATAAAAATGAAAGAGATTAAATAATTTTTTATAGGGCATGGAATACATATCCCTTAAAAACAAGCTCATTCAGAAAAAGACATTAATTTGAAATTTCCGTAGAAAATCAGTGCTGTATTGAAATAGTGATCTATATAACTATATACACGTATATATCCAGTGTAAAGCCACCACTTTAGTGCAATTTCATTCCATGTACAATTTCCAATTGTCATAATTTACACGATTCTCTTACAATTGCACTAGTACTTTCGCATCACATGAAAATATATATGTATAATAAATTTACTAAAAACCACACCAAAGTTTAACATTGCAGATTTCCTCCACTGTAATCAACTAACTCAAATATACTAGATAATACCAACTGAAACTTGATGAGGATGAGACGATTGAAAAGGAAATGGGATAAAGAGTGAAAATGTTTCTCCCCAAAAATATTTCTTGTAGGCTTGCTCACCCACAACGCTAAAAGCACTGACAATTCACAGGAAATGCTCTATAAGGGATTATCTCGACCAGGATATGAGGATAAAAATAGAAAAAAAGTCTTACTAAAATTAATATCTTATAGCAATAAAAATCGATTGTAGAATTTTAATATTGAACGAATAATAATAATATAAATGCGTCAGAGGAACTAGGCCGTCTCACAAACACAAATTCTAGACACGAACTAAAACTCTTTGTACAGGGATAAAGTTTTCTGTCCCAGATTTGTGGAATTAGGTATTATAAAGTTTATTTGATGCGATTCAAAAATTTTTAATACCGGATAATTTATGACAATTTAAAGACAATTCGAACCCGGGACGCCGGAACAGTTCTAACAAATATCGAGCGCTCAACCTATCAACCCATTACATCTATGGAAGAACCATTATTTTAACAAAATAATTTCCCTTTGAAATACATGCTCTACGGGTAACAGGCAAATAATTTGAAAAAAACAAAATTATAAAAAAAGTAATTTTTCTATCATTTTTGCCATCTGGTTTCCCGAACCATTACAGACAGGGAGGTCCGCTTTCAAAGAAATTCTCTGGACCGAAAAAGCACTCCGTGAATTCACTCCAGTGACATAGAAAATTCGCATATCCACAGGAGATATCTTTGTAATAAGATATGGAAACGTCGTGATGTATGCAAAACATTTTCGGCGCCAACTTTTTGGCCCATTTTCAGTGCCAACGGTTCATAAGAAATGCATTTCAGATTTACCGTGTGAAAAATCCAAAATCAAAAATGCAAATGCGTGTGAAAAATATTTGCATGCATTTAGGGGAAATTAAAAAAAAATTATAAGCTCCTAATAGTAGGCAAATTATATCAAATTCTTTCAATCCGTTTTCACTTAAGCCAGAACTCCCTGTATAAGGCAACAAACTTTTGACACTTACTGCATATGGAATGCAAATTCTCAAGAGCCCGTGATACCTTCGAAGTATTTAAAATAATCATTGGTTAACGATGTATCACACTTCATCCTTTCTACAGGATCTGACTTGTTTGAAAGCCGAAAATTCACATCTTATTTTACTGAAATAATTCCTTCTTCTTGCTTTTAAATGAAATGCTTTAAACAGTTTAATTAGGATATATTTAAAATAATTGACTACTAATAAAGCTTGATAAACAAACATCGTTTTTGATATTTTACAGGTAACTTTGGAGTACCTATACTCGTATACTCCAAATATGCAAGCAAAATTATTTAGTTTTGAGAATTAAGTTATATTACAACATGGCTTATCTCGCTGGTTTTACAATATTCTATTTTAGTGCATTTGATGCACTTTCATTCAATTTATATGTCTAATTTAATTCATGTTTCACTTTGCTCTTAACCAGCTGAAATTCACTATACAATATCATATAATTCAATTTTAAACCCGTTAATTTAATTCAATTATACTTCATAATATTTTATTACCACTCTGTCAGAGATTTTTTTCCAGAAGTACTTAATGTTAATTTTAACTAATAGAACATGTAAAATGCGTGGCATATTTTTTAATAAAGTATGTAACAACCTCAAGGGATATTTATGCCCAAAAACCGATATTTTATTGCTAGAACTCTGCGAAGAGAAGAAAATAACTAACTAAACTAGGATCTAAAGAACAACTACTGAAAAAATGAATGTCTCACAATCCGTATAAATTATACCACTAGGCGAGACCTTAGTAAGACCCAAAACAGTTAGAAATTCCCATAGTCGATGGTCAATAATTTTTACTGATGTTTTTACGAGGCTGCGAAAGTTAAATTTTCCTGAACTGCCAAGGTGGTAATGTTTGTGAATTTTCCTCCACCCACAAAAATGACCCCCTTCGAGCAAAAGATTTTTACGGTAAATATTAACCGTGATAAACCCTCTATAACTTGTAATAATTGTTTTCTTCGAAAAGACACTTGAAATGTAAAAAAATGCATAAATTATTACACTTAAAAATCGCAATTTTATGTTTTCGCCATTCAACTAAAGGCTGCTGTTGTATACGGGCGTGAGAGGTCGCACGTATCGGTAGTAACTGTGAGAAAGCCTAAAACCTCAGAGAGTAACTGTGTTATCACACTTGCACATTAAAATTTTAATATAATTCACATTAATTGCGGCTGGTGAGAGTCCAAATGTGTAATTTGTGTGTTTGAATCATTTTATATTCAAAATTTGATCTATTTGTTGATAAAAAGGTAGACTTGGCCCGTAAAATTTGATATAAATTGATTTATAGCAATAATGTGAAAAATTAATGCGATTTTCTCTTTAATTTTTTAATGTGAAAAATATTTATGCTTTAGGTAAATTTAAACTTATTTTTGCAGGCCGAGTCCACTTCTTTATCAATAAATAGAAAAACCCCAAATATTAAGTGACTCAAAGACACAAATAACGTATTTAGACGCTCACAAGCGACAATTAATGTGAATCACATTAAAATTTTAATGTGCAAGTGTGATAACGCCATAAGAGAGATAGTCAGTCGAGCCATTCGGGACGAGGTCAGACGACTGAGAGGGCTAGAGTCAGTTGGTGCAGCGAGATGCTGGACCTGGAGCTGGCGAGGACAAGGTAGGCTCTCCGGTTGTTCTGGCAAATAGTATGCACGGCTACTACAGTTTTTTTGTTTTTGCTTTTTGAACTTAGGAAAAAGGGCATAGGCTCCTAAATTTGTCGGGAAATGTAAGGTGTTGGACTAGCTGTTAAAATATAGGCCATGAATAGGTTGCAACATTACGAACTCGGTCACATTTTTCAGAGCTAATGTCACTCCCTTGATTACGAAGCTGGAAAACCTTCTCCTACGAGTTGATCTTAAGTTAATAAACTGGTAAATTAAATGCTTATCCTAAATCCAATTTATTATCATGTGTATATTTTCTTTGAAGAGATCTTAAATTGAATTACGAAATACTTCAAATCGTTTGCCAACCGATAAAGGTGAAACAAAAGTATTAAGACAGTAACAAAAATGTTGCGAAATATTCTAAGCAATTACAGCAGTTCTAAGCAGTTTTTTTTTTCTTTATACAAGTTTGACTGCTAAATAACTGTATTCATCCAAGCAATTAGGTACTGTGAGAAGGATGCACTTTGAACGTACAATTTTAAGCATTCTGCGAAGTGTTTTCCATTTAATTTTCCCAATGTAATTCGTACCTTATATGAAATTGTAATTATCTTTTCAATTCTATTCCTGCAAATAGTATTTCTAAAAGTCTGTTTTTTTAACAGACTAAAATTGAAGTAGCAAAAAGGTGAGATTGAAAGTCAATCATAAAATGACAGTATATATTTTTCCAATTCAAACATTTTTAATTGAAAATGTATCCACTGGGAAAAATTGCATTTTACACAATTCACCCAATTTTCTCTTGTAACATTCAACATGGAGGAATCTAAAAATAGACATTTTTTTATTTCTGATCAGAACGAGATGAACGGAGATGGAAAATCCACTGAGAGACACACGAATGTAGTTCAATTTGATTATTAAATCGCTTTTATCGCGCACTATTCCAATTTGAAGTCGAAGGAAGAAATTTCTCTGCAAATATTCAAACAAGATTTCCTTGTTGATAATCTACATGGATATGCAACTTTCAGCTTCAGAAATTTTCTGTCCATATTGAAAAAATGATTATGTTAGAATTGATCGAATCCAGACAGAACCCTAAGAATAATTTATTTTGAATAAATTAATTTACTTTCAAACAGATAGACAGATACATTTATTCATCAACAATGCTTTCGAAGTACAGTTTCGTTTTCCTGAGATCCCGTATAAGTTTTCAGCGTCCACTGCCGTCTTAGAGTTGGTGTTTTTGCGAAAATACTCGCAAAAATGATTTTGTGTATGCTTTTGCGAAATGCTCGAAATTATGATTTATATGGTATACCTCAAAACTCAAAAGTACTTTCGCATCATTTACCGTTCATCGATTCATAACCAGTTTAAACCGATTCATAAAGCTTTCAAAAAGTCGCCCAAAATAACTTAAGAGTAATAATAAAATTTATTTTCGGATAAAAATTATTTATCGGTTCATATCCGATTGGGACCGTTTGTTTTTTCAGGAATTCCAAGACATTTCCAACGAGCCAAACTAACACCATTCGGTTGAGAAATATACTTTCTAGCTAGGACCTATAAAAAAAATCATTTTGGTCAATGAGAACCAAAATAATTTTTAACATTTTTCACTTTTACAGACCATTTTTAACAAAACACTGCGCAAACTACTGCAGCCGTTAGAAACCTCATCTACAATAAGCTGATCTAGGCTTATCATTAGTTTTAAAATCTTTGTAGAGAAAGAATTTTATTTTCTGTGCAATTAATGCCCAACGCACAATGACTTTTGTTTAGTAAACATGTTTTTGATCTTTCAGTGAGAGTGAAAGAGATCTAAATCTAGTCATCTCGCTCACTCTCCCAGGCAATTTCGAAAAGATGTTTACAAAACAAAATTTATTGTGCGTTAGGCATAATGTACAAGGTGGTCAGTCTAAATATTGACATTTTTTTCTGAAAATTTCCAAACAATACATAAAACGAAAACAATTAAAAGACATAGCTTTACTGATGGACATGTCAGAAATTCAACATTTTATTATCGTGAAATTTAATTATTTGCGATAATTTCATCAATCCATGGACAAAATTCAGGAATATAGGTGTAAATTTGAGGTGAATTACCACATCCTGAACCTAAAATGGCAGAACCAATTCCAACAAGTGTAGGTACACCATTCATCATGACTGTAGCAGGAGCACCGCTATCTCCAATGCACATAGCGGGTGCACTACGACCTGAATTTCCTCTAGAGCAAAAGATTGGTGATGTTGGTAACTGATATCCGTTCGATGAAATTTCACAAGCTATATCGCTAATTATCGGAATCTGAGCTGTATTTCCTTCCTGTAATATTTCAGGAAGTGTACCATCATCTGAAGTAGCTCCAAATCCAGCAATAGTAATGAATTGGCCAACGAGACTTTCTTTAGAAGTATCTTCTGCTGCTAATGCAACTGGTCTGACATACTCATCATTGGGTACGGATGATGGTAAACTGAGAAGAGCTATATCGTTGTCCATTGTATCACTATCGAAACCCGGATGAAGAAAAACACTCGAAGAGGTCAATATATATTCTACTCTTGGTGCACCTGACACAATAGAGCCCATCTCGAGTAAGAATACAACTGAATCAGCAATTTGAGAATCTTCAACACAAAAACCAGATGTAAGGACCCATTTAGGATGAATAATGGCTCCGCCACATCGTGCAAAAATTAAGAAAGGATTGAATTCAATAATGCCAACAAAGTATGGAAATTCTTTCTCATCAGCAGGCTTTCCATTGATGATTTTTGGATGAGAAAAATTTCCAGTATACTCTCTTTGATAATCCAACAGGGATTTAGGGTTCTATATAAATAATTAAAAACGAATTTTATATATAATTTGATTTCTCCATGAGATATAATATCCTACTTACCGATGACGTTACCGACTTAGCCAAAACCAAAGCAATTGCTACGACAAGGAAAAACTTTATGAACTCCATGATACTACTTTTGGTACTAACTTGCGAAGTGATTCTAAGTTCTTTTATATACACAAAATGCTTCTCCGAATTACCAGGAAGCCATAATTCTTGAGAAGATTAAATAGCTTTAGAATAGATTGACGAATTCTTTGAAAATTTGCGGTTGAACTTAAAATTTGCACTATAAATTTGATAAAATTTGATGATTTAAAAGGCGAACAGGAAGTTTATTCTAAATTTACTTTACTATTCTATAAAAAGAACACCTCTTTGATAACGATAATAAAGCGAATAATAAACTATGTTTTCATATCTCAAGTACAGAGTGCAATAACCACTATTTGGTAACTACCCCTTCTCCCACTGGCTAAATTGTTAATTTTCTATATAAAAGTGACACGAAGTAATTGCAAAATTTCACAGTATTATCACACTATAAAGAAAGAAATGTAAAGGAGTTAGGGTAAGTGTGCCAAATTTCGGCATAGTTGCATGCAAGCGTCAAAGTCAAACCTCACCTTTATCGGTTGGCAAACGATTTGAAGTATTTCATAATTCAATTTAAGATATCTTCGAAGAAAATATACACGTGAGAATAAATTGGATTTAGGATAAGCATTTAATTAAACAGTATATAAACTTAAAATCAACTCGTGGGAGAAGGTTTTGCAGCTGAGTAAAAGTTGATTTTTTCTAAGTTTGAAATGTAATATATGAAATACAAATTGATTTTTTTTATTCTTTCTTCTGAAAGAGTGTTGCTTGGAACCTTGTAAAGAGTTTACCGTCTTTATTTACTCTAAAATCATTCTTTATACATTTTAAAATGAATAAAAATATAGACATAGCTTTGGTGCCCTATTTCGGCCACCTTCATTCTCATAGTTCTCTTGCTCTTCGGGAATTCTTCCAATATCTTTTTCACGTCATCTCGTTTGTCGAAGCTACATTTTTTGTTATTCTTTTGCATTCTATAATCTCTAGAGTACGTAAAATCTAAAAGTTCATGGAAATTCGAGGAACAAAAAAGGTGGCCGAAATTGCAAGCTGGCCGGAATTTGGCACACTTACCCTATGTGCTCCGTCATTGATTTTTTTTAGAGAAATCAACCTAAATCCTTTTCATCAAAAGTTCCGTAAACTTTTCACAATATTTCCAATTAAATCAATAATTTGTTTTGATAAAACTGTATTCCCTGAAAAATTGAACTCAAAATTTTGAGTTTAACTGGTATTTTTCCTTTTGTGAAAATGTTGTTAAAATTTGAATATTTAAAAAAAACAAGCGCAAAAGTGGAAGCTCGCCTTTTCAGGGAATGTAGTACTCAATGTTACTGATCAACGGTAAAAAAATGAAAATTTTTGAGAATGGAGTTTTAGAGAAAAAATAATTTTTAAATTTTTTCAAAAAAAAATTAAAAGACGGTTACAAAAAAAACTTGAGCAGATAATACGAAAACTAGTATATAGTTTTAAAAAGTATAAAATTATCTTTCAAATAAAAAAAAAAGAGTAAGAAAAAATCTCAACCCGTTCGCGAGATAGAGCATTTTGAAATATTTGCCAAAAATCTCAATTAACGAATGAAGCGCGAGACGCCATCTTTGACGCCATGTGTCTCCGCCCAGGAATTTTTTTTTGGGCGAAAAAAATAGGGGTAGGGGAAGTGCTCATAATTTTGGACAGTCTGCTTATAAGCATCGAAGTTCCAAGTTTGAAGTGCGATATTTTCTATACTAATTGACATTTCTTGTTACTCTCTTTTCAGAAGGGTTGTTTAGAAACTTAGCAAGCTATTTATCGTCTTATTTTTATTAAAATTAGTTTTAATACGTTTAAAAATGAATTGATATATAGAGGTGAATTTGACTCTTATTTTGGACAACTTGGTTATTAATTTTTACAACTAGTCTGTAAATTTGGACAGCTAATCCGCCTCAACAGGATGCCCATTGTTCTTCATTTCATGAACCAATCTTACCAAGTCCTCTTCCTGTTCATGTAAGGGAAACGTAGAATGTCACAGAAGCCCGGAAACTTTCCATATCATTCATTAAAGTGAGTTGACTTCGATACTCCAAGTACGTGCGGATTCGCTCATTCCCTGACCTTTCCGGGAGCCTTTCAAGGCATTTCTCGCTACATCTCTTTCGTAGAGATGATGCTCCTTTGTTTCTCCAGGCATTTGTCCAACCTAGTCATCACAAAAGCTAAAACTTCACGAAATTTCGTGAGAAAAACACCTGTCCAAAATAAGAATCATCACCTCACTGGTGAATGTCTTAAAAAATTTCCCATTTTTCACACGAAAAATATAATTCACAAGGCAAATCTCACTTCAGGTCAAATGTACAAATCATCAGTAACGTGAATCAACACAATATTCAATGAATATTCAATAATATCACTCAAAAACAGCGAACAAACTTTGTTAGTACTTCACCAAAACTAAAGTAAACTAAAGTGAAGTAAGCCACGAAGTTCTGTCATATTTCTCGTAAGCAATTGCTCACACTGAATTTTCAACAAAGCAATTTCAACTCAAATCATATTCAAAATTTAACGTATTTAGTGTTAAAATCTTCCAAAAAGAACAAATATTTAGATAGAATTCATTATTCATCAAATATTGGAATAAAAATCCATCATTTTAATCAATTTATTTTTAGTGTCCAATGTTATCCTCAAAGTGTCCAAAATAAGAAACTGGACAAAATTATGAGCATTTCCTTTATATTATTTTATCGTGTACTTTAAGATATGTAAAATTCAAAAACAAAACAAAAAAACAAGACCATGAAGGGTACCCCTATGGTTGTCTTGAGATGGATTGGCCCTAATATTATCGTAATTTTATTAATTTTCTTCAATATTATTGCTAAAATTCTTTTTCTATCATGATTCTAAATGAAACAAAGAATAATTCTATTGATTTGGAATGGGGGAAAAAATATTTCATCAGTCCAAAAACAAGCGTTACACTGAGAAAAAACGGGGGTGCAATTAACTTTTTTCCTCATAACTTTAACACTTTTTAGATGTAAAAATAAATCAACATTTTTTAATGTTAATTTTACACCTTTTTAAGGGTAAAAATAACATGAAAAAAGGGTAACTTTAACCCCTGATACACCTAAAAAGCATAATATTTACACCGATTTCGGATCAATACTGCATGGTAAAATTAACATTTCCGGAATGTTATTTTAACTTTTTCGGATTTCTCTCAGTCAGTGTAAAGTCGCACTCTATGAAAAGCATCGGGATTACCTCTCTTTACTATAGCAAATTTAAAATTGCATTGTTTAATTATTCAGCTTGTTATTTTATTTTTTATGCTTCTTTTTGCACGTTGATGTCAAAGAGTAGTCTAATGAAAGTATTGCATAGACAAAAAATGTAAGTAATATAACTTCCCAAACCTAAAGACATAATATAAAACTTGGAATATTATGGATAGCACGGTATTCTGGACAAAACAATTCGGAAGTTCGAAGCTTTGTAACCTATAGTAATAATAAAATCATACAATTCTAGAGTTACATTTATAAAATCTCAGCTAATAGGGGAAGGTAAGGCTACACTGATATACGATTTTTTCGCAAATTTCTAAAGAACACTGGGCTTTAACAGTAATTTAGTTCTATAAAACAATTATGGAACTAAGTAAAATAATTGTAAGACCCAACGTCCTTTAAAAGTATGCGAGAAAAATCGAATATCAATGTAGCCCCACCTCCCCCTATAGTGCAATAAATTTCTATCATAAAAATTTTGAATAGAATGGCATTGAACTGATGACTTAAAGCACTATGCAAAGTATCTTTTAATTCACCACACACTGATTTGTATGAAAATACTTCAAAATTTAGCCTCTATTGAAAGTGTTTGTTTTCATTGACTTCTTAATTTTCAGAGCTTCCAAATTCAATTCCGGAAGTTTTATTTCGACATCCGCTGAACTCATCATTTTGTAAACAAATACAAAACAATCAAATTAAAAATTTCCCTCACAAACTAAACAATTTTACAAATTTTCACCATTCCTCTCTCTCATTTTCCCGATTGAGAACTTTTCCTGATGATTTGTGTAAACTTTTTTCTTTTTAGAACATACCTCCCTACACCCCATTAAAGACAGACTGTAACGTTGTACTGACAGACTGTTGTACATGAACAAATGCCTCTAATCTCTGTATTTACGAGTAATGTTTCAAATTGAATATCTCCGACAATTCAACATTTTCCCAGACAGAAAAGTAAGTGTGAGAGTGAGAAAGAGAGCAAAAGAAATGAAGATTGTAACAATGAAGGTGAAGGCTAAAAAAAAATACTTCATGAAAATTATGCAATATCATTGTTTTTTGCATCACAATTCATTTATGTGTATTTATTTTTCACTCAAAACACCTTAACATTTTGCCGGTGAACATAAAATTACAACATTAAATATTTTTAATAAATTTTCTCATGGCAAACCCCTTAACTTTATTGAATATTACAATATAGAAATCATTTTCTTTGCCAAAATCTAATAATAAAATCTCTTTTATTTTTTTATCTAATATCATCGTGTGAGATTCACAATTTCATTCAGATTATTTTTAAGACTTTTCCCCCAAAGAAAGATAGCCTTGACTGTCGACTGAATCAATTTATAACATCTAGAAAAAAATCCTTCTGAAACCAATATTTATGGGTTTTACTCGTTTTACTGCATAGAAATCAAATGATGAGCTTAAAGGGAAGAAAAACAACAAAAAGTATATTCGTAAAATTACATAAAATCTCCTGTAAATCTAGAGAAAATCCTCTTCACTGAATCTATAGCAAAAAGAGAAAAGTGCCCCCCGAAGAGCCCCAAGAAAACAACAAAGAGCTCAAACAGGCACGAAAGACTCCGTGTATGTTGAGAACAAATAGAGAGTGGATTTTCAACTGCTTATGGACGTGACATCATCACAAAAGTGATTAAATTGTGGAGTCAGCATTTATATCATCATTAACCGTCACACTTTTGAGGTTCTTAATTTATAGAAGAAAATTTTAAGACGTGAAAAATAACAATATTTATAAACACCAAGAGACCAGCTGAAATTTTCAAATTTCACAGCGATATGTTAGTGGTAACTCTTTAGTGCCAGTACCCTACTTAATGCCACCTCGAATAAATTGATATTTCTTCTCGATATTGCGACATTTGGGCAATAAAATATAAAATACTGCTAAAATGGATAAAATAGTTTATAATAAGACAATTCTCTAATCCTTCAATATCGATAAAAATATCAATTTATTTAGGATGGCAGTATTTAGGTATTTTGGCATTGAGAAGTATCTCTACCCTATTTTGTGTTTCTAGAAATTCCCAGGAAATCCAGGTGCAAATATAACTTCCCCTCTCAATTTGTCGCTTGAAAGTTCGAACCCATATTTTTTTTATCATTAAACCACCTCAAGTTAAAACTCGTCCATTGATACAAGAGAAACTAATGTTCATTTTATGACAAAGTTCTCAGTTCTTTTTTTTTCTTCCTCTGCAGCCCTCTATATATCAATTATTTCACCTCTCTCCCTGGATGCTTCACAATTTCTCACACATATACTCAGAATCAGACTCAGTTATTGGAACATTTTAAAACCAACAGTTGAGAAAAAGATATAAAGTTCTCTCCATAGTGAAGAAGAAAAAAAAATCCGCAAAATGTGAATGACTCATGCAACTCATGAGCAGTGAAACACAACAAGAAAACTTTTATATATATATATATACCTCAAACGGCACCAACAAAAGATCTTGAGGAATTTAGCACAAGAACACTGAAGTCTCTCTAAGTTACCCCTGGCAAGTATAAAATCATCCACAGAGGAAATACCAAAGAGTCTGGAGTCTCCAATAAGAAGAAATATTAAATTTTAACCGCATTAAGAACATTAATGGTAATAAATTAAGTTTAATATTAGTAAACCAGTCGGTCAAAATATTTTAAATAATTTTATTTCAAAATTATATCAAATTTCAGTGATAAGCTTAAAGAAATAGTTTAAGTCAATTTATTAAATAATCATCTTTTCATATTTTGGAACTAATTCCCTACAAATTCCCATACGATTATGGATAAAAGAAAAAAAAATCTATCCAAGGGATCCAAGGGAATCCCTACGAAACACACGTGTTAACAGTCACTGAATCTATATATTCTTTAAATTAATTCATTATAAAATCGATAAAATCCATGTATTTATATAGAGTAACTGTCTGAGAAAAGAATTCATCTCCCATAATTCAAATTACGACAGAGAATGAAGAAAAATATTATCAAAATCGACGCGATGTCAAAGTTTCTGTGCGTCAATTTAAGCAAAAACTGTCTGTATAACTTTTCGCGAAGCGAAAACAGAGCAACAAATTCTATTTTTCTACCACTGTTTGTAGGGGGAACTGGGGCAGTAGTAATCTGGGGTAGTTGTAAACACTGTGATTTTTTTCATTAATTTTAAGACTCCAGAGGATAAAACCCATAAGCATTCATAGATACCATGGGGATGTATGTCCACAGATAAATTGGTCAATAAAATCCTAATATACTTTAAAAATAAAAATCATTTTCCTGAAAATGTTGATATTTCGATTATTTTGATCATTTGGATTTCCACCTGGAAATTAAAAATTGTGTAAAATAATCGAAATGTAGCAATACCAGTTCTTTCCTACATCTTTTAGGATTATATTTATGGATTTACTAGACAAATTGAGATTCTCATTATTTCAAAAGAATTAATAATTGGTCAGAAAACAGCATTTGGGGTAGATGTAACCAGGCAATTTCAATTTCACAAAATGAGTAGGTAAAAGAGCGGGAAATTGACCTTCATGCGAAATATCTATAATTCATAGATTACGAAAAACATTGGTGGCGCTGTGTTCAATAAAAAGTCACATGATGTCAAAATATGGGGAAAATCCATTGAAAAATGTCTTTGATATGCATGCTTTTAGTTTTTTTGCTATTTTAATTATTCTTTGTAAAAAGTGTCGTGATTTTTTGAAAAATATACAGTCTTTATATATCTCTTAAGTAATTAAAATAATCGAGAGTGGTGCAAAGTTAATTTCAAGGGTGGGAAAAAAGGTGTTTACTTCCTCCCCAGAAAGTGGTTACTTCTACCCCAGGTATTTTGTGAAAAGAGAAAAATGCACAGGGACACAAATTTTATTTTTATGGAAAACTCAATTGTTTTCCAGCATCCGCATTACCCTCGACGAATTGCCTATACCCAGGGGTAAAACATGAGCTAAGAAATATTTTCCAAAAAATCACGGTGTCCTTGGAAAATCACCTCAAATTCGCATGTATCGAAAATGATTACATGTGCCCCAGTCTCCCCTATATTTTTCCCACGCCATTGAAGAACGAAGATAACTAAAAATCTTTTCCCGGCAGCAATTCGGATATCAATTGCTCAGAAATAAATTATCTAGTTTGTGATTAGTCTGCAATATATGATTGAGAGAATTTGAGAATTTTAAAAAAATTGCATTGAATTGAATTGAGTTAAAAATAATTTGTTTCTTAAATTAAAATCATCTTAGAATCTAAAAAAGAACTATAATTTCCGTATTTTCAAAAATGCAAAAAACATTTGAAATTTTGGGAAGTTAATATTTTTCAAATTTTAACAATTACAGTTTTTTGACGAACCAATCTATTAGGGGGAGGCTTTGAACTTTCGCACACAAAAATGATGTTCAAGTTCAGTGATTTTTTCTGACTACCATGCAAACCGTATGGATTCTCCAACTATGCCAAAAAAATGTCTTACTTATAAGGTTCATAATCCCACCAAACAAAATCCCAGGAAATCCTTAGATTTTCCTCCAGAGGAAAATGAAAATTTAATGGCGATTTGTCCGATAGATGAATCAAGTTTCTATTATCGCACACGATTCACGCCATCATTGAACACCCCATTTTCACCGTAAATTTTGCACCGGACACTAAAAGTTGCACATCATTGTTTAAAGGGAACTCTAATCTACTTGATTAAATCATTTTTATAATGAATAAAACATTTTAATATCACTTTTTTGGAACTTTTCTGAGAGATGTTTTATTGACATTAAAAACCATTTTTTTGCTTGATTCTACGAGAATTTCACTCCGGAAACGGTTAAATCTGATGAATACTTTCTTGAAAAGTCCAAATATCACCAAATTTACACGAATCAATAAGTTTTTAAAGCTAAAAATTGACTAAAACTCAGCAAGCGAGAAGACCACACAAGATTCCACCATTCCTCCACGGAGCCGGATATGCACAAAAACGTTTGAATGCGCATCATTGAAGATTTCTCTGTTCCTGCAGCTGCAGGAATCGGGATTTAGCACAGATATTGAGCTTCAGCAGGTGAACAAGCTAAAATTTTCACAAAACATCTTCTTACGGACAATTTCTTTTCTTTGTCATGCAAAACAACACAATAGTGAGGTTATGTCAAAGATTGTCAAAAAGCAGTTGTAAACTGTATGAGCTTATTGCAGATGTGATTCTTTCATTGCACATTCAGTTTGTGCAAGCTTGAAAAATATTTTTATATCAAAGAAATCCAAAATTGCTTAATAATTACTCAACTGCAACCTATTTGAGTCAAATTACTTCTTGTTTATCAACTTTACGATTTTTAAGTTTTCCTTTTTAGTGGTGGATCAAATCGGTAGATTACAATAGATGTGAATATGAGGGATCGCATCTAAAATGAAGTTTCTTGGAAAATGTGAGAGAAGCCATGTCTTCTATGTGCGATCGATGAATCTGAGTCAAGTTTGTGAATTTTGTTCCACCCACAAAAAGTGCCTGTTCAGCCTAAAAGATTTTTACTTAAATCTGATTCCTAATAACCCTTCTACCCTCTGTGATAGTAGTTTTTCAGAAAAGTGATATTAATTCTGCACAATCGTATGAAATATTGCACAGCAAAATTACAGTTTTGGACCTGTTTTTAATTTTTGTTTCCTAAAACTAGGGGAAAAGGATTAGACTCCCAATTTTTTCAGGAAAGGTGTGATTTAAGACTAGCTACTAAAATATATAGCCATCAGTGAAAGTTATAAAGTAATACCGGAGAAATTCGAAGTGTCCGATGGTAGCGTATGTGCGAAACATCAAAGCCTCCCCCTATCTATTTCAATAGTTAACAAGTTTTAAAGAAAAAAATACTTTGAAGATTTCTGAAGATCTTGCAACATTTCGCAAAAATTTCACTTTAAAAAATTTTAACGATGTAAAGACTGTTGTAGTTGCATTCATTTCTTTCTTATGTTTTTCGAAAATATATATTTTTTTAGGGTAATTTAAAAAATGTATTTTGAAACTGTTTTTTGTTGATAAGTTACCTAATGAAATAGTGTTAATATTTTTTTACCTACAGTAACTTTATATTTCCTTATATTTATTTTTTTCTCCTACATGCTTTCATATTTTTATTTTAACATAACCTACTTCTCTAGTTTTCTAAAGGACACAAACCCTCCCAATCCCAAAGGACGTTAACAGCTATTTATCTACGCAACTCCTCTTTAAAAATCGAACACCACATGCCCGTGCTTATCTGAGTCCTTCTCTTTTTTATAGTTTGTTTTTATTTGGGAGAGTAACGTAAAAACCTAAACAGAAATGTACATAAATTAAGTTGGTCAATATTGATATTTTCGGTAAAAAATATATTTCCTAATACAAACAATCTTCTAAATTTTAATATTACCGTAAGTGCAGGTGACTTTCACACCCCCCCCCCCCTGTTCGGAAGCTTTTCTTTATGTCTAGAACTTAAGGATGGTATATTTACCGATCAGACATGGTAGACCGGTAGATCGGAACAAAGTCACCCGCACTTACGGTATATGCATATTCCTTTTGCTTGAATCCCATAAAACTTTTGGCATTACACAAATACTAAACAGTAAAAAGTTAAATTAGGTCAGCAAAGAATCAATTTTAATCAGTAGGGTTAGATGGAGTAATTTGGAATCACATCTATTTCGGAATTTTGAGATTCTCTCACTGTTTCAGATGGAAAAAAAAGAAAATCACGAAGAAGTACAATACTTTATACTCAAAAGTATTTCTTCGTTGTATTTCCCTTTTGCCATCTAAAATAGACAAAGTTAGTTTCCAATTAGACATGATTCCAAATTACTCCATCTTACCCTAATCTTCGAATTTTAAAACAGTTAAGTATTCATGCAATTTTGGGGAATTTTTTTTTTACTGCTCGAATTTTAGAGAGAGAACAGTAACGCATCCAACCCCTGGGACCACTTTTCTTTTTCTCAACGTATTTTCACGTTTTAGACTATCGTTACCACGTCTAGCGCCCAAACGGTTAGCGATAGAGGCATAGGACATTCAAAGGACCCCACAATAATTTGGCCCTAGGTTCATTAACATGCTCCTCATTTCCCCTCCCCCCCTACTCCTCCAAAATGATGTTCGTTTCCTTTTTATTTTTGGATATATTTTAATGATTACCCTGGCGGACATTCCTAATAACGGTTAATCAAGGTCAAGGATTAAAAAGGCTCTAAAGAGCGTATTTCTCAATCGTCTGGTATCATATTTGAGCGCATTGGAAAGGTCTTGGAATTCTTGACAATCATAAACCAATTCCCATTGTTTATGAACCGGTGATAAGCCTATTCATAACTGATAACTAATTTTTATTCGAAACTCAATAAAATTACTCCAGTCCTAAGATATTTTGGGCAATGTTTTGAATAATTTATAAATTGGTTTAAATCGGTTGTGAACCGGTAATGAACTGGTCAAGAATCGAAAAGTAATTTTTGTCGGAAAATCAATTTTATTACTATTTAAAACAATTTTGTACGATCTTTTGAGTGCTTTATGAATCGGTTCAAAACGGTTGAGAACCGGTAAACGGCATTTATGTCACGAGTTCGAGTACTTTGCAAAGTCTGAGACGCTTTGCCACCCCTTTTTCATTACTATAGGCTTTAGGATTTAGTTTTCTTCTGATTAAAATTAAAGTTTTTATGGCTCCGGCACACCTTTTAGATCAGGAAAATTTCATGAAATTGAAATTCGGATCCCTTTCTTTCTCGCATGTTTGGCATATGTCTATCTCATTCTCTCGCACTCTTCTTCTTCTCTTAAGCATCACTCCAAATTCAATTTAGCTCAATCGAATTTGGTATGCGAAAGAATGAGATAGTCATATGCAAAATATGTGAGAAAGAAAGGGTTTCGAATTTCGACTTCATGAAATTTTCCTGATCTAAAAGGTGTGCCCGAGCCATTACTGAGCAAATTGAACTTTACTGCTCGAACTCAGGTTTAAAAATTTAAACCCTTTAGAAGTTACAAAAAATAGAGAAATTCAAGTCACTTTGAGCAAACCGAGTGGAAAGACAGAGAAATGTACAAAATTTCCTAGATAAAAATATAGTCAATATATAATTATTTAAGTGAATATAATTTATAACCTTCTGGACCGACTGGTTTAATAACTTTGTCTATTATGTAACGTTTTGAAAATTAAAAAAAAAAACTTTCACGCTCATACATAAATCTATAATAATCTTTCCCTCGAGTATCAATAAAGATAACTCATTCAGTCATAAAACGTTCAAATATAATATTTTTTTAATTTAAATATTAATCCCACAAGTGCAATGAGTAAAAATATTAACCATTGCATTAGATTAGAAAAATAAATAAATAAATAAAATAACGTTTTCACAACTATCTCGAAATGCCTCACGGCATTATGAATGCAAATTCAGTTGAACATCTCTCATTGATACCAATTTATAGCAATTAACCAATTGACACTTTTTAAATTCACACTCTTCCCGTTTCATCTCAATCTTCCTCTGGGCATTCTTTTGCAGCTCTTCTAGCCACCAAAAATAGCCACAAAAACACATCAGAGCAATTGAACCCTCAGTCACAGTAAAATGATAAGGAATTAGTAATTTTATTAACTCCTAAACTTATCGCAACATGTGAAGAGAAAGTTTTTATGTTTTGTGTGAGTCTTTTTTTTGTCTCTGGCTTATACTTTGCAATCAATCACACATATTTAACTTAGCCAGGTGAGAAAGTTGCTTTAGTTGGTCGAATTTGAGGAGTAATAATCGAAATTACCTCTTTAAAAAAAAACACTGTAAGTACAATAAAGTAATTTTTTCGTGCAGATCAAATTGTATACTCATTAATTTCTCATTGAGTTTCAAATTGAAAGAAATATTTGATGGCTTAGGTCAGCAAACCAACGAAAAAGAAGAAAACCTTGTAAAAAATTCTGTTAAAACGAAAATATATAGATTTCACAGGAATTCGTATCAGCTATCACTGTACTTTTTTTTTGGGGGGAAAGACTTCAAATAAACACACACCTCAGTTTATTTCCCAGAAAAAAATAGCAAAAAAGTAACTTCAACATTAATATGAAATCATTTTCAATTCTCTGAATAAACTGCAGTTTCCGTAAATCCATTGAGGATTACAACCTCTCTTTTCATCTTTTTTTTTGTAACGTCCACAACATTATGAGTAACAAATTCATGATGCACACCACTCAAAAATTCTTTCCGTTCTGGCAAAATTTTCATATTGATTTTTGCGTTTAGTTGTTGCCCCATCAATTGCCACGGTGTGGATTTTTTTTTTGGGTATAGAGATAGCACGTCAATTTGACGGAAAAGCCAGCAAAAGCAAAAGAGGGAACCTTGAAGAAATGTTTGAGAAAGCCACAAGGCAGATGTTTCTTATCATCCAGTCACGACAGATCAAATAATAATGAACAAAAACACCAAACAGATGAGAATTCTATAAATATTCCATCTTCAATTAGTGCGATTGTTAATAAAAAACCCATCTTTATTAACTTTCCATGCCCTCACCCAGAGAACACAGCTGACAGTGTTTGGAGAAAAGGTGAACAAGATCACAAATAAGAATTTCCGGAAATAAATTTCACATCAATTTCCCTTCACGACAAATTGATGGGAGATGCATTGAGCATATTTTCATTATGGTGGAAGCACATTTAAATTGTAAATCCATCATTTACAAATCTTTTATTATCTCTGGAAGTACTTAAACTTAAGCATTAGAATTTCCGTTAGACGGCATCACATAAGTTAATTATCAAATTAATTTTTTTTTCTGTAATTTATTTACTGCAACTGTGCATAATTTACTTAAACAATGTATTAAAAATTGCGACTTTTGAAGAAAATACCTATACTCATTGTCTTGATCAGTTTATAACATTATAACACAGATCATTATAACAGTCTAAGATCCCCAAAAATTTTCACAACAGCTGATCATATTTTAGCTTACTTATCTGCAGAACTATCTAGAGTACTCATCTAGAGTACTTATCTAGAGTACTCAAATGGGTCAAGTGGCAGAGCACACGCTCTATGAAGCAAGTGTCTCGGGTTCGAATCCCCTTTAGGTCACCAGGAATTTTTCTGGCGTTAAAGATGTTCGAATTACATCCAGTGAGCTTCACTGCACTTAACACCACGGGCATGGGACTGACAACCTCATCCCGTACAAGAAAAAATAGTAATGCTATTAAGAAATCCCCTTGCGGGAAGGCCTTGTGCCTTCATGGTATGTCGTGCCAGCATTATTATTATATGCAGAATACGATAATTTTGAAAAGAATCGAATTTTGAATGGTGAAGAGCACCATACGCGCTCTGGTGAACAACATTAGAATTATATTTCAGAACTGATTTTTTTGAGTAATAAAGTACATTGAATTTATTAAAGACGAAAAGGGATCCTTCTTCGTCGGATAAAGATTAATTTTCAGTCTTTGCATTCAGGTATCTGGATCATTCAGTCTTTAGTTATCATAGAAAATTCGACTTATCACAGATTCATGGTGCTATTCCAATGAAAAATCAACATGTTTTTTTAGCACTTTAGCGTTTTGAAGTGCTACTACATAATCAAGTTTTTGTTTGTGTTGGTTCCTGTCACGACTATTTGGTGGTTTAGAACACGGGAATGACTGAAAAAACAGTCAAGACAGAAACCAATACATAGAGAAGTCGATAATGCAGAAACGCTTTAGAACAGTTTCAGATGTTTAAATAAATAAACCACGAAGAACTTATCTTCTTCTCAAAATTTAATACTAGATTAATATGAAAAATTACCCTACTATAAGCTTAAAAAAAGGTCAAATTTACTAAAACTTAATTAGGAAAAGCTGTTAAAAGGTGATTGTCTGTTAAAATTTGAAGTTATTTAGTTACAACGGTTACAACCAGAAATTTTGCCATGATAATACCAATGATCTCGTACAACACACCACTTCACATAAATCCAAGACACTCTCCCCTTCTAAACAAAAAAAAAGCAGAATTGTTATTTTATCTGGTCACGCTCGTGAATACCAGCTATTATTGGGAGAATTTATGCAGAAATTTATTAAAGAATTTTATGAGACTAAAAATACACATTTAAAAGTCATAAATCTAAACATTACAAGCATAAGAAGCTAGTAAACTTGTAAATATATTAAATCTTAATATTTCACAGATTTTAGAACAAAAGAAATTGCAAAATAATTTGCTGAATAATACTCCATCTAATGAGATAGAGTTCTCCGTGAATAAAGATCATATTGGTCCCTTTAATACTTTAACAGTTCGTATTTAAATTGATTTATATTCAGAAAACCTTTCCAAAATGGAAAATTGGCTAAGAAATGTGCCATTTTAAATGCTTTGATCTTGTACTTTGAGGAAACATTAAAATATTATGATCTGTGAAATAATTTCAGAGGACATTAATATACTTTAAAATATCCATAGAAATAATTCGCTCAAGCACTTCTTAAGCATATTCAAACATGAAAAATCCCTTATAGCCGTTTTGAAAATGATCTAAAACAGCATTTCAGAGGGACGGAGAGAAATGAAAGATGAAAGGTAAAGATTCCTTCAGGTAATATCGATAGTATCCGTTTATGGAGGGTTACTGAAGACTAGAAGTCAATATCTCTTACCGTTTCGTCAAAAATAAAAATATTCGAACAAAATAAATCAATGAGGCCATTTACATCGTCATATTAGGTTGAGATTTGATCAATACGAATATGGAGATTGAATTAGATTTTTAGTGGAACGACGTTTTTGTGAGGTCAGAAGCGATAAAAATATTATTCTAAAGTTCTAAATGGAATTTTTGTTTAATTTCCAGTTATAAAAGTGGAAATTCTCAACTAAATTATCGCCAAATAGGATGATGAAAATCGACGGCTCAGAATATAGAACAAATAAGTCGCAAATGATCAACTTTACAGGAGAACAATATCAAGCTGAAATTTTACATGCTGAGAGGTATAGGATTTTTCAGATTCGAAACTTTGGGAACCAATAACTTTCCGGTATAATATTCACAGGGAAAGTAGAAATACTTTTGTGAACTGCGAGAATGCCAAAAAAAGATAGCAAGTATTTTATCATACCTCTCTCTCGCGTTTCGCTCGAAAACTGACCGAATCACAGTTGGCAAGCATTCAGAAAGTAATGTAATTCAGAAAGCAATTATAATACGAACAGTAATATCTCACTCATCGTATTACTCCACTAGAGTGTACTCTTTCTAACACACGTGATTTTCCATTTGAAATTTTGCATACTGTATACCTCTTTTTCCGGCTTTTCTTAATATTAATCTTGTGACACCACGGTCAGATATTAGACTTCAGTGGAAAAGATATTTAGGAGGATTTTTATAGGCACTATAGGGCTGCTTATCCACTGAAGAAATGGTTAAGATAGTCCAACTAGTTTAGAAAAAAATAGTGTTCGGTGCTACCCCATGTTCAGTGGTGTCCCAGTTTTTCCTAAATGGTGTCTACACACAAGAAGCAATTTTCGTCAAAAATTGCCTCTTAAAAAATTCTAGCGTTTTTTCCTTCAAGGATAGGGGGATTTTTTTTAAAAGGTATTTTTAAAAGAAATTTCTATTAGTGTGTACAGGTCATAATATATTTTAACCCTTTAAGGACGAGAAGGTCAAAAATTAAGGGTCAGAAAAAATAGAGAAAACACGGAATTTCGACCTGGTTCGACCTATTGCATCAAGTTATCGGCTGGATTCCATATAGGTCAGAAAAAATCACTTTTTCTAACTTTTAAGAGCAAAACATAACTTTAGATGGCCGTAGGAAAAATTTCATTTTTGGGTCACCGGTGACCCAATCGTCCTTAAAGGGGTAAAGGTATGATTGATACCAGAGATGTTTCCTCTATTGTTTTGCTGTTGAGTACTTCATCATTTAAATAATTTATTATAAATATTTTTGAAACCCACAATAAAATATGAAAATTGGCCTTAATATTTTTAAGAACTTCCTTCGAATTAACATTAGGAAAACTGTTCAAATAACACATTTCTCACGTCGTCTAAAATCTCTCACGTCGTCTAAAAACTATGAAAAATTTAAAATATCCATTTTGTTAGGGGAAACTCTCGGAGTTTCGTACAGAAAATGAAATCCAAGTTTCAAGATTTTTTTAGACAATGCCTCACAAGCAGAATTAATTATGCCACTACGTTAATAAGATCTCTTACTTATTAGGTTCGTAATCCTACCTCACAAAATTCCTGGAAATCTTTGGATTTTCCTCTATAGGAAAATGAAAATTTAGTTGCAATTTTTACAAAGCTGTCCCGATTTGCTTAGCTACGTACAACATTTGTCCACCTACGTACGCCTTGTTTTCCTCGTAAACACTATATGCGGATACAAAAATTTTCACATCAGTATTTAGATGAAACATTCATATAATTGTTTTAATTCTTTGTAGGAGGTATCATGCATTCTAAAATCACTTTTATGCAGTTTTTCTAAGAGATATTTTTGTGACATTTGGAAAACCGCGTCCCGATCAAAATCCCGAAAACCAAAATCCCGAATTCTTAAAAGTGTCATACCTACTTCCACGATTGCACTCGCGCTTGCTGGAGGCAAAGGAAAATCTTCTGTGTCTCGGGAAGTTATTCTGAATATTTTCCTTCATATAATTTCATCCCTTTCAGGATTTTAAACATTCGGGATTTTGGCCTTTTCGGGATTTTGGCGTTCGGGAGTTTGGCTTTCGGGATTTTAGCTTTCGGAATTTTGGCTGCCACCGGGAAAACCATTCGTCCGGTGTACCATTCGTTCTTAAAGGGTTAACGTTATTATAACCAAAATAATGATTTAACTAAATTCCTATCAGTTTTCCACTAACTAAACCGTTACCCGGCTTAAGTCGAAAGACGGATTAGTCAAGAAACTGACGGAAATGTAATCTGATCTTAGCTACAAAAGTTCGATTTTCCCAAGCTACCAAGGTAGTAATATTTGTGAATTTTTGATAAATACAAAAAACAACCCCCTTCCAGGCTAACGGGTTTTACGTAAATATTAACGCAGATAAACCGTTTATAACTTGTAGAGGTTGTTTTTTTTTTCAAAAAGATACTTTAAATATGAAAAATACATAAAACAGATGTGTGCAACAACCGTTTGAAACCGAACAAACATCAAATCGCTCCTTGGAAATTACAAGGGGCCAACTCACTTTTTGGCGATTTTGAGGTTTTAATGCACTCAGACAGAGAATTTAATAAAATTTCAGATGATATGAGTCAATAAATTTCGTTATTAGAAAAGTTTTTCAAAATTTTACTCTTTATGATTGCTTGCGCGGTTTTGTTTGAAGTCAAGGGGCACAAAATAGATTTATCGTTCAAATTTTTGTGAAACAAGGGACTAACTCAAGCAAGTTGATCCCTTGTCATTCTAATTTCATGAAAATTTGCGCATCATTTAGAATGACAAAGAGCTAACTCATAAAAAAACATATTTTGAAAGGTAAAAATATGCATGTTTCGATATTTATAATAATACTCATGCAAATAGAAAAGAATTAAATTGTTTTTATTAACATACATAAATGAGATAATTATTTATACAAAGTTTAATCTTTCATGCTGTCTCCTGAAAAATAGGTCAGATTGAGTTGGCCCCTTGTAATTTCCAAGGAGCGAAATGAAACTGTACGTCAATGGTCAAAACGCTACCTAAACAAACTTATTTTGACGTTTTTTCGGTTTCAACGGTTTTTGCGCACCTCTGATATAAAATATTACAAACTAAAATTAAAGTTTAAGAAGGCCCAGTTTTTCACTTCTTGAACCTAGGCAAAAAGGCTTATACGGGCTTCAGACCCAAGTCCTAGCCATAAGGCTTAACTTTTCTAGATTATTATCAGTCGAAAATTTTTGAAAAATTTTGACTTAGAAATGGACTATTAAAGGGAATCAATCTATTTGAATTAGAAGAACAAAATTAAACTGATTGCTATTTAGGATTTTGAGACCTTCGGAAATTAAGCTAAACCTCAAGTCTGAAGACTGTCTTAGGCGGGCTTCAGACCTAAGACTTAGCCATCTGGCTTAACTCCCCTAATTCCTAATCAGGCAGGGTTTTTTTTTAGAAAATTGTTGTTTAGGATTGGATTATAAGGGCAAATGATTCATTAGATTTTGAAAACTCAGTAAAATTTCTTGTTATTTAGATTTTTGAGACTTTCGGGAACTGGGCTAAACCTCCAGTCTGAAGCCGGCATTATAAGCTCTCATTTTTTTAGGAAATGTAAAATGTTGGGCAAACATGGCCATGGGTTAGATTCATTTAGTAAAATAGAAAATATCGACTTTTATGAAGCTACAACATTACGAAGCTGCAAAGGTTTCTCCTACATGATATGCCACAATGCAGTGCCTAAATATTTAGTGTTTCCTTCTTCAAAGATAAAGTTGCAAATGAGTCACTTTCTCTCGTGCAAAAGCATCCTACAAAATCTCGTCTGGAAAACGCATTTTCCAGCAACGTCGGAGAAATTTTCTCGAGAGGGAAAAAAAACGAATCCCAACACTGAGACTATTTTTGTCTCTTTGGCATTTTCACTGAACTCTTTTCTGATCACATCATGACGCAATAAAAGAGTTATATTTGTTTTTAATTACAAATTAGGAAAACCTCCAAAATAGCCGTAAAAAATGTCACAGCAGGGTGGGAAAGCCATAGAGACTGCATAATAAAAGGTTTTCGCGTACCACTGAATAGTATAAGGAGTATAAGTAATCAGAGGATGAGATTCAGCTTTTGGGAAAATAGGTCAGAATGAGATATGTGTAAATGAGATATTCTAGAAAATATGTAGAATTCGTAGAAAATGTAAATTAACCAGGATTTTCCAGGGTGTCATTCAAAAGCTCCTGGCAAATTATTGATCCGTCTGATTTGCTTTCCCCGGCATTTTCCCCCCTGTGCATTACAAACCCACCCACCTAACATTGCCGGCTGTTTTTCCACCGCTTCTGGGCATTTGATAATAAAGTTTGACTCACCTTCGGATAGTTCCAGATCCAATTCAGCCAATTTCTCGCGGACTTCCTCCGGCAGGGTTGAAAAGTCCACAAAGTCCGACATTATCGTTCCACCTTCCTGTGCTCCGCCAAACCACTTAAATTTTCACCCAACCTCACACTCCCCAACACCCTCAAATCCACAGAAAATCCACCAGAAACCTTCCTAGATGGCTTTCTGGGCTGCAAATTGGGGAAATTCACTTGGGAATTGGGTATTTTCAGTATGAAAAAGAAAGACACTCTGGAGTGTTTTGTTGATTAAGTTGATTGATGAAGGTGGCGCTGTATTTTTCGATTTTTCGTTGATTTTGGGTAGCAAAGACAAGTGCAGGAGAAAGAAAACTTTTGCAATTTACCACAAATCACAGATTTTCCACACACTCCATTTCACTTTTCACCACAACTCACAGCAGACCACCTTTCCCGACACTTTTGCACACATTGAGCACGGATTTACTTCCTGGCTGGGGCGGAAAATACCTTTTTCCTCGGACAGCACTCGCACTCAACTCGCACTTCGCACTCGACTCAAAAAATGGCTGCCCTTTTTTCCCACTGACATATCGGGAGAAAATATCGCTGTCACTCTGTCGATATATCGCTGTCATGCAATCGATATATCAAAGTTTGGGGTGGGGAGAGAAAAAATATTGACAAACTTTTGTTTTTCTTCAATTTTCCCTCAAATTTTCTCGATTTTCTCCGCAAAAATCCATGAAAAGTCCAAAGAAATGTGGATAAAAGTGATTTCAGTAGTTGTTCTTGGGTTTCTAGCACTGGAAAGTCAGGTAATTGCGCAGTAAATTGAAGCAACCTTTTGTGTCAAAATTTTCTAACTCCCGGAATGGGAATCCGCCCCACAGGCTCAGTCCTACGAGGACAAGAGATGCAAGTGTATCTGCCCAAGTGTCTCCTCTGTACTTAATAACACAGATGAGACGAATCGTATGCTGATTATCGACAATGTTCCACCGACAAAATGGTAAATTCGACTTTCTCTCGTTCCGGGAGTTCCTTCACCTTCTGATCCACTTTTTTGTTCCAGCAACTGCGATGGGGTGATCCTTCCGCGTGTAGGTGACAAGATCAAGGGCAAGGAACAGGAATTCTGTCCAAGGTGTGAGTGCAAAAATGAGATTCGCAATACCACAATCATCAAAGTTGTGGTGATCATTGTGATCTGGATTATTTCTCTGTTGGCCTGCTACATGGCCTTCCTCTCGTGCTTGGATCCTCTCCTGAACAAGCGTGTGAAGGCAAACTATCAGGAGCACACCAACGAAGATGTAAGAAAAATCCTTCCCTGAAGAATTTTCTAGAGGGATTCTCAAGCTTTTTCCCTTCCAGGAGGAGTCTAGCACACCATCATCTTCGTCGCATCCGATGGGTGTCCGGAGTACAGACTTGCTGAATCGGGTGGGTCATCAGCAGGACAAGTGGAAGCGCCAAGTGAGGGAGCAGAGGAAGAATATCTACGATCGACACACCATGCTCAATTAGAGCCGAAAGCTTAATTCCCAATTATTTTCACAAAATTGTCCTCCACGTATTATCAGTTGGCAAAGTTTCTCTCTGTGAACATTATTTTCAGGTGATAATTGAATAAATAATTAAATACCCAAAAATGTGTTATCGCGTGACTACATTTTTATCAACTTTACTCAGTCTAGTTAAGACACACACCATGCTGCAATGAAGAATGTGATGTATGAAGCATATGCTGCACAAATTTTGCCTAAATGCAGGCAATTTGAATTTTGAATACAAAATTAACAAACTGAATATTTTATTATTTATTTTTTATTGAGAATTTTTAGAAAATAATTTAAAGAACAAACAAAAACATGAGAATATCCTTTCAATAGAATTATACAAACTATTGATAAGTCAAGATCAGCTTATTGTAAAAGAGATTCGTAAGAGAGATTTCTGTGTGATACGTGAAAGTGCCCGGCCATGCTTCGTACGATCACAAGCTTCGTAAAATGTTTCTTATAGGGTAAGTGTGCCAAATTTCGGCATAGTTGCATATAAGCACCGAAGTCCTCAGTTTGAAATGCAATATTTTTAATTCATATTGATATTTTTTGTTACTTCCTTTTCGGGAGGGTTGTGTGGAACCTTGAAAACTAGTTTATCATCTTTGTTTTCCTTAAATCACGTCCTAAAATATTGAAAAATTAATAATAATATGGACATTGCTTTGGGTAGTATTCCGGACACTTTGAGTGAAATTCCGACCACCTTTTTTCTGACCACCTTTTGTGACGCAACGGATAGAAAATTTCAAAACGTCATACGGAACGAGTTTAATATTTAGTTTAATACGTTTATTTTACCCACAAGCCCCGAGATCTTCCGTGTAATTTGTCCTGAAGACCTGAAGAGTAGCATCTCAAATCCAAGGCCTTTTCCATATAATCATTTTCATAGAAGCGATGGTTGTTTTTTCTCTGGACATTGTAGGACTCAGAAATTCAAAAAAACAAAAAAACAAAAACAAAAAATGAATAAGAAATTTAGGAAAGCAAAAGATGTTTCCGGAATAGGAAACACTACCTCACCGCAGAGATGCTCACAAAGTCTATACATTTTTACGCGAAATACAGGATCCAACTGGGAAATTTCACCCGAAATTTAAAGATTGATGCACTATTAACATAAACAGAAACAATCTTTAATGAAAACTAATCAATTTTCATGAAAAACACCGAAGGAAAACCTTTTGCACTTCACCACAAATCAGAAGACTGCTAGAAACACAATCAATCTGTCCCGTGTATCACTTTTTTACAACGCAATTTAAATTCAAATCTTACATAAAATTTAACAGTCTTTGTGTTAATATAACCTAAAATGAATAAATATTTAAAAGCAAAATGAATTCATTGACTATTCGAAGATTACATACATAATTTTAATTAATTTATTACATGGCCGAAATTACACTCAAAGTGGCCGAAATTAGAAGCTGGCCGAAATTTGGCACACTTCTCCTATGTCTGGATAAATGTGACTGCAATATCTTTTAAAGGGGTGGCAAAGCGTCCGAGTCTTTTCGAACAGCTCGAACTTCCGAGAAAGAGCTCTGCCTTATATTCCTTTTCGCAAATTTTTCTGGTGCAAATATAATTATTTTAGAATTAAAATTGTCTATAAATCACCTCAAAACCATCTTGAAGTTTAAAATTGTTCAAGATGGTTTCAAAAAGTCATTAACCTTTTAATTAATTAATTCACCAAATCGGGTGAAAATTAGGCATTTGACCTTGAATAATTCAAAATGGCGATTTTTCCGGTAAAAGGTGTCTAAGGACGAAATGTTTAGCTGGATTACCTCCAAAACATATCTGAATATCATTGAAATCGCCAGGGCCATTTTTTTGCAAAATTAGGAAAACCTCATTTTTTACCTATTCTTTGGGGGATAGGAACGCATGAAGGGGGGGACAAATAGGTTAGCTTCGAGATAATATCATTTGAGGAGGGGTCACCGAAGACCGAAAGTTGATATCTCTTACCGTTTGAATTTTATATGGGTCAAACGACTGAAAAAAAATGCGAAAAACAGTACTCAGTCGCGGCATTATGCTTTTCGGGATTAAGCACCTGACGGAATTATGCACATACTGTTCACTGACTACAGTGCCCGCTTCGTAATCCGGATGGATTTTTTGAATTTGTTCAACGTCTTGAAAATATAATACAAGGTTTTTTTCCGAGAATTAGAATAAAAGTTTTAAGGAAGTTTAAAAGGACAAAATTAGAGAATTCTATGCTATTATACTTCATTTATTGAACAAAAACTTCACAGGATAATTCATTCTCATTGCTGAACACACATGCATACATAACCTCAAAATGATTTTAAAGGTAACCGTCGATAACTCGTCCGGATTACGGCGATCCGGATTAGAGAGCGGGCACTACCTCCAAAACATATCCAAAAATGAACGAAATCGCAAGAGCCAATTTTTTTTGAGAAGTCAAAAAATATGTTTTTGGAGGGGATAGAAGGGGTGGGGGTGATTCGGGTAAGATAGAGAAAGTTGATTTGCGGCGGGGTCACCGAAGACCGGAAATTAATATCTCTTACCGTTTGGCAGCCAGGATGGAGAGCAGTTGAAAAAAAAACACGATTGTGGAAACTGCTCTCTCATGAACTTCGAGCAGTTAAAAATATTTTTTTTACACTAAAAAGACAAAATCGGACAAATGGCATAATCTGAGCAAAAAATTATGTTTGGACGAAATATAGATATAAATATCATTTACAATTATGCCGCAATAATTTATTTAATTTTATTCGCTTTTTGGATACTTCTTTATACCCTCTACCTTCCCTGTTCTCAAAAATCCTATACTCTTCATGTAAAATCTCAGCTTCAAATCACTCTCCTGTAAAATTTGCCTATTGCGAGTTATTCGTTTCTTATTCTGAGCGGTCGATATGAAAATTGTTTTTTTTTTCGACTGTAGCGCCCCTTGCTTTGGTCTTGTTGGACCATAATTAGCCTAGATAAACTAATCTCACTGCTTTTTCTTGCATATTAAAGAATCAAACGTTAGAGGGTTAAGAATCTCACCTAATAACCCCTATTTTCTGATCATAAAATTTTATTTGGAAAATCGATTAAAATAAAATAATTTTAACTCAAAAGGCCCTAGTTGACCAAATTTTGATTACTAAAGCTACAAACGTACTGCAATGGTAAAAAAAAATGTTTTATTTATTATTTTAAATTTTAAATGTATTTTGAGCTCATAATAAGGGGGAAACAAAGGGCAACTCATTTCCATTTTGCTGATGGAACTCAAAGAGAAAGCAGTTACAATCAACTTTCTTTTTAACTTGTCATCGTCCTAGAGCTTAAACCGTATGAGATATCAACTTTCGGTCTTCGGTGACCCCCAATTAAGAAAAAATATCTATAGACGTTTTTTTCTTTTTCACAGATCCAATACCATGTTTTTTGGTTTTTATCGAAAACGACTCCTACGATTTCTTTTATTTTTGGATATGTATTGGAGGTGGTCCAGGTGAACATTTCGCCCAAACATATGCTGCTTACGCTGCCTACACTCAGTCCAGGCATTAAGTCCTTCGGGATTATGCACTTGACGGAATTATGCACATCCAACTATTATGCAAGTTTGCCTACCATTGGGAGTCAATTTATGAAATCATTTTTGAAATACGCCTGAATGTATATTATGTTGCGACGCGGGAAATTTGAAAAAAAATTGCTACTTTTTCAGAATAAAACTTTAATTTCTTTTATTAAGATATTTTTTTTTTAAATATTCTAACCATTTATTGAAGAACTCTCGGCAAAAAGTTCTGTTTGTTAATGTATTTCTATTAAACAGTTGAATCTTTTTATTTGAACTACTTTTTCTCCGCGCGAGATTCGTTCTACGGTTTACTCAAAAGAAAGCCCCTGCGGGTATGCAAATTTTCCCAACGCATAATGCCATTTCGCTCGTTTTTTTTTTCAGTCCCGAAAATGTGCATAATACCGGGATTGAGTGTATGACCTAAAATAATCGCCATCTTTAATTTTTGAAGGAAAAAGTTTTTACTACTTTAGAGGGTCTATTTTTCAACCGATTTGGTTAAATTTGGATTTTTTGGAAAGGTCTTGAAATTTCCAATCGTATTACTTCGGTCCCAATCAGTAATGAATCGGTTAAGAACCCATAAATGACTGATCTTTTTACTGGCAAGGTGTTTCTGGTTTCTAGAACTTTACAATGCAGCTTTTGGGTTTCTCAAATTTCGCTATCGATAGATAGGTTTCTTCACGTATTTTTTTCGTGTAATTTTTAGTTTTTTTTTTTTAAAGAAGTAAGCAATTTGCGGTTTATTTACGCATTCTCCGTAGGTAATATGGTTAATTCTCGTCTAATAATATTTTTTTCAAGTTCATTTTCTCAAAATGTGAGGGAAAATAATTAAAGTGTTTCTTATATTGATTTTTTATCATTCTTTTGTGAATATTCCAGGAAAATGAAAGATATTAAGCGACAAAAAAAGAACAAGGTTTTCAAGAAATTTTCTTTTATTGACAATATTCCATGTAATACAGGTTACATTTATATTTTTCTGGTTTAATTAATAATTATCATATTCAAGCTCACACTTAATCTATAATTTTTTGTGTGTTTTTTTTCTTCTTCACCTCCCTTCGGATCTTGGGTTATTTTTTTTTTCATGCGAAAAAAGAGAGTTCACTAAAATGAAGTGATAAAGTAAAAATTTTCGCTGGTTTTCTTCATTAATCTCCTATCAATTGCAATGAAATGAATATTTTTCTATGATATCAATCTCCCTCTATAATATCTTCCTCTTTTTTCTTCCTTTACTCTCATATAATTGTATAAGTGTATGAAACATTTAAAATGGATTAAACTTTTACGTGTCTATCAATTTTATTTTACTTTTTTTTATTAATATGTATATATAGTTCCAAAAAATTTATCTACTAATTCTTCATTTAATATCTCAATTTTTAGTTTTATTTTACCTTCTCAGCTTTTCGTGCCATGGAGCTTTTCTTTTTATTTTATAGCAAGTTTCACCTTTTGTCCAGTACTGCAAATTGTTGATTATTTTTGCTCAATAGTTTTTCACGATAATTTCTCATTTTTTTTGGCATTTTTCCACTATCATTCCACAAAAATTCTTAGTCGCAAAAACACATTTAGAAAAAAGGGGAATTTGTTGATTTTTTTCTCAATTGGGGGAGGGGCAAAAGGTTTGACATTAAATATGTTTTTTTATAGCAAAAATTTTGAGCAAAAATAATGCAAAGTTCACATCCCTATTCATTTAAATAAACAATTTCACAAATTTTTTTTTGTCCTCAATACCTTATATAGTAAATTTTATCCTCTTTTTTTTTAAACAAGTTTCAATATAATATATTTTAAAAATACACATTTTATCAATTTTTTTTTAAACAAATTTCCAACATTTCGTTTTATCCTTTTGCATTTTTTTTTTGGATTTTTCTTCCTCGCGTTTTTCTTTGCAGTACTTTTTACTAGTTTTTTTTCTATATTCCTTTTTAATCCTCTTTTGCGATGACAGAAAAAAATTCCCCTCAAAATTATGGCGACGTGGAATTTGTTTTCAAAAAACAAATTCACAAAATTACCAATTTTTTTACTTGTCATTAGCGTCTAAAATGTCATCATTGTATTTCATTTCCTATTTATAGTTTAGTTTATATATTTTTCCATTAGAAAAAACGAGTCTATAGCAATATTTTTTTCAATTTTTTTTTATCTTGAGAGTATTTTTAATATTCTATTTTTTACGCATTTTTTTTTTTTTTGATTTTCTCCTTCAATACTTCATTTGCCTCTTCCTATAAAAACGGAGTTGGTTTTATTCACTTGATCTACGTGTTATGTCTAATTCCAATATTCCTTTTTTTCTTGCTTTTAGGTTTCGAACTGAGTTTTTTCATGTAAGCATTGCACACGTGCAATTAAATATTTTGTGCTATAAAATATAGTTTTGTCGCTTTTTATAAGCAATAAATATTATAGGTCAATTGTGTTCCCTTCTTGACTGTGACTTGAAAGCACTCTAAGCTTTCGAAGTTTTAGCCAATCAGAGAGCTTTGAGTAACCATAATATCTTATAGCATTAAATATTATAGGTCCATCGTGTTCCCTTCTTGGCTGCAGCTTGGAAGCTCTCAAAGCTTTCGAAGTTTTAGCCAATCAGAGAGCGTAGAATAACCATAATATTTTATAGCATTAAATATTATAGGTTCATCGTGTTCCCTTCTTGGCTGCAGCTTGAAAGCACTCTAAGCTTTTGAAGCTTTAGTCAATCAGAAAGCTTGGAGTAACCATAATATTTTATAGCATCAAATATTATAGATCCATCGTGTTCCCGTCTTGGCGGCATATTGTAAGCTCTCAAACCTTTCGAAGTTTTAGCCAATGAGAGTGCGTGGAGTAGCCATAATATTTTATAGCATTAAATATTATAGGTCCAATGTGTTCCCTTCTTGACTGCTGCTTGGAAGTTCTCAAAGCTTTCGAAGTTTTAGCCAATCAGAGAGCGTGGAGTAACCATAATATTTTATAGCATTAAATATCTATTTACATGTGAACAGTGCTTAAGAATTCATACTTTGTCCCAGCTGTTCTCAATGGTGATGAGAAGGATGCCAATATCTCCATAATTATGGCAACATTTACGTAACATTTATGGAGGTAGTTTCTCATCTCGCTCCCTCAAATGCATGTTTGCATGAGAGTGAGCGAGAGAGGGCGATTTTTCACGAAAAAACTCAATGCGAAGTGCTATAATTTTCTTTATCTCTCATCTCACATGCCTTCAAGTGGGACGTTTGATTTTTTTCGCACTTTCCTCCTCGGAAAAGAAAAAGAAAACTCGCCTGAATATCTTCCAAATTCTTGGTGATTCTCTAAAAAATTTGAGCTTCCCTTTCTCAATAATTCTCAGTGTATGATTGTTTTTTTTTGGTTGTAAAAATTTACTTGTTTAAAAAACAAAATAAAAAATTCATCAAAAAATCATTTGGCAGTGATTTCTTTTTCTATAGATCATCCAAAAAGACGCAAGAGACTTGATTTCATTTGATCTTATACGCTGTGAGAAGAACAAAAAAACGACTTTTTGAAAGAAAGAAAAAAATAAAAAGAAAATAAAATCTTGGAAAATCAAGTCTTTATTAATTTGTTCGTCGTTACAAAAAAAAAATCTCATTAATTTTTATTTTCTATTACACAAAAAAATTAAAGACAAAAAGAAGAGAATAATGTCAAAAATTTATGGGAAATATTTTTCTATACATTTTCTCTTAACTAAAAAAAATGATTGACAAAAAACACGTTACAAAAAAAATTCATTTCTCATGAAGTTATAAAACAAACGAAAAAAAGCACAAAAATGACAGCTTTTCTTAAAACAAAAGAATTTATAGCATTATGGTTATGAATACAGTTTTTATAGCAAGTATTATTTGGACTTAAAATTAATGGATTCTTCTCATCGTCTTCATTGCAAAATATAAAAAAGAAAGGTTTTCTTTTTCTTATATGAAAAAAATATCTCGTGTTATTTTCTATACAAAATAATATATAATAAAAAATATATATAAAATAATTTCTATATAATTCCACAGAAAAAAAATGTGTTGTCATGAGAATATTTTGTTCCTAATGCTCTATTTTCTATTTTATTTCGCTCATATTTAAATTGCCATTTTGTTTTTTCTTCTTCCTTTTTACTTTGAATATCCTTCTCATCTATACTTCCTTATTTTTTTTCTTTATGAAAAAGAAAAAAATATTTTTTCAGAGTTTTGGAATCATTTCTATATGTGGATTTCTCATCCTCATACCACATCCTTTCATTTATCTTTAAGCATTTGCCTAATTCAATCATCTAATTCTTCATCTTTACTGTCCTCCCTTCATCATCTACAGTAATAATTAAAAATGTTAATAAGAAAAACCATGTTTGTGCGTTTCTTCATGACATCATCGCATTTACTTTGACTCCTCCTTCTCTTTGTTCTCCTCCACCTTTTCCGTCTTCTCATCGGACTGCAAGATGCATTATGAAATTTTTAGTTTTATTTACTTTTTTTACTTCACTAATTGATATATTTATTTTATAGGAAAATTACTCACTTTGTCCTTTTCTAATTCCTTCTCAATCTTCTCGGTTTCGGCACTCTCCTGTTCAGTTTTCTTTTCCGTTTCACCTTCCTTGCCCTCCTTAGCCTCGGGTCTGAAAGAAAAACCGAAAACCAATTGCTTAGAACTTGTTTTATGGAACTTTTATAACAAAGCTCTCTATGGATTTTCTTTAGGAAAATTTAATAGAGAAGTATTTTATCTATTTTTTCCAAAAATTAAAAATTTACTTGTTTTAGAATGTTTCACTAGTAATAATTGTTACTGAATTTATTTTAGAACAGTTTTATGGCAAAATACTTGGATAGTAGAACTTTTAACTTCAAAATTTAGCCTTGGCTTTAAAATTGAAATAAGCTTTCAAATCTGATTTAGAACACCTTTATAGCAAAATTTATTTGATTAGAATCCTGTACCTAAATAGAAAAATATTTTATAGCAAATATGTTTTATAGAACATTTTTATGGAAAACCTTTAAAGATTTAATTGAGAGCTTTCAAAACAAGCCTCTATCAATTTTGATTTTTAAACAATTTTTTACCGAGGTTTTTTATGAATTTGTTTTACAACAGTTCAGTATTATGGCAAAATACTTGGATAATAGTGCTTTTAACTTAATAATTTAACCTTGGCTTTTAAACTGAAACAAGCTTTCGAATCTGATTTAGAACATTTTTATGGCAAAATTTATCTGATTAGAATCCCTTGTATAAATTAAAAGAAAATATTTTATAGCAAATTTATTTTATAGGACATTTTTTGGAGAAAAGCTTTATAAATTAATTAAGAGCTTTCAAAAGAAGCTGCTATCTATTTTTATTTTTAAACAATTTTGTACCGAGTTTTTTCATTGAAATTGGTTTAGAACAGTTTTATAGCAAAATACTTGGTTAAAAAAACTTTTAACTCCAAAATTTAGCCTTGGCTTTAAAATTGAAATAAGTTTTCAAATCTGATTTAGAACACCTTTATAGCAAAATTTATTTGATTAAAATCCTGTACCTAAATAAAAAAAATATATTTTATAGCAATTTGTTTTATAGAACATTTTTATGGAAAACCTTTAAAGATTTAAGTAAGAGCTTTCAATTCAATCATCTATCAATTTTGATTTTTAAACAATTTTTTACCGAGGTTTTTTATGAATTTGTTTTAGAACAGTTCAGTATTATGACAAAATACTTGGATGATAGTGCTTTTAACTTAATAATTTAACCTTGCCTTTTAAACTGAAACAAGCTTTAAAATCTGATTTAGAACAATTTTATGGCAAAATTTATCTGATTAGAATCCCTTGTATAAATTAAAAGAAAATATTTTATAGCAAATTTGTTTTATAGGATATTTTTTGGGAAAAAGCTTTCTAAATTAATTAAGAGCTTTCAAAACAAGCTGCTGTCTATTTTTATTTTTAAATAATTTTGTACCGAGTTTTTTTTATTGAAATTATTTTAGAACAGTTTTATAGCAAAATAGCTTTTAACTTTATAATTTAGCCTTGGCTTTTATATTAAAATTAGCTTACAAATCCGATTTAGAACATTTTGATAATAAAATCCATTTGATTAAAATGCTTTACCTTTTTATTTTAGAAAATACTTTATAGGAAATTTCTTCATAAATTGATTTTATAGAACATTTTTATGGCAAACTTGGGTAAAAGAGCTTTCAACGTCAAAATTTAGCATCGGCTTTTAAATTAAAATAAGCTTTCAAAATTGATTTAGAAACTTATGGCAAAATTTATTTGATTAGAATCTTTCATCTTTTTATTTTAGAAAATATTTTATAGGAAATTTCTTAAAAAAATCATTTTATAGAACATTTTAAAGATTTAATTGATAATTTTCAAAAAAAGCAGACTATTTTGATTTAAAAGTAATTTTGTACTGAGTTTTTTTAATGAATGTTTTAGAACAGTTTTATGGCAAAAAACTTGGGTAAAAGAGCTTTCTTTCTTTCCTTTTAAGTTCTTTTAATGAAACCATTTACAAACGTGTCATGGCAAGTCTTTCATAAATAAAAAACCTTCTAAAGCCAAGAGCTCCAATTTTCTTTAGGAACAGTTTTATAGCAATTCTCTTTATGAATTCATTTGTAGTAAAATAAGTTTTTGTCTGTCCTTACTTTTACTCTTGTTCTCAATTCTTACCAACAATATGATTTAAATATTTTGGTTTTCAAACAATTTTATAAAAGAGATTATTAAATGAATAAATTTTAGAACACTTTCATGGCAAAAAAGTTTCAACATATTTTCAAGAAAAACTTTGCCTACAATATTTCTTGGTTTTAGAAGAATATTATAGAGAATTTCTCTCTATGTATACAAATATTAATTTTAGAAATTTTATAGCAAAGTTCTTCGTATATTTTAGAAAATTTTTATAGCAAAACATTTTTTTTACATTCTCTTTATAAAATTAAAAAACTGTGTTTTATATAATGGATTACAATAATTAGAATAATTATTCTTAATTAAATAAATAATTATTGATATAGTAGGGGGAAGTGGGGCACATTTGAAAGTGAGGCACCTTTGAAATTGGGATTTTTCACCTATTTTAAAAGAAAATTGAGCCTTATCGTGATATGATTTAGTTGCACGAACAGATTGAGAAGCTAAATTACATTATAATATGGCTCAGTTCTACTTAAACATAGGAGAAAAATCCCAATTTCAAAGGCGCCCCACTTCCCCCTAATATTATATACTATAAAATATTATTTATATATAATATAATATAATAAAAATAAATAAATAAAATAAATTAAAATAATTAGAATAATTCCAAAGCTTAATTTTCAAGACTTAAACGAATATGGATAAAAATATAAAATTAATTAAAAAAGCAAAAAATCAATATTTTTGCCTGAAGTTAAAAAAAACTAGAAATATTGTAGCACTTTTAGCGTTTATTATTTAGTCTTTAACATTCCAACTTCAAATCTCACAAGATTAGATAAATTTTGTTTACTATAATTTTTATACTATAAATTGTTATAAAGTTGCTATAAACTTAAGAAATTTATATTTTGTTGGGACAGGAATAATAATCGATAGTGTTTTTGGCTAAATGAAATATTAAACAGAATTAATACTATAAAAGTAATAACCTTAAATTATAGCAATTTATAGCAAGCAATTATAGCAAATTTCAAAAATTATTTGAAAAGAATTATCTACATACATAACATCCTCTGATTGGTTGAAACTTAAAATGCTTTGTGTACTTTGGAAGCTCAATACAATCAGAGAATTTTATGAAGGTAAAATATTTTATAGCATCAAATATTTAACTATAAAAATCTGAATTTTCCTAAATATACTCACTCTGGTTTTGGTAGATGTGCATTCAAGTCCAGTTTGGTGCAGATTTCGTCCCAGTCGGGGAAGCAACGCTCCTTCATTCGGGATACATGACCCACAAGATTGGGGCACGAGGCTGACATGAAGTCCCGGAGTGGCAAATTAACATCTTTTGAGATGAAATGGAGTTGCGAGAGGACGGCAAATGAAACCACATCGAGCTGCAGAGAGTAGAAAATTCCTCATTTTAGACCAAAATCCGGGAATTAAATGAAAAAAAAAATTTAAGCACTTACAGTTGTTGGCTCGTCTCCGAAGAAGAAGGGTTTATCCGCGAGCATATCGGAGAGTACTTTGAGGTCATGCTTGCCAAACTCCTCAATTTCCTCTGGCTTGTGCACACCCATTCCTTGGGCTTTGACTTTCTTCGAACCCTGGAACCACTAAATGTGAGACAGGGATCAAAAATTTACGATACATAGCGGATGAAATGGATTTTATTAATTCTTCATGCCTCGATTGTGCAATCTCTGCATGAGTGGTTCAATTTGAAAAAAAAAGTAGATAGAGAAAAGCAATAGATAGAGAACCAAAAGAAGGACACTTTTGCAGTAACATTTTTTTGTTAATAAATTTCCATCAAGAGGAAAAAAATCTCTCAAGAAGTTATTGCGTTAATCCAAAAAAGAGAGAGAATGAAAAAACTGAGTAATATAAGAAATATGCCATCATTCATAATAAAACAAAAAGAGAGATTTGTTACAATTCTGTGTCAATGAGAATGATTGCGTGAAAGTTAAATGTAATGATAATATATTTTTTAAAATCTTTTATCCCATCCACTATAGTGTATTTTTTTGTCTACATTGAATTATTGTTAGTTACATTTCACACACTTTTTGGTATTAGTAAATTTTTAGGGGAAGAGGAGGAGAAAGAAAGCAAACGGAAGAGGTTGTAAATGACCAAAACAATTTTTTTTTCGAGACAACAACAGAGAAATAGTTTTGTTTTCGAAGCCTTGGATATTTTATTTTTATTTGTTTGTGTAGCAATAAAACCGATTATTTCCCAAGAATTTACAGATGTTGCAAATACAGGACAATGAAAAAGATATTGAAACGCAAAAATCCTTTACGAATCAAAGAATTGTTTTAACCGAAAATTCCTAACCTTGTAACATATTTGATGCAAAATTTTCTTTTGAATTTAAAAATATAAAATTTTAATATCAAAATGAAAAGAGAGAAATATCAGTTGGAATTTTATATCAAATAATTCATAAAAATATTAAATTCATTTCGGTTTCAGCAGGAATTTGAATTAATCTACGAGATAACCTTATTTACATAACCTTATAACCTAATTTTTTTGTTTTAGAAAAAATGCAAAAAGCGTTAATAAGTTTAAAGCGTTTAAGAATCCTTGAATTGTAACTTACATTTAATTTTACTCACTTTAAAAAAAAGCTTTAGACTATATCTATAGATATTTGTTTCAGTACCATTCTATAGCAAAGTCCCTTGTAAATCTATTTTGGAACATTATGGCATTTTTTTTTTTTTTTTAGGAATGTAACACTAAACCTACCGACCGTTTTTAGTCGTTTTTCGGTCAAATGACAAACTGCGGTAGGGTAGGACACTCAATAAATTTGTCTTGAAAAAAAACGAAAAATTAAAATTTAAACACTGAAAAATATATTACAGGCAAATTTTAAGAAATTCATAAAGTTTGATAGTGACACCGTTTAAATATGTGTTAATTTTAACCCGGTCTAGCACAGTTAATAAAAAAAAGCAGCGTTTTCGGCATATTTTTGCTGAATCGATCATCAAAAATATGCTGATCATTCAGCAATTCTCGAATAAAAAGTGCTAACCAAATGGAAATAGGACTGCCTCGCGAGTCTCGTTTTAAGGTTAGCAGAATTCAACTAAAAATACATTATATTTTCAGCTGAATTAAAATCGGTTAGCATTTGAAGTTGTGTAGATATATTGTCAAAATGTCCGGCCTAAAATTTTAAAGCGAAGAAGAAGATTAACAGTTGGTGCTCGCTGGGATGTCGTTATTTTTAAATCAACAACTGTCGTATTTATATTTTTTATGTTCAAAATCTGAACTAAAACCAAATTTCTGTTTGGACCCTAAGCTAAATTAAGCATATTCGTTAAAATGTCCTGGAAGAGCTTTTAGGGTTTTTAAAGCGATAAGATATTCAGTTAAACGCCAAATTAGCAATGATATTAATTTTTTTATTTTAAAATTAAAAGTCCTGTCATATGTAATTTATTTCGTGAGACTGAGAACGTATTTTTTTAATGATTTTGACCACACTTTTATTTTTAAGATAAGGAAGCTTCAAATCAAACTTAAAAAAGTTTGACATTTTCACTTCAGTGTAATAATTCTGAAATTAACTGCGTTTAAAAATGTAAATTTTTATGTCAAAAAAGAGCATTTTGAAGTAAAATATTTGATCAATTGCAAGAAAAACAACGTCAAAATGCTTCATTTCGATAAAAATTTCTCACAATAGTGTGTAGAACCCTTTAGCTTAACGAAAAGATCTCTGTATACTGGAAGAATTTTCGTCAAAAATTGCTTTTTTTAGAGAAATTTTCTCGTACTACTGTAAGGGCCTCGACACACTACAAAAAATGTTTGTCAGAATTTGCAATATTGAAGCAAATTTGTGTGAAAAAAACTGTCAAAAGCTATACAAATCTCTTCTATACTGTGTAATGTTCTTAAAGGCGTAAGTTTGATACTTTATAACCAGAGGTAAAATTTTTGAACGTAACCAGTTACAACTGTTTTTATTTCGATTGTTGATTGTCTGGTTAAACGGAATTTCAGTCATAGCCAAAACCAATTATCTCGTACACCACTCCATTTTGTATTAATCTGAGACACTTTCCTTTCTTTTAAACAGTTAGGCAAAATTAATTTTTTAAATTGTATTAACCAGTCATCAGTCCAAAACTTATCTGAGTTCAAATTCACGAGCGTAACTTGATAAATTTTTGACTGGTTACTGGTTAATATATTTCATAAAGATAGTTTTGCCTGACTCCTTCCAAGAAGGGAAAGTGTCTCAGATTAAAACAAAATGAACTGTTGTTCGAGATAATGGGGTTTGACCATGATTAAATTTTCGATTAACCCAGGCAATCAACGAAATATACAGTAACCAGTAACTAGTTGTGACTGGTTGTGCGGGAAAATTGAAGATCATTATAAACCATCTTTGGATCGACTTATGGGCTCCCCGAAGGTTCAAGTCGCTGTCTATAACCATTGGTCATATAGCTTTGATAACATACGGACGAATCAGATGGACAAACATGATGTCAAAAAACTCGAAACTTTATATTTCCAAAATTTTACATTGTTCGTGACATGATCATTTTTTGAGTATTTTTTTGGATTTTTACAAATATTTGGTTTGGATGACAAAACTTTACGAACAAATGTCAAAATTTCACAAACCTTTTAGTGTATTTACGAACAAATGTTTGTCAAAGAACTTAAAATTCTCATTAAATTATCATGATCCGATCAATACTTGTGAGATAATACAAACTTTTACGAACTTTTTTGTGAGTTATGCCCAACGCACAATAACTTTTGTTTTGTAAACAAGTTTTTGACATTTGAATGAGAGTGAATGAAACAGAGATCTAGTTATCTCGTTTTCTCTCATAGGAAATTTTGAAAACATATTTACAAACAAAAGTTATTGTGCGCTGGGCATTATGCCCAACGCACAATAACCTTTGTTTGTAAACTTGTTTTTATAATTTACCTTAAGAGAGAGCGAGATGACTAGATCTAGATCTCACTCCCATTAAAATGTCAAAAACATGTTTACAAAACAAAAATTATTGTGTGTTGAGCCTTATGCCCACCGCACAATAACTTTTGTTTGTAAACATGTTTTCAAAATTTCCTATGAGAGTGAGGGAGATCACTTGATTTAGATCTCTTTCATTCTCACTGAAATGTCAAAAACAAGTTTACAAAACAAAAGTTATTTTGCGTTGGGCATTATGGCCTCTACACATTGGGAGCAATTTTTGTCAAAAATTGCTTTTTTGAAGGAAATTCCCTGCAGCGTTGTAGGGGGAAACGTCAAATTTCTGTCAAAAACGCAATTTTTGACGAAAATTGCTCCCAATGTGTAGACACCTTTACTTGATTTACGAGAATTTGGAAGTCCCCAGTAGGAATTCATAAACATTTACGAACAATTCTCCAACATATTTTTTTCCGTGTATACAACTCAAAATCGAGGAATTATAATATACTCCCTCTCTCTCAGCGAAGTCCGATCAGTATAAAAAAGTTTGCAATTCAGTCAGAAAGGTTCTGGAAATTGCATTATTGCGTTATTACTTTGAGAGAAAACTTTATAAAGATGTTTAAGAAAAGTTTACACAATGGATTTTCTTTTGCAGATTTGACAAAACTTTTCCATATTTTAGAAGGAAAGACATCATTCTGACAGCCTGACGACTCTTATCTTCCAAAGTAAAACACTGATCCTATTACTTTATTCTTTGTATATGGTTTATTTTCGGTTTGTAGCTTTACAAATATGCCAAAGATTTCCAAAATTAATTTAAAATCATTTCCATTTTACTATGTTTACGTTACATTTTTTACCCGAGCAATTCTAGGTTAGATTGGAAATATTACAATTTTTAGCTCATAACCAAAGATCCAACATGAGATTTTTTTACGAGCCCAAGATGTGTGATTCATTTAGATCTGATTCATCAGACTCATATCCCAAATAATCAGAAAAAACATTAAAATTTTGCATGCAAAGATGATTCCGGAAACATATTTTTAGGTTATGTTATTATAAATAGAAAATGACGCACTGCATTTTGGCTACATAACCTCAAAATTATACAAACTTCCACCACAGATTCAAATAGTTTGAATTAAATTAGAATTATATACAGAAATCCTGATATTAATTATTAATTTCCCGTAGAACATTTTAGAGAATTACCTTGGCTGTTGAACATGCCAAAGATACTCAGAATAATTGTCTTCTACAACAATCATCATTGTTTAAATTGCTTTTCTCTAGTTCGTAATACGACATAAAACACAAAATTGATGATTAAATCCCAGATTATCAATGAATTTTAATACAATTTCACCTTTAAGAATTGAAATAATTTGACAACAAGTTTCTTAATCGCAATAATTGTTCTTAAAACTCCTCAGACTGATACTTTTAATTTGCAATTGAAATTAATCCATGTTTTAATAACAGGCAACATAATAATCTGCCGTACAACCAAGTCTGGTAAGCCTTACTCAATTTTTATTTTCTGAGATTCATGAAAAACAGCAATTTTTTCTTCATGAATTCAAACGAGGTATTTGCAGTGGAAACTCATCTATTACAAAATTTTCTTAACTCGTAAACAATATGAGAAAATAATATGGAAATCCATTCTCATGTACATCGATGTGAATTGAAAAAAAAAAAAATAATTTATTTTTGCACAAGACTAAAAAGAAATACCATCAATTTTCAAGAGCCACAATTAATTGAGCGTGAAAATGATTTAAAGAGTGAATATATTGGAGCTTTTTGGCGCCATTTCCAACCCCTTTTTTTTTACAAAACTCACTCAACTCACATAATTAAAGTTATTCGATGTGCAATAAATTCAAATTAATTCATTGTTCTCAATTGCTGAAGCATTTTTGGGGCTTAAATTTAGGGGGACTACGCAGAGTTTGATTTATCTCATGAATAGTGATTTTTTTGTCACTTCCCCCTTTCAGAGAGGAATTCCCTATCAGTTTACTATCTCTGTTTATCGTCTCGGGAAAAAAAATATGCCTTAGTCATTTTAGCTGGACAAAGAGGAGACTATATACAGTAGTTTGAAGGACATTAAAGGAAGGGAAAAGGATTGTGATAAAGCCTGGGGTCATAAAAATTGTAGTAACGGCACAAACCTTGCGTCCATAGGAGAACTTGAAGAAGAAGTTGAGAATGCCATTGGGAATACGTGTCCCCAGTGCATGCTGAAGATTCACTTTGTAGCCTTTGAGTACGGATTCAGGGAATTTGGTCCGCCACCAGAACAGCACCCAAACCAGGTGATTCTCAATCATTGAGACTGTGGCATGAGCAATATTCTTTTGCTCCTGTGTCAAACCAGCATCGATGTCCTGATTGAATTTCTGTGTCAACTCCTTGATGATGATAGCCGAATCGGCGATCTCTTCACCGTTTAGCTCAATAAACGGAAGGAGGCCCTTCTTGGAACGATACTTTGTCTTGTGATCCACATTCTAAAAAAAAATCAAATAAAAATGGCTGAGTAACGGTTGCTTTTTGAATAACATGAAGTTAACTGCGAATGTTTTATAGTTTTTTTTTATCTTTGAATAATTGTCCAAATAAGGATTTTTAAAAAATATAAAATCTAGTCTTTGTTCTAGAATTTTTCACAACATCCTAGTTGTTTTATTTTTAAGATAAAAAATATTATAAACATTAAACACTTTTGAGATGCCAAGCAGAAATTTAGCCAGTGACTTAAACTTTGAATTATAAGGTCAAGTAAAAAGTTCTGAGGCCTTTACGCAAGATGGCTTTATTGAGCAAGGAGCAATATCTCACGACATATAAATCGCATCGGGTCATACTAGACGTCAAGGTGACAGAACTCTTCAAAACAAAAAAGTTCTTTGTTTTAAAATGTTTTGTGTTTAGTAAACCCAGTTCGACAGCCAAAAACGTAAAGAGAAAGAAAAAGAAGAATTAGAAGTAAAACTAGTTGTATTTTGCACCTTTCCAAAATAAATTTAAAACAAGCGAAAATTCGATATGTTCTTCAGTATTACTACGACAAAGGTTAAAAAAAACGATGCAGGCGTTCAAAAGAAAATTGTTCAGTTTGTTAACTCAATACAGTATCTGATGCATTAGCAAAGCGGTGGTTCAAACATTTTTTGGTAGATTGACGGTCCCTGTAGCCGATCGGCCGCAAAGTTTCAAAGTAACGAAAAAATCCATGGAATTTATCTCCTATTTTTCCGCGTGAGTTTCCGGGGAAATAAACGCTAATATTTCGCTTGGAATTCTGCAGAGTTATCAGATTTTTTCGCATGGATTTTCTTGAAAAAAATTCCGAAGTGTTTTCTTGCAATTATCTAAGAGCATTCCGTGAAAATTTAAACAAAATTTCCATTAAATATTCCGAGAATATTTTCTGGTATCTTTCCGGCCAAGACTCCATGGAAGTAAACGCGAAAAATCTGCAATTATTTTTCGCCCTAACGCTATAATTCTTGCGAGCTAGACATACTCAAATGAACGATATGGTAGGAATATTTTCAACTCAAAAGTAGAACTAAGTGTTCGTCTGATAGATGAATACTACAAGTTCCAAGTTGCCAATTGGCATTGATCATCTATTTATTTATGGATGTTTTTTTATGGAACTCCTCTATGAAAATTCCACGCCATTTTTAATCTATTTTTGGAATTATTTTGAAGAAAATATTAAAAAAAATCCACTGGAAAAGTCGTAGAAATCCGTAATATTAAACCACGGAAGCCACTAAGGCCATTGCATGGAAATTTCCACGGAGAATGTCGTGGAAATAAAGAGGATTTTTCCGAATTTTTAAAGGGCTGACTGCCGATTATACGCTAATAATCCATAGGAAAAGCCGTGGAAATATTCGTCAGAGAAAAGTCCATGGAAACTCACGGACATTTCTTATTAGACGGTCCTATACAGAGTTCCGCAAACGTCCATGGAACGCTAGGAAGAAATTTAGCGTCAAATTCCATCTCGGAAGCTTACGCGGATTTTGAGCGTTAAACTCCAGGGAACTCCACGCGGATTTTTAGCGGTAAAATCAGCGGACATGGCAGAAAAAGCTTCTGTAAATCCAGTGGAATCGCTGCGGCCGTTGGCTATAGGGAGCAATAGCATAAGAAAGTCGAGAAGATGGACTCCATCCGGATGCGTCAGTTTGTGTTTTCTTGTCCTGAAAGGATTGCACCCCCTGATACATCCGAGGAGAGTCCATCTCCTTGATTTTCTTATGGTTCAAACAATTCTATTCTGGGAAAATGGGCGACAAGGATGAGCTACGCTATGGTAGGCCAATTGTCGAAAATGTCGATAATATCATGGAAATCATGGAAATCATTGAGTTGGACTGGCACTCGAGCACTTATTTTAAAAAACAACAGTTTAGAACCATTTACATAAGGCTGGTCCAAAGAAGCTAGATGTATGAATGTCATACAAACGAATTGTCACAACCTTTAAAACCGAATTAATGTCTGCGATTCTTTGACCCATCAACCCTTTTTTTGAAACAAATGGTGACTGGCGATGAAAAATAGTCCACATAAGAGAACAACAGTCGGAAAAAAATCCTGGTCCAAGCATGATGAGCCGGCCCAACGATCGCCAAGCTCGGATTAACGCCCAAAAAGGCTTTGCTGTGTGTTTAGGGGGATTGGGAGGGAATCATCCACTATGAGCTGCTGCGAGATTCTATTCTATTGTCAACAACTGACCAGAGTGAAGAAGACGCTCGACCAGCAGCTCCCATAATTATTGACCTATAGGAAGGGTGCTGTGTTCCATCAAGCCAATGCCAGGTCGCAAACATATTTAACTACGTTTCAGATACTTCGAGAGTTTGGATGGGACGTTTCATTGCACCCGACTTATACACCAAACCTGACAATAAGCGTTTATCACCTTTTCAAGCATTTTCAAAATTTTCTTGATGGAACAAAACTGTCCTCAAAGTAGGCTTGTAAAAATCAGATAGTCTAGTTTTTTACCAGTTAGAGACGAAGACTTCTTGGGCACTCAATGGGTCAAATGGCAGTGTACTCTCTCTATGCTGCAAGTGCCCCGGGTTCGAATCCCTTTTCGGTTACCAGTAATTTTCTGGCGTAAAAAGGTTTGAAATGCACTGCACTTGAATCCACGGGGTATGGCCCTGAGAATCTCATCACGTAACAAGAAATAATAATTCATGTATAGAAATCCCCTTGTGGGAAGGCCTAGTTCCTCAATGGAACTCAATGTTGTGCCAGCAAGAAAAAAAGACGAGTACTTCTTCAATCAAGGAATTATGTAATTGGCATCAAAATAGGCAAAACTTATCGAACAAAATGGCGCATTTATTATTTAACTCAGATAATCCTCTTGTTAATTTCATCTTCCAAATAAAACTTAAAAGAGCTCAGAACTTTTTACATCACCTAATATTTCTTTTACTATATTACAGAGCCAGAAAATCTAGCAAAGAGACTACATAATGTTAATTGTAAAACTTTTTTTCTGTTTTCTAGAGAATCAATAAATACTTATTGAAAATGGTCTAATATTGCTAATTCCCTTTTGCTCTCAAATTCTTTAAAGATTTATAAAAATATCAAGAGAGGAAAGTCTAGGGTTAACAATTAAAACTCAGTAAAAAATAGCAAGTGATTGAAGTGGCCAAAATCGAGATGAAATATTGAATTAATTTAATGCAAGTTTCTCATGATTGCAGCAGAAATGCAGCAGAAATTAGAAAGTAGACATAAACTCTTAAAAGTTGCTAATCTTCCATATTAAATATCAGTAACCAAATAATTAAAAATTAAATAATTATTTTCAAATTCCTGTTTGCTCTCACATTTACCAAAATTTCAGAATTATTTCATGCTGGAAATATTAGGGATGTGCATGAAAAATCCAGATAAAATTAGCAAGTGGATGAGTACGCCAAAAAGTAGGCTAAGTATATCATCGAAGTTGGCAATCGTGTTATTTTTCTTCCTTTATTTGAAAATTCTACCCGGCATTTCTCACTCTCCCCTTCCCCCTTCAACATATTGATCCATTTTTCCGGAGAGAACCCCAGAGAGTCAGTGAGAAAGCTTGAAAATGAGCGGAAAATCCAGCTTGTTACCGTGGTAACGTGTATTGCGAACATTTTGCCAGCATTTTCCACCCACACTGCACAATATCCGACTGCAATCCGAGCCCTCTCTCGTGCCCAAAACTCTCGCGTGAGAGGGAAAATTCTCTGGTACATAACTCAGAAAATACACACACCAATTTTCCACCCAGAAAATTGACATACAAAAATGGTAATTTTCTGCCTCGAGGGGCTGAAACATTTTCCGAATTTTATATTTCTTCTTTGGTCGTAACGAAACAAAAAATTCTGTTCTCTCCACAAATTAATGCTTATCACGAATTTTCCATCAATTTCTATTAACATCGGACAACATTTTTCCAGTTCGTCAAACTAGCCCAACCCATCTTTTTTTTCCTTCAACTTGAATTTCCACGAAAATTCTCATCTGAAGAGCAACTAAAATTCGCAAAAAAGGGGTTTGAAATATTCTTTCCACTCTATTGAATTCTCTTTATTTTATTTTTTTTGGAGGGTGTGCAATAGAAAATTTGCATTAAACAATTGCACTGAGGGCAGAAAAATTGCAAAATAATCCCCTTTCCTGCACTCATTGAGTCGGTAAGAGAAAATAAGAGAGAGACAGAGAGAATAACCCTCCCGGAAAACATCCACCCCATTCTCATGAGGAAGTTCATTGCTCTTGGTTCAGTGAGAGAAAATGGATAATATCACACACACCCACTTTTCCATCTCATCCCCAAAGAATATTGCCCCAAAAATTCCTTATTATGGCATCATTAAGGGTGGAAAATGCCCTGGGAAAAAGAGAATCTTGCCCCCGACTATAGCACTCCTACCCCGCCAAAAGAAAAATCGTGAAGGAAATCCCGGAAAGTTTTCCCAACAGGATTAGTCCGATTTTTCACACACATACACCCCCCTCGGGAAAGATGCTTTTCTCTGGGCGGATTTGATTGTTGGAAAATTCACAATTGTCCACTTTCCCGTGCAGAAAGTCCATCCATCCGACAAGAGAAAAAATGGGCGGGAAAATCAATAGGAATGAGTCATTCAATCGATTCAATACACCCGGAAGGATTTCAAGTGGTCCCTGGTAGGTGGAAATTTGAGATTCATCCTCCAGATAGAATTTTGTGTGAGTTGCCCTTTTAGGGCCGATGAAAGTGAAAATTTGTGGGAAAAGTCGTAAAATTTAGGTATACACGTCTCTGGCGTTTTCCTATACCCTTTTTAGTGTGTATGTATAGTACTTTAGATAAGGCACTTCAGCAAATTTTAGAGGTATATAGTTCTCAAGGATTGTACAGAATAATTTCCCTTAGATGCTTTCAGGGAGGATTTAATGAAATTCGATCAAATTGTGTAGGGAAATCAATTCAGTCTAAGAAGATTTCATTTAATTCTTCAAAATATGCAAGAATAGAGAAATACGAAGAAGTTCCAAAGAATCCCTGTACTCTATTAAATTTAACTTGATTTTTAAGATCAGTAGGGTGAAAGGAATGCCTATTGACACTTTAAGAAGTCGTGTCAGGACTTATTAGGAAAACTTAGGAAAAAACGTCATATTATTTACATTTTATTAGATACTTTAAATAAATTTATAGATTTTAACAAAAGTGTCAATATAGGGGTTCCCTGTCGAAGAGGTGTTCCTTCGACCCTATTGCATGAAAAATCTTAGATTCCAATAAACAAAGCTTAATCTTCCAAAGTCTAAGAGGTTATTTTAATTTTTGATAGTAAATATTTGTCCAATGTGTTTAAAGAGAACCAATTTCAATATGATCACAACAAATTCTAAACGTAACCTAAAAGAACTGAATTTCATACAGTCCGGATATTTCAGATCCCTTAGTACAATTTGGTTTGAATTAAAGAAAAACACGTTTTGCAAAGGAAATTTTTGGAATACTTCCAATTTAAAAGTTGCCAGAATTGCCATAATAAATTACATATGAGGTTATATTTGACGTAACCTCAAACATGCATGACTCAAAACTTAGATTGTGATGAGTACCACAAAATTCTATTAATAGATACAGTAGAGCCCCGCTATAGGCCATCGCTCTATAGTCCACAATTTATCGACCGTTCATTTCAAAACACTTATTTTAAGTTAGGTTATGTTTTTTAGTACGCGACATGAAATGTTGTCATAATTATTTTAATATTTTTGGCAAACTTTATTGAGTAGTTGTAATAATTGTGATCCATAATGAAGAGAGCGAGGACAAGTACCACAATCGCAAAGAAAGTGGAAGCCGTCGAGCAATTTCAATACAACAGTCATAGATAATTAAAAAAAAAATGAAATGGACTATGAACATATAGTGTGACCCAAGTGTCAAATCTGGAACCAAATATGGACTATAGCGAGACTCTACTGTATTAGAATAAAATATTTAATTTTTTTTGTATAAAAATGTTTTTAAATAGATAAAGTTAGAGTTTTGAGTTAGAACTCAAAATATGTAATACAAAACATAACCCTATACATGATTTATTTCCGTAAACTTACACTGCTATTTTAATAATTGCTTTTGATTGGGGAATTTATAAGTTTAGAGAATTATCTAAAAATATGTATTTTTACAAACTATAACATTGTAAATTTATCTGTAAATATAACCCTACTTTCTAACATAACCTCAAATCTCTTTCTTTGGAAAATCAGCTGAGGTTCTTTACATTTTCTTTAGTATTATTTCTAAAATGCAAGATTAATACATAGAAAAAAGAATATTTCGTAAAATTGTTTGTAAAAGTATTTTACAAATAATGTTCGCAAAATGATCACTTGACGAACATTTTTTGTTCTTTTAAACACATTTATTTGTAAATATTTGTAAATACACAAAAAAAGTGTTGTTTGTATATTTTCGCCAAACAAACAAAAATGTATGAACAAATGTTTGTAAAACAACATGTTCGTCAAGTGATCAACGTTACAAACAATGTTTAAGAAAAAAATACAAACTTTTACGATCTTTTTTGTGGGTTATACTATTACGAGCATTTCGTAAGGCCCCAATAAGAATTCACAAACATTTACGAACAATTTTATAAATTTTTTTTTGTGCGTAGTAAAAAATTTCGTTTGAAGGGAATCTTTTAAGAATGTATGACACAAACTATATTATTATAATTTTTTCAGCTTAAACACAATATAGACTCACTGTTCAAAATAACCTATTTCTTATGTAGGGTTTCACTTTCTCACTCAGGCTAGTAAATTGATTTAAAAATATTTACGCTAGGTTAGGCCTAACCTAAAAATTTCAGTCATTTTTTATGTCATAAACTCATCTTTCCTTTTTAAAGAATTTTTGATCAATCAACCACAACCGGAAAAATTTGCTATGAATTTAAAGCAAATTGTTTTATTTCCTTTTGAAAGCCTTAAACAAGGAAAGAAACAAGAATTTATTTGAATGTTTTTGTCATTCAAATCATACTTCGGAAATATTTTAGGTTAGGTCCAACATAACCATATTTTCCAGTGTAATCCAATTTAGTTAATAAATCTTCGATCCAATTAAAAGACCCTTATTGTACAGTTACAAATCTTCATTCAATTTCTAATTTGAATTCTTTACCAGAGTAGCATTATTTTTATCATTTTTTAAATAATTAAAACATTATACAAACATATAAAATTTATGTTTTTGTAATGCTATTATTTTATAGTGTTCAAATTGGCTAATTTATTAATCTGAATAACTCCTTGTTATGCGAAGTAGCAAGTCTTGCTAATTAGAACTTCGTCAGAGTAGCATTAATTGCTTAACTATTTAGTTCTCATCACTTATTATAAAGCTATGATATGTAATATTCTTGATTGGAAATAAATTAGAACACAGTGCACACTCTTGAAATATTTAAATAATCTCTAAAAATCAAATCCTAAATTTTCGGAAAAGATTATCAAATTAATCAATAATTTTATTTACATCATTCACGTCCAATCTACCCCGATTTTCCCCATTAAAAAAACATTTTTGATTAAATCATATTTACAAAGAAAGCAAAAATATTGCAATTGCAAAAAAGTCTCGTGGAAAATATCAGCAAAAAAGGTCATGAAATAAAAAGAAATACTGATAAAACTCTAATCAGTATGTGCCACAAGACTCTGCAGAAAAAAATATCAAAATATTTTTAAAATTCCTCTCTAAAGTGAGTCAATTTACATAATAAATATAAAAAAATCTTAAGCTCTCGATAGTGCAAAAAAAATCATTTATCTTCAAAGAATGTCTCTACGTCAATAGTGATTCATGCAAATTCTTCGTGAGCAACAATGCGAGAGCGTAAACTAGAAAATGTATATTAAGCTAACAATATTATTCACTATCAAGTGTAATTATTTCATCCTGAGATGATTAATTAACGCACTTGGACGATGAGAAAAAAATATGCAACTCTGAAGATGTATATATTTGCAATTAAGCACACCCCGCAAACTTTGAGGAATGCCTTAATATTTGCTTTTCTCAATTAATATTCTAGACAATGTTGTGTCGTGCAGAGAAAAATATTTCCTTCCGCAAATTGACACAAATACTCCTCAAGAGTGTCTCTGATGGGAATTTCTAAACAGGTGTTTATCCATAAATTTGCATTGTCAATAAGGTCTTTTTCTCGTGATACGCAATCACTGGGTGATGAAGGAAAAATAATATGCGATCGAGAGGGAAAATATGTGGTTGATTGAGGTGGGAAAAATTCATTTAAAAAATTCATTGTATTGAGAATCAGCAAAGAAAAACTGAATGAAATTTTTGTGTCTTGTTTATTTAATAACATTTTCAATACGTTTTCTCATAATTCAAATTTTCTCTGAAACGGTGAAGCCAAATTTGAATTTTTCAAATAAAATTATCGACAGAATCCCAGTGAGAATTTTTCATCGATATTCGGTATTATGTAATTTTTCCTTGGATTCTATTGCATTAGTGGTATGGTAGAGTACTGAATACGCTCTTCAGGCCTAAAGCCACCTTCAGACTATAGGTTTAATCCAGTTTCAGAAGATATCAAATTCCTTAATAGCAACCAATTGAATTGACTTTTCTGAACTAGACTTTTCTAAGTCAAAATTTCCCAAAAAAAATCTTGATTGATAAGAAATTAGAAAAGTAAAGTCATATGGCTAATGTGATGGACACACTTACGACTTAAGCCAAGAAACGGCTTAACGTAATTATTATCAAAATAGTGATTAGAGCACATTTCCAGCAGTTTCCCACTAAGTCGTCTATCGGCTTAAGCTTAAAGGCTCAAATAGACTCAGGCTGATCCTCAAGAATATTTAGCATGTAAAAATTGGCAGTAAGAGATTATGTAAAAGAAATTTATACAAAGGATCCTTAATCGATGATCGAAAGCCCTGCCCTGATTGTATAACAATTTGCGATAAATCTTTACAACCAAATTTTATAGTTTAAATATTCTCGAAGATCATTGTGAGTCTTAGGACTGTCTAGGGCATAAGCCTTATACGGGCTTCAGACCTGAGACTTAGCCATATGACTTAACTGCTCTTATTTTTCAACAATCAAGATTTTTTGGGAAAAATTAACTGAAGTTAGGAAACGACAAATGACCTATTAAATTAGTTAATAAAATTAGTTGCTATTTAGGATTTTGAGACCTTCAGAAACTGGACTAAACCTCTAGTCTGAAGACCGCATTAGGTTCGTGATACACTTCCGACTTAAGCTAAGAGACGGCTTAGTGGATAATTATAGAAATGTGGTTTGACCACTATTTCCAATATATAATTACGCTAAGCCGTCTCTCGGCTAAGGCCGTCTTCAGACTAGAGGTTTAGCCCAGTTCCAGCAGGTCTCAAAATCTTAAAAACAACCAATTAATTTGGTTCTTTAGAACCCAATAGATTATTTTGGTTTTATAATACAATTCTAAGTCAAATTTTTATGAAAAAATATTGATTGATAAGAAGTTAGAGAAGTTAAGCCATATGGCTATGCCTTAGGTCTGAAGCCCGTATAATTTTTAGCTCTTTCAAGGCCCTTAGGTCTGAAACCCGTATAAGGCCTATCCATATGGCTTTTTGGTGTAATATATAGTTAGAAGAGTGTTGTTTCAATTCATTTCAGAACAGAGTATGGATGTTGGATCTACCCTAAATTTAGACTTTAGAATCATATTATTTTGTGTATGTAAAATTCATTACGTTAAAGCCCTGATTCTTTTAGAAACATACGAAAAAAAACGTTTCCATGTAGCTCCAGTTTAATTTAGCTTAACCTTGCCTTAAGTCTTACTTTTTTCATTCTAGATATTATTTAAGAAGGACGCGTAAATTCTTTTTCACAATAACACAAATATCGAAATGATTAGATTTTAATATTTTGTTTATTTTCTTTTTCAGTTCTTTTTTTTCAATTTTTAATTCTCTTCAATTAATTTTATATTCTTTGAAAGACACTTTCGTGTGATGCACGCAGATGCACGCATCTTCACAAAACACTCTAAAGCACATTTTCATTTTAATTAAGTATGAATTTAACCAAACGAAAATCATCTTGACTGAAGTATATTCTTAAATAGAAAATAACGCTTAAGCGTATACTTCAGCCGAGAAGAACTTTACATAAAAAAGAGTAATTTGTACATCGATATAAGCTGCCTTATTTCAACTAGAGTGGAGTAAATTTGTATTTGTCAATTACTTCATAATAAATAGTTACGTAGTAAAAAAAGAGATTAACAGTTCTCTTATTTGGAGAGATTTGGATGAGATTTCTTCTGGCGTATTCCGAAAAGGTTGATTATGGTAAGTTTTTAGCAGCCGTATCTCAAGAACTTTTAACTAATTTTCCAAACAAATTCCTAGATTTCCAAAGACGAAAATACCATAATCGATTTATTTATCAAATTTCCTTTGTGTTCTGCAAAAAATTCTATTGAAAAGTCAATCAAAAGACCAAGTTTTGAACGTGAAACCTGAGAAAGAATCTTGCGGCAAGACAATGTGCTCAATTTTCCCTCAGAAAAGCCTCCCCATGACTAAATATCATTTTTCATTTCACCTTGCTGGATTCTTTTTACGCAAAAAAAAAGAAAAAAATCGTGGTTTTGGCACCAAAATAATTAATAAAGAAAAAAATATAGAACTAGAAAAATCTAGCCTCGGGCGTGGCAGAAATCATTCAATGATGCTCTTTTCTCCCTGTCCCTCAACCAAGTCTAATTAATTTTCACCCCTCTTTGAGGGTGTAAAAAGAACCAGTGCCAGTTAGATGGTTATAGAGTGAGGAATTTGATTGAGGAGATTCAACCACGAGCATTAAGTCTAGACGCACAATTCTTCTTGAGCATGGCAGAAGAAAAAAAGAGGGGAAAAATGGGAAAAAGGGCGCGAAAATGGGTGAGGTTCTTGTTTGATTTATTAATTACTATTTGTAATAATTTCTATCGCCTTTCATGAAGAAACTTTCTCAGAATTTTCACCCAATTCTGGCCACTTTCAGCCTCTTATCACAATTCAAATTTCCGGTGTAGAAAGCGTTTCTCAATCATTTTTCCACCACACGAATCGTAAAAAAAAATATTATATTTTTTTCTGTTACATCTCGCGCGGGCTGTTTTTCTTGTGAAACAACAACGTACTTGTTGGCGATCTATTAGAAAAATTAATGGGGAAAAATCATGCGGCAACTTTGAAACACAAAGGAAATTGCATTTCGAAATTAGACAGTCTGAACCATGTTTCTCGCATCATTTTCCTTCCAATCTTTTTTTTCTGCACCAAGACACCGATCAAAGGAAAAAGACAGTAAATTCCGCGACAGTGAGAGGCGAACTATTAAATGAAATTTCAATCTCAAAATGTAATCAAAAAGTTTCTGTTTCCGTTTCAAATGTCATGTTTTATGAGCATTTTGCTCTATTCCTCGAGCATTAGTGGGAAAATTGTGTCAATTTCACACAGAGGGGTTCATCTTTAGTACTTGAGAAATGAAGTAGAGAAAAAAACCTCCCAAGTGCCTCATTAATTATCTTCTCAATTTCTTCGATAAACAGATACCATTTATGTTTGTCTCTACCACTCAAATTCAACCATATTCAGTTACAATTTAATTTACATACGAAATGTGCTTGAGTTTTCCCTCATATTTTCAACACTGTCAGCCAACTGGAATCTAAATAATTTTACGATTTGCTCATGAGGAAAGTTAGATGAAAAAATATGTAATAAAAAATATATCCTGTGCTAGAAAAAAAATATGGCAAATGGGTAGATTTTATCACGATACGTTCTTGAAATCAAACCTCTTAAGGGTTCGAATCTACCCTTATATTTTCAAATAATTTTTTTCTCTAGTACATAGAGCACAATATAATCGCAGAATCACCAGAGTACATGCAAAAAAAATCAAATGGCCTCATTTGTTTAATATTTGAGTAACAATAAAACAAGACAGCTTCAGTAAGCAAATAGAAGAGGCATTCTGCATTATTTCTCTGGTCAATATCACGAGACTTACACGAGAAATTGAAAGCAACAAAAAGCAGTCTCTTGAACCAATTTCCGTAGCTTTTATTTGTCTCTCTGGTCATTCTCTAACCATCTTGCGCGAGGCACTAATTAAGCCACATTAGAGAAAGAGAAATAATGCAGAAAGTTTTATTGTGTGACACGATGGTGGTTGAAAAAAAATATATATTGTGAAAATTTCAACTGCAAAAGTGGCGCAATGGTTAATTTGAACAGGAACAATTTGGGGACGTCTTTTGCGTGTCAATGAAAAAGACGAGTCTTCGTATTTCTTTCTCGCCTTTTTTCATGTCACAGATTTTTCTTTTATTTATTTTTTTTTCATAATAATTAGACAATCAAATTGTCAACTCATAATTATTTCCAGTCTCACCGCATTGAAATGCATGCAATGGGATAGGAAGGAATGTTGCATAATCGCGGTGAGTTGTAGCATTCCAGCACATATTAGATATCTGCATATTGAGTCAACTTTAATTATCAGTCGGATGGAATTTTAAATATTTCTCAGAGAAGTTATATTCCAATCTTGTCTTCGGCATTGGTCAATCCCCAGTATGTATGAGTTTTAAATTTATTGAATAAATTTTTGTGTGTAGAGACTCAATTGACACGTGCACTGTATAAATACTGAACAATTTTCCACAATTCATCTCAATATGAAGTGAATTGGATAGAACAATATCCATGGAAGATGAGAAAAATATGAAGATGGAATGGCTATTTTGGGACGCCTCCCACAACTACTTAAATGATCATGACAAGCTCTATATTAAAAAAAAAATCACGCAATATTTCACAACCAAGAGTGGCTTAATATCAAAAATAGAAAATTTTCTTCTTAGGATAGCAAAAATATCGGTATTATTAATATTTCCTTTTAAATCCGATTTGCAGTCAAATCAATATCAAACCTTCAATAACACTTCAATCACTAAACAGAATCAAGTCTGGCTGAGTAACATTAAGAGGTAGCGTTAGTCACACTTTACTAAAAAAAATAGCATACTCTCTCTATCTATATTTTAGCATATGATTTTTTAATTAAGCTCTTAAATGTATAAAAGTACACAGTAAAAAAGTACAAGGATAATCGTTGGTTTGCTTTTCACCAAGATTATTCTTGTAAATTTACTCAAATATGTATTTCAGCAAAACGTGTAATCTGAAATTGTGTAATTTAAATTTTATGTAATGGCAAATTATGTAACCAACTGCGAATGATTACACAGTTGTGTACATTTTCTTACATATTTCGTGTAAAATTACACAATTTTTAGACAAAAATGTGTACAAGTTACACAGTTTTCAGACAAAAATGTGTACAAATTACACAGTTTTCAGACAAAAGTGTACAAATTACACAAATGTGTATCACTTCACACGATTACATGTTTATGTAAAATTTACAAAGAAAATCATGGTAAAGTAGCTGAAATTTTTTATTGTGTATAGTATTTATCTCTCTCAATGGGTCAAGTGGTAGAGCACTCGCTCTATGATGCAAGTGTCCCGTCCCGGGTTCGAATCCCGTTTAGGCTACCAGGAATTTTTCTGGCGTTAAAGGTGTTCGGATTGCATCCGGTGAGCTTCACTGCACTTGATTCCACGGGCATGGGACTGACAACCTCATCCCGTACAAGAAAAAATAATAATGCATGTCTAGAAAGCCCCTTGTGGGAAGGCCTAGTTCCTTCATGGAATGTTGTGCCAGCATTATTATTATTATTATCATAATATTTAAACCATATTTTTAGAACTTTGCAATAAAGAATTTTAAAAATTTAACTGTTCTGAGCTGATGTTCGGAAACATTTTCGAAAAAGAAACTTTTTGTGGATAAGCTTAGAAGAATGCCCGCTACCTTCGGACGACTGATGCTTCGGCCAACTCAACTTTTTTCTGAGTTCTTGATGGATTTGACCAGAAATTTAAGACTTTTCAGGAAATTTAAGACACTAGACTAGCTATTAAAATATAATATTATAATGGGTCAATCAAATTCAATAAAAACATTTTGAAAAAAAATTAGTTGTTCGAAACTTGAGTCGTCCGAAGGTAGCGTACATTCTCCTACTCAGGGTAAATTCAGAAGTAGTCAAAAAACCAAATAATTCCTGTTAGCAAGTTAATTAAAATCGTGCTCAAACTACGGATTTTTAACAAAGAAATGGTATTTATATTTTTTGGAACATTGTGTACAGTCAAGTGTGCTAATCCGGGCGCTTCGCTATCTGGATCGTTTATGACTAATCTACTTAAAATAATATTTCTATTTTTATTTCCGTGATATAGTCACTACTACAGTAACATAATATAACTATTCAGGTTTGAGAAAAAGCAAAAATAATATTTTCATCCATTAAATAAGTGAGTGTAATCGACTCATTTCAATCTCGTGCCAGCTGGGTTCTTCACTAAAAATTCTCTAGCAGTGATATTTTCGCTAATGCCAACTGGTTGATTGAAAACATTTATTGTTTTTTCCTTGTGAAAAAAGTATTTTAAATCCAAAGGTTTAATTAAAAGTGAATTAGCGAAAAGGCGATCCAGTTAGGGCATGTTGACTTATTTCAGTATTATCATTATTTTATAAATTTTCTTTAATATTTTTTATAATTTTTTTAATATTATGTATTTAAATGAAACAGTGAATAATTCTATGGATTTAGAAGAAGTAAAAAAGAATTTCATCAGTCCAAAAACAAGCGTTTAAGTAACACTCTTCGGAAAACGATCCAGTTACCCCACCTTACTATATAAAAAAATTATAAAAAAAAACTCGTCATTAAGGAAACAAAATATCATTCGTCATTCGCTCAAGTACAAGTGTAACTCTTCTTCTATCAGGAAAAATATTTTGTTTTTCTCAGATGAACCTATATTCTGAGTAATCACGTCCACCGAAAAATAAGGCCTAAATTTTTGAAACTGTTAAACGAAAAACTCCGTAATTGTAATTAAAATATTGTACTTTATGCCTTAGCTTAAACCTTGAATTATTTTTTTATTGTGCTGAAAAAGAATTCTATGGAAAATGGGTTGTTTTTTAAATTTATTTAGGGGTTCATCTGAAAGATGATTGCCCCTGCTGCTGTTTTTTAGTCTTCATGATCTACATAACCTATTAAAGGTGCCTTTTTTACGTCTTAAATGCAAGATAAACGACATAAGATTGCACCTGATTATCATTATAACGTTACACAAAAAGTCATTATGCATTATATTTTGTGTTAAACGTATAAAAAGAGTAAAATTGAAAGTTAAATTTGTGTACTAATCGTGGTAAAGTGTAAAGCGTATAAGAATTGATTGTGCAATTTTACACAAAACGTGTATTTTTTGTGTGAAATGTCTATAAATATCTTACTTACAAGGCATTTTTACCTGAGTTCGTTTTTAAGTTTAAATGTTACACACAAAAAATCAAATATATTCTTTTGCATAATCTTATAAAATTCTTGTGTAAAATTATAACAATATAATAAGCGACATATCTATGTGAGCTAACGCTTGTCATTGTGCAATTTTGTTTTGTAAATGAATGATAATAATGATTTAAATCTGGCGCAAGAACATTTCTGTAAAGATAGTAAAACACAAGTACAAAAATTTAAATTTCTTTTACAAGTTCTATTTTTAAAAAATCAAAGTCCTTGGACATCACACCTCTTTTCATTCCATTGCAATTAAATAGAACTGAATTGATGATTAAAATAAAATCTTCTGTTAGTGAAAACTCCTGGAAGCCGTGATTATGTGGCAAACAATATAGATTGTCAATTCACCAAATAGTCACGTAATTTGCTAGTCTAAATCAAAATACAAATTGCAATGGTAAAATCACAGTCTTTAGAGAGTCATTTGGCACAGTATGTGCTTCACGGGGTGCAATTAAAACACCCGCGATGCGTGTTTACGTGAATCAACTTCTCAATCTCTGAAATCATCCTGAGGCCAGAAATATTACACATTTCCCCAATGACGTCAGTGGGCTCCATGCCGGCCAGAAAATGTTCAAAGGGATCGTCATATGAGAAAAGATCACTAAAATATTTATTCACACATCGTCAGACGTGGAAATTATTAGGAGCAAAAAAAAACCCTAATTGTTTTCCCATAAATCACTCGCATGGATTGTAAATAAAATTGAAACGATGGTCTGCATATTAATGTCGCGATTTAATTACGCGTAGAATTTTTTTTCCAAAGCACATTAAAGCGAGACACTCCTTAAGTCGACTTTTATTGTTTTCGCCCGCGCAATGTCTAAGAAAACTCATTGTCTCGCGTCGTTATTTTTGCTTCTTTGAACGACCATTTACAGTTACAACTTCCCGAAAATACCCCTAATGTTCCACATAATTATAGTACAAATTGTTTCCTAACTTTTCAAGTGGAGATTTTCAAGTAAAATTGCCTGTGCACTTTGCAGTAAATTGTGGAAAAGTTAAAAAAGTTTGCAGAGATAACAAAGGATATTTTGGGAAATTTCAATTAGCAGAATTTGTAAGATTCAACTTTCGGTACTGGTTCAAGCGCAATAATCAATTAAAAAAAAGAAACGAACCAATAAAATGACGGAAACTTCATTTTTAAGCTTACTGGTTGAACATTGCTACGATTAATGTAGTAGGGGAGGGTGGGGCAGTTAACCTCCGAATTGAAAATTAGATTTTAAGATCGTTTTATAGAAAAAAGTGATGAACAGGTATAAAACTTAGTGTATCTTGTGAGTTACAGTTGAAACAAGGGCTGTAGAAAAATAGGAATAACTATCCTTTAAGATGATTTGAAACACGGATTATGACCTATGTTTGGATTTATTCACTTTTTACTTCATACGACGTTTCGGATATGTTTGTCTCCTTCTTCAGGTATGGAGATAATTGGGATAAATCGGGTCACAATTGGGATAAATCGGGTATCCTTTAATTTTATTAATCTATTGATGTGAGGATGATTTCACCTGAATGGCAGAACACATAAAATTCCCCCAACGCGGGGCAATTTCACACAAAAAGTAGGCTGATGTTTCTAAGAAAGAAAAATTTGCATTATTTTACACAAGGGCCCATCAAGCGTAATAAAAAGTGAAGCTATTTTTCACTTTTCCTTGTAAAAATTTTGCAGATATTGCACTGCGCCTTCAACAAATTTCCTCGTAGTTCTTGTATTATTTCTGCGAGCATTATGAAATATGTATTTTTAGATAGCTTTTAATGCACGATTTCGAAATATATCAGACTGATAAGTCAATTCTCTTTAGGAAAAAACTTGCCAAAAGTCTTCAGTGCCTCTATACAAAAACGTATGGATAAATGAAATGTTGAGAGGCCCTGATTTTAAACTTGAGATGGCAGAATGGACTTAAATGAGTATCTTGAATTTTTAGAACTTTAAAACATAAAAAATCGTGCAATGTTTTAAAAACTTAAACTTGAAAATTTAAAATATACTCTTATCTTATACTTCCTTATTAATTGCTAAATTTTGATAATTTTATTTGTGATTTAATTGCAAGGTCTTTCGTATTGCAAGGTATTTCTGAAGTGTATAGCTGTCTTTATTGACATTATAATACTACAATAAATAAAGAAGATTTCGCACGTTATAATTTATATTTTTTGATAGAGTTTTTACCTAAAACTATGGAACACACAGAAAAAAATATTTTGTAAAATTGTTCGTAAATGTTTGTGAAATCCTATGGCAGACATATGAAATGCTCGTGAATCGTATAACCCACAAACAAGTTCGTAAAATTTTGTACTTTTTTCACCAAACATTGTTCGTAAAATGATCATTTGACGAACATTTTTTGTACTTTTACAAACTATTGTTCGTAAACGTTCATAAACAAAAAAAAATGTTCGACCAATTTTAGTATTCAATATTAGTATTCCTCTACTCGACCACCCATTTTTTTTTTAATTAAACAAACGACAAAACTATAAAATCACAGATTTAACTTTGGCTTGTTCAACGCATCATGAATAGCACTTAAAATTTAGTTAATATTAATAACATAGACAGGGTAACTCACTTTTATGAATTTATTCAGAAGTAGAACAATATTCAAATGAAAAAAGCTTCACTTGCTAAGATTCGTCGACCGGTCTTATTGAGGAACATCATTATATTTGAAATGCACTTTCAATTTTAATACATAAAATTAATCTGTCATGGAACTAACTAGACTCAAAATTTGAATTCTCAAGTAATCTGTAAGGGTAATAATTGAAATAATTCCTTAAGAAAAAAGTCGAGAATATCAAAAAGTACGCCATAATTTGATGAAAAATTGCGAATTTTTATTTAATACTTTAGCGCTCCATCTTTTTATTATTTTTTCAGTGTTTTATGGTCAATTTCTATGATATTTTCACTGATTTATGATGTTAAGCTATTCGCTAAATTTTATTGTAAATGTAAATAAATTAAATAAATATTTCCACCGGTCGAGAGGCGGTCGACTCGAGGATACTTTACCTTATCTAGGCTTTTCATGTTCGCCCATAAACCGAATTTTCAATTAAAAAACCACACTCCCAGAAACCGATTTAGGATTATATCACTGTCTTTAATTTTAAAAGATGTATTAGTATTTTTTTTAATGAAAATTAAGGTAATGATAACTAAATAATGAAATATTGGAATGTTATCTGTCAAAAGGATCTGTCAAAAAATCTGAAAAAAAAATCTGTCAAATGGAAAAATGCTCTAAATTTGGCGCAAATCGTAGTTTTTCTTAGAATCTCAAGAAAACAAAAACATTATTATGTAAATGTACACATTGAATTTTGATTATAAACAAAATAAAAGCAAATTATTTCCTCAATAATAAATTAGTCTGATTCCTTGTCGTTTAGATCTCAATCGCGTTTGTTAAGCACTTAGTGCTTGATTTCTTACTTTTGTAAAAGAGCGAATTACTATGAAAGCAAAAAAAAAACAGTCATTTGAATACAGATCTTACATTTCAACTTCAAATAAACTAGCTAAGCAACTTTTTAAATAAGTAGAACCACAAAGAATATATTGCATTCTATTAAAAGATCGTGTTTCTTAACAAATTAAAATTAATGTATGTCCATTTTATTTATTTAAAATGTTAAAATTCCCTTCGACAAGACCAATGCCAATTTATTAAATTAGAGAATAAACACATAAAAAGACATGTTTATTTTCCACCTACCCACATTGAGTCATCTGTTTATTCGCTTTGCGCAATTAAGACATTAAATTTATCACCCTCATGAGGAGAATAGGGCTTCAAAATTACCCCCAAGAGCCCTATACCAGCCATCCTGGCTACATTTTCAGACAGAGTCCACCAAGATCATCGAGTTCATAAACATTGACCGAGCAGGTGGAGAGTTCCTTCTGTTTCTTATGTGTGAATATAAGAGGAAAAAAAAGCGGTGTGATTCATTTTGGTGTGGAATTTAATACTACTTTGTTATGTATATCGATAACCTTCGGAGCCAAACACGTTTTTTATATTTGTCTTTATAGTGAAATATCTCAATTCTTTTTTTTTCTTGCTCCAGCTGAATGGTCCAATTGCGCGTCTTACGGAAAAGAGAACTTTATAGTTTAGCAGCAATAATGCTCCAACAATTAATAAGATTTTCATCTTCCAGGGCAAAGGGTGATAAGTTAGGAGTCAATAAACTATTGACATCAGTAATCTCAATTAGTGTCAATTTAGTATTAAATTGAATTCTATATGAGTGCAATTTTGCAGAAGCAAAGGAAAAAAAAGAAAAAATTGCTACATTTTCTTCCGCATGTCATGTTATAGGAGTAATAGCATGATTATTGAAAGAATTTCTGCTCTACATAGAAAGTTGATCTGAATTCTTTCTCTCTCAGCTGGAGAATAAATCCAATTTAGTGAATAAAAAAATGTAGACAAAAAGTTGTATTACAATAAATTTATTGTTAATACCCGCACTTATTTAAATGATTAATCATTTATGCGGGGCAGAAAATTCTTCAATATTTCATGTTTCTCTTTAGAGCTCTCTCACATGAAAATTTATTGATGAAATTACACGCCTTTAAGCTTAGCTTTTAGTGTGAATTTCCCTTCCCCAAAAAAAAAAGAGAAGCATTATTGGAATATTGAGAATCATAGGGGTCTCTCACAAATTGTCCAATTTTCTGACCTTTGCCACGAACTAAATGGATTTCAAGTGATTCCGAATTTCCCATATAGGGGAAGGTTTTGCAGCTTCGTAATGTTGCAGCTTCGTAAAAGTTGACTTTTTTCCGAGTTACTAAATGAATTTCATCCATGGACATATAATGTAAAAGCTAGTCCTACATCTCACTTTTCCTGACAAACTTGGAATTCTAGGCCTTTTTTCCTGGGTCCAAAAGACAAAAATAAAAAATAGGCCTAAAATCGTAATTCTGATGTGTAATATTTTATGCATTTTTTCACACTTCAAGTGTCTTTTCGAAAAAGCAACTATTCCAAGTTATAGAGGGTTTATCAGGGTTAATATTTACCGTGAAAATCTTTTGCTTGAAGGGGGTCGTTTTTGTGAGTGGAGGAAAATTCATAAAAATTACCACCATTGCAGCTCAGGAAAATTGAATTTTGCAGTTTCGTAAAAACATCTGTCAAAATTACTGACCACCGAATTTGAGAATTCTTCACTGTTTTCGGTCACACTGTGCACGCCGCTCGGGATATTTGACTCATCAGAGATTCCACTGAATAAATTCACAAGAAAATTTTTGGGCTATTAAACAATTTTCACTAAAATCTCGAAGGAAAACACGCACATTCCCATCAGAATGAGACTTCATCAGATGTTTTTATTTCATTTCTGTCAAATTAAACATTAGGTCTAAATTGCATTGGCACTAAACTCTGACAGATCCAGGCGATCTGAATGTATTCTGATTGATATGTACATACATTTACTAAAATTCTTTATGTATTAGCTGCCAATGTATTAGGAGTTGAGAATTTTAATAAATTGAAATTGAAATTGAATTGAAATCTGCTTATGGTAGGTGTGATTCTTTAATTGCCACTTCGATGTATTTTGAGTATTTCTCATTCAATTTTCCTTGTTTTAAAATGGAACTTCCCACATTTCACTTTAAATTGGTGGCTGATCATTTTTGAAATCAGTTACGTCCGAAATATATTCTGTAAGACCAATTGGAGGTGTTAGAGAAAATCTGAGGATTACATTAGATGTGATTATGAGAAAATCATACCTAATCAAGCTCTTAACTGACTGTCAGAATGGTCAGAATGCAGGGAAAAAATGATTTTCCGTGTGTCAAAAAACACGTGTTAGAAAAATAGCTTAAAATTGATTTTTAATGCGTGATACCTCCTACAAATGGTGAAAACAAGTAGATAAAAGTTCCATCTAAGTAATGATACCCAAATTTTTGTGTCCGGTGTAATGTTTTCGGGGAAAATGAGGCCTACAGAGGTGGGAAAAAGTGGTACGAAGCTGAGTTAACCAGGGCACCTTCGTAAAAAATGCCGCTACATTTTCATTTTCTTGTAGAGAAAAATCAAAGGACTTCCAGGAATTTTGTGAAGCAAAATTATGAACCCAATAAGTTAGAGATTTTTTTGTTAGAGTGATATAATTGATTCGGTGTATGTGGCATTCAGTAAAAAATCTTAAATCTTGGACTCCTTTTTTAATACGAACCTGCAAAACCTTCCCCTATCCCCGAAAAAAAAAGACCCAGAAAATATCTCAACATTCTCCGTAACAACAAGAAGGAAAAAAGAGACTTGGGTGGAGGAACCCCCTTGAGGTTATTTTTAGTATCCCCAATCGAGGAGCAATTTTCTCTTTAGTCTGTGGGTGGGAAATTTGATGGAAAAACAAAAAAAAAGTATAACGTTTGCCTAGAGACACAATTGCGTGCCAATCTCAGAACTTGAGGCCATTATTCATCCCTCTTTCCGAAGCTATTTTGCCACGAAATTAAATAATTTTTATTTAACACTGCAAGAGATGCTGATGCACCAGCAAAAGCATCAATAGCTTGAGTGAAACACCATTAACCCATTTACGCATTCAATGTGAGATAGAAAGAAAGAAAAGTAAAAGATTTTATGCTTTGTAATGTTGAATTTTCACTGCAGAAATTAGTCAAATTCCACAAGATCAACTTTGGGCTCTAGTCTCAGTCGCGTATTTAATTCCATAAATTGTTTTTTCCCCTCCAAGTTCTTTTTTTTTTGTACAAAATAGAGGTCATTAAACCGCGCCATCTCTTCATTCTACTTGCCTTTGGATTTACACACACACCAGACCAACTCTTGCTCAACAATTTGCAGAAATTCAACCATTTATTGAGATCTTTAACAATTTCCCCTCGTTCACATATGCGTTCTATTTTGCACATTTTAACTTTTACTAACATTTCATATGCCATGTGCCATCGAATTTTGTGAAATCTCAATCAATATTGAAAAAGAAAGCTTTCTTTCCATTAAAATTATGCTCGAAAATGGGAAAATTTTACGTATAGTAATGTGGGGTAAGTGGATCGTTTTCCGAAGACTGCTACTTAAACGCTTGTTTTTGGACTGATGAAATTCTTTTTTACTTCTACTAAATCCATAGAATTATTCACTGTTTTATTTAGAAACATAATACAAAAAAAATTATCAAAAATATTTAAAAAAAATTATAAAATAATGATAATACTGAAATAAGTCAACATGATCTAACTGGGGCGCTTTTTCGCTAATTCACTTTTAATTAAACCTTTGGATTTAAAATACTTTTTTCACAGGGAAAAAAACAATAAATGTTTTCAGTCAATCAGTTGTCATTAGCAAAAATATTACTGCTAGAAAATTTTTAGTGAAGAACCCAGCTGGCACAAGATTGAAATGAGTCGATTACACTCACTTATTTAATGGATAAAAATATTATTTTTGCTTTTCCTCAAACTTGAATAGTTATATTATGTTACTGCAGAGACTATATTACGGAAATAAAAATAAAAATAATATTTTAAGTGGATTAGTCATAAACGATCCAGATAGCGAAGCGTCCGGATTAGCACACTTAATTTTAGTTTAATGTTTAATTAAAGGTCCATAACGAATTAAAACAATTTCAAACTTGTCAGAAATTCAAAGACCTTTCCAACGATACAGATCTCGTTCTAATCGGTTGAGAAATACACCCATCAGAGCTGTTTTAAGTTTGACTTTGAAAAAAACCCTTATACGGACTTCAGACCTAAGGTTTAGCCAAATGGCTTAACTGCTCTAATTCCTTAGCTATTACGATGTTTTGGAAACACTTAAATTAGGATGGGATTATTAAAGATAAATGACATATTAGATTTTTTAAAAAAGCAATAAAATTGCTCGCTGTTTAGGATTTTGAGACCATCGGGAACTGGGCTAAACCTCTAGTATGAAGACCGTTTTAGAGGGAATAACTTAAGGCCATTTCGTATAAATTCAAAAACTTAGCATAGACAACCACGAAAATATTCGAAAATGAATAAACCGTATTTTTGTAATTTTAGAGTGATAGGAAAGGTTTGGAAAACATTAAAGGTCATGTTAATTATATTCAAATCAATTTATCGGGCCTTCCTTGATCTCAAATCTTAACAGTAAGAATGATGAAATCAAGAACGCTGAGAATGATTCAGTTATTATTATTAATCGTATCGAAATATACAAGGTATAATCATTTTTTTTTTAGAGGAAGAATCTCTTAAGTCCATTGTAGACTGGATGCTTCTTCCATGCTCCCGGAGTTGTTGTGCAAAGGCGGTGCATTATATTACGTTATTGTTACATGTGAAAATTCTCTAACCAGACATTCAGATATTTGCATCGGGCAGGACTCGAACTCACAACTGTGAGAGTCGAATTAGAGATCTCATCTGCCCAAGAGCCAATGCTCTTGCCTTTTGCGCCACTGAGATCCCCAATGATTCAGTTAGACCGTTTAAATATTTTCTTATGCTAGAATGTTGAATATCCAGGCAAAAGTCCTACTTTTTCAAATGCTAAAGTCCATTATGTACGATAATGCTTATCATTTTGGTTTCATCTAAACTAAACTATTTTGGCTGTTTTTTGGTATTCAAAGTAATCATAGCTCCGATTCCACAAAACTGATTTAATTCTTAATAGCACTGGCACAGCTTTTAGATCAAGAAAATTTCATGTAATCGAAATTGAAATTCCTTTCTTTCTTAAACATTTTGCATATAATCACTATCTTTATTCTTTCGAACTCTTCTTCTTCCTTTAAACATCATAACAAATTTGACTAAGCTCAGTCGAATTTTGAGTGCGAAAAAATGAGATAGACATATGCAAAACGTGTAAGAAAGAAAGGGATGTGAATTTTGATTTCACGAAATTTTCCTGATCTAAAACGTGTGCCAGAGCCATAAGAAAGAAAATTTAACCACCTCTATCGTAAGATTGTGTATTTATGAAACATATTATGCATATTTTCGGATTACCGATGCACCATGGAGACAAGACATTACATCTAATGGTCTCTACACACTATGAGAAATTTCTTTAAAAATGCCTTTTTAAAGAAAATATCTCCTAGCCTTGTTAGGCAGAAACGTCAGAATTTTTCTTTAAGAAAAGGCAATTTTTGACGAAAATTGCTTCTAGTATGTAGGCACCATAAGACCGGACTACCGATGTAATGTCATAGAGACATTACTGATCCACAGAGGCTCTCGGACCAAGGATAAACTATTTATAAATTAAGTTAAATTGTGGCTAAATCTTAGGTAGGAAGAGGCTTCTGAGATCATCACCGAAGTCTTACAAATTATTTTAGATCATATTTTAAAAACCGTATAGTTTAGCCAAGACCCAAACCTGATTTACGGTCTATTGTAATTATGTTTTATTTTGTTTGTTGAGCTAATTCCAAAAATTTTATGGTAATATTAATTCAATAAAGTGATTCCACCTTTAAGCAAACTTAATACAGCTACGGAGACTAAATAAAATAAGCACTTAATTCTTTTTGTACGACTTTAGTCATCTGAAAACATCATTTGCTCATTTCTCATATCCCTTTTAATCTATATAAAAAAAACCTACCCCCTATTCAAGGGTTTCCATTAATTTTTAATCCGCCAGTGAAATTCGAGTCACTCATTTGACCGTTTTCTGCATTTCCACCAAAGTCCATTGATTATTCAATTAATGGTAAATTGCTGTTTGGACAATTTTACATGTCGCCATTCACACAACTCCACAGCAAACATCTTTTACTTGCATGCTACCCCAATGTGCCCGAAAAAATGTCAATTATTGCATATGCTCCAGAAAAGAAAAATTTCATCTTTATTGTCAATCGCATCTCGCAATAGTCGTAAAATGGCGAGATGAAGAGAAATGAGAATAATTAAAACTGGGTGTGATATTGTGCAAAAAAAATCACATCGCAAGTGTCGCATCAATTGTGACTTTTGTGGAGACAAATTGCCGCAAACTCAAGTGCAGCATTGTTTCAAATGAGTACAATATCTTCTTGTTGTCTCATTTTTGTTTTTGTCTCTCTTTTTTCTAGGGTTGAAATAAAGTAGAAAAAGGAAAGGAATTGGAGAACATCTTGGTATTTTTTGGGGGGACAAATCTGTGGAATCTCCATGGACATATGGACATTTCTTACAGAATTCCATAGATTTTTCGTATGTTTTTCTTTAGTTTGTATGAATTGGTATGAATACAAGAAATCCAGTTTATTTTACTGTAAACCCTGTAAACATATGGGAATCACTAAACCAAATATCCCTGTCAATCTTGTCCTATGTCGCCCAATCGTATCAATTTAATGGTTGAAAATCTCATTTTTTGGAATGTTTGTTGAATTTATCAAATGATTGAGTGGTATTTTCAGGAGAAGGCATAACTCTCTCGAGAAATGCCTTACAAATACTACAGTTGGCTCACCACCTCTCGCCCGCTAAATCATCACCCGTGAATAAACATGGGTAGAAAAAAAATATTGTTGCTTCGCCCAAATAATCAAGAAATAAACACAAATACACCATGAACAATGAACCTATCTTTTGCTCAAAAAGGGGGGAAAAATCAAATATTTATAGTAATCTCGCAAACGTATCACTTTTTTTTTTTGCTTCATCGACATGATGCAAGCAGTAAAAAAGCCGCATATCGCGCTGAGTGCTGGAGAACCTAACGACTTTTTGGTCAATCATCTTCTCTTATAACCAAAAGCAATTTCTCGCATCGAGTATCGAGAGATTTTGTGTTTTCTCAAAACAACTCTGTGCGACATCGCGTGCACCAAAGTGGCAACACCGTACGAAGAACTCCATGGTACCACTGAAGGAATAAAAAAAAACACAACACAACACCCAATGGTTCATGGCTGGCCATGATCATTTCTTTATCTCTGCCTCTTCTCTTTCTTCTCTTTTTCTGATGGGCTTCTTCTCAATGGTGCCCCTAGAAATCTTCTGTATGCGTATCGACACGAGAAATGATGGATTTGATGTATCTTTTTATTTTATTAGGACAAAATGGGGTCGATTTTGGGGGTGCGCGTGTAAATACAACACATCCAGGGGTGGAAATTACCCCTAAAACGGTTAAATGAATAATATTTAACACTGGATTTAACCCAATTAAGTGCATTTTTGTATTATTTTGGCTGGAAACAACCCCGTTTCAGGGATCGAGAACAAAGTCAAAAAGATGGATTGGAGATGGTTAGCAAAAAAAAATCGGGTGAAAGAAACTTTCTGCGCGTACTCCCAAGCAATGGGTAATTTTTCTCGTTTTGTAGCCATTAAATGAGAAAGTTTGTAGTTTGTGCGGAAAAATAGCAAGATTTGCACGATTTGTGCAGTGTGTGGGCGAAACGGTCATTTTCTCCATAGTACAAGAGAGAGGCTTTTACAGTACCATCATAAAATAATTGTTATAAAATTACAAAAAAAAATAAAAAATTTCTTTACCTCATATTTGAGTCCAGCCAGACGCAGCCATGTCTCAACTTTGAGACAATATGGGGACAATGATGGCAGCAATGGTGTCCTGGAGAATTGATACAGATACACCACATCCTTGTCGAAATTGGTCTTGTGGACGCTGTACTTGACCGGTGGTTCGGCCTTAGCAGCAGCCGCCTCCGTATGATTGTCGGCATTGTTCTGGCCACCGCCCTCGCCTGTTTTCTGTTCCTCACCAGCCGCCGCGGTGGCTGGGGTATCCTCCTTTTTCTCCACAGGCGCCGTCTCCTCCACCACTGGATTTTGCTTATTATCAACTTCTGTTGCCATTTTTATTTTCACCTTCTATTACCACTTATATATTTTTGCAAAATAGCACAATAGGGTTTATGTTTTCTTTTTTTTTTACTTCTCTCTTCTCTCTCTCAAAAAACCAAACAAAAAACAAACACTCTTGAGCTTATTTCTTCAGCACGACGCTTCTTAGTGATGGGTTAAAAACCGGTGGCGTCGTTTTTCGAGTTCACACAGTGAAAAATTTATCTCCCTCGGGCGCGCACACAACTACAGATTCGCCCCTAAAAACTCTCCAAAGTACCAATATGGCCGATACACTCAAAAAGTATATATAATTTCCAACTGATGCACCCAGAAAATTATCCAGGAATAAAATTGGTAAAAAAACAGTCTAAATTTCTTTCTCTATTTTTTTTGTATATTCTCCAAAATCACCACCGAAATATCCTTTTTTTTCTAAATATTATTAAATCCGTGAGATTTAAGCGTCTCGGCTCTTTTAAACTCTAAAATAGCAAATTTATCGAATTTCACCGAGAGTAATCACCAAGATTTGTGCTTCCCGTAAAATAAAATCTACGGGATTTTATTGGGAAAAAAAATGCAAGAAACTCTTGGTAAAATCTCACAGCAGAGAGTGGTGCACAGAAACGCGTCTTTCTAACACAAGACCAACTTCACAAATGGCTTCACCGCTTTCTGTAGACTTCTCAGTGCAGAAGAGTTTCATTGTGTTTGTGTAAGTGATCTGGAGAAATGATACTGGTGGGGGATAAGTCTCCACAAATGTGGGGCATTTAAAAAGTGCACTCTTTGGCGGTAACTGAGAGTGCGTATTTCGGAGACATTTTTAAAGGGGGTAGAATAGCATATTTAATTAATCTTGCATAAACATTGATTTTCACTCAAAACATGCAAAACCCATTGATTTATTCATTTCTCTCTGTACTTCTGGGCATTTTTCTCATCCACAGGAAGATGATGTCTTTGTTTCATCATTAAAACAAAAGTATTCACTGGAGCGGAAATTGAGAGGGGAAGTGCCCTAAAAGATGATGTAAATGTCTCCAAAAAAAACGTGGAGACTTACTGATCTCACTCGCACCCACCCCATCCTCAATGGTGGGAGTGAGAGAGAAAATCATGAGATTTCAGGACAATATTCTCAGTGAATAGGCACTAGTAGGGTGCGGCTTCGCACACATACACAAAAAGTCTCCAAAATTACTTCTTTGTGTATTTAATTCTCTCCAGAAGTTGCGCATGGCGTTGTCAATCTCTCTCTCGCTCTCCTCCCGTTCTCGCGCACTCACGAAGGGTTTGCCGTGACTGTGCGAAAGAGAGGTTAGTATGTGGGTAAAAAATTCCAGTCCTCTCCATGGCTCAGTAATTTGTGATGGATTGGAAAGTTAATTGGAGACTTCCGTCGTTTGGCGCGCCATTGAAGGTGAATTGAGTTAATTTTTTTTTTGGAGGAATTTTGTCGAGGGCCATAAATATGCAAAATTCCCTCCTGAGTTATATTTTGATCCACACACAATATTTGAGCATGAGACACCAAAACACTTGTACCCCATCATCTTGTTGACCCACAAAAATATATTTATCATTCGATTTTCAGTGTTGTATATAAATTAAAATCAGCGTAAATCTAAAGGTCATGTTTTCACACGATTCTTTTGGAAAATTCTCAGGTTGGTAGAGTCTCAAAACAATATCTCAATCCAAACAAAACTAAAGAATGAAACATTTTGTTTTAACAAAAGCTTATGGCTTCCTAGAGAAATTCATTAAAACTCCACTTGGACATTTCATGCTGAGATTGTGAACAAACTAATGACTATCTGATGCAAATTAAATAACAAATTTGTTTCTTAGATGAGAGCAAACTCAAATTACTTATAATTGCCTCTGGAAACATCAGATTTTTTTCCATCACATGAAAAAAACTGATGCTTTCTCCAGTGAGACCAAAATCACATGCTCAAACAAATAGCTCAACAACAGCGGTTCAACAGCTGAAAGGGTTGTTGAATATAAGTGTTAAAATCGTCAAAAATATGTTAAGTTGAACTTTGATCGAATATAGTTGATTTCAATAGTGCGGGAGGATTTTAACAGGAGAAGCCTCCCTTATAACTGTTTTCCAGTATGTTACCATGAAACATTTTCTATAAATAAAATTTTGTGGCAATGAGAAAAAACACAAAATAATATTGAATAAATACAAGGGGGAACATTCCGGAGAACCCTTCTGTTCCATTTTATGCATTTTCTCCTCCAATATAATTGGAGTCAATTGAGGACAGAGACAGTATTCTTTTTGAGACTTCTTGTTTTTCTCTCAACATTCCCGGGACTGTTTCTTGATCTCTAAACATTCCTCCTTTCCAGCCAGCGGGAGGGGTGTAAGATATGTTGTTTTCTTCCACTGTAAATATTTTCATAGATAAACGATTGCGAGTAAAGTGAAGCAAAAAGTGGTGTAAAATGTGGAATTTTAGGTGGAAATACCAAAGGAAGAGAAATAATTTATGAACTCGTCATCGAGAATTCTTCACTGAGAGTGCAGAAAAAAAAACGATTCTGAAGAAGAGTGAAGTGATTAGGAAAGTAGAAAGGTAGGTGAATTTTATGCTTTGAAAATGATCTTGCAGGAACTTTTGCCCTCAGCAGTCACACATAAAAAAAAGAAGTAATAGAATCAAATGAATTTTTCCGCCGAACCAAATGTGAAGAGTGATAAATAACATTTAGAAAAATTCAAGAGAAAAAATTCTTGCAGGAGAAAAACTAGATTTTTCCATGTGTTCCATGTGGATTTATCACACACATTTAAAAATAGTTTAAGTCACATTATTTTCTCGTAATGTAATTTATCGCGAGGAGGGAGAAAAAATCCCGCCTCGAGACACAAACACGATGAGGAACTGCTTCTGGACTTGGATTCCAACTTTTCAGAAATTTTCAAGCCATACAATTGAAATTATTCAAGTGGAAGATGTCAAAAGATTTTTTTTACTTAAATATTACCTTGCAACTAGGATTGCATTATGAAAATGGATAATGATACTATTCCAATGAGAATATTTTTTTGTTAACACTTCACTGTTCTGAAGTGCTTCCGCATTATCGATATTTCTTTTCTGTTGGTTCCTGTCTCGACTGTTTTCCCCAGTACTAGCCGTGTTTCAAAACTATAAAACGGTCGTGACATAAACCAACACTGAGAAAAAACGGGGGTGCGATTAACTTTTTTTTCTCAGAACTTTAACACTTTTTAGGTGTAAAAATATATCAACATTTTTTAATGTTAATTTTACACCTTATTAAGGGTAAAATTAACATGAAAAAGGGTAACTTTAACCCCTAATACACCCAAAAAGCGTAATATTTACACCGATTTCGGATCAATACTGCAGGGTAAAATTAACATTTCCGGAATGTTATTTTAACTTTTTCGGATTTCTCTCACTGAACACTGAAAAGACGATTATGTAGAAGCTTGAGAACAGTAAAGTGCTAAAAATAGGAAAAATGGGTTATCTTACTGTACAGTACTTTACTGTTCTCAAATTCTTCTGCATTATCGACTGTTATTTGTACAGTAGACTCTCGCTAATTCAGCTCTTTGAAGATCGGACTACCTTTTAATTCGGGCAGCAGTTAAATTTGAAAAGAGTTTGTTGACATTTTTGAAGTTCGATTGTGATTATCGAATGAAGCAAATATGCTAAAATTTCCCATGCTTTGTCGTAGTTTTGATGTAATTTTGCATTATTAAGGAATTTTCATGAAATTTACAATATTGTAAACAAAAATCTCAATAATGTGTATATGCAGTTGAATAAAAAATCGTTGCATTTCAAAAAGTTTGTCGCCCGAATTTCTCTCTAATTCGGGTGACATTTCGGTCCCAAATATCCAAATTTGAGAGAGTCTACTGTATTGGTTCCCGTCACAACTGTTTTCCCCGGTCTTTGTCGTGTTCTCAAACCACCAAACAATCGTGACAGAAACCAACACAAACTAAAGTCGATTATGTAGGACAAGATGGCTGATTCAAATTCAGGATCTTGCCTTGGAGCGCCTTGGGATTTACCGTGAACATCTTCCTGAAGTGACGGAGGATCGGCAGGCGTGGATTGCTAACTTAGATGTTTTAAGCCTGCAACCCCTGCGACCCCAATAGGGTTGAGAGATTGAAAGTGCCGATGATGATAGTGTCACAATAGAATTTTTTTCGAGTATCTCAACGTGTTTCAGGTTTTCGTTAAAAATTAAAATGAGCAAAAATATTTAAAAACTAAATGGATGCTTTTTGAGCATTTCAATTGATCAGAAATTCAGTTAATCAAAATTATATTCGAATGATTTTGTTTATTAGTAATATAAATAAAATAAAACTCTTTTACTAATCCCAATAACGGGCAAAAAAGATTTAGGGCCAAAACAGACTCAGATTCATCCTCGAAAATATTTAGCCTGCAAGATTCGGTAATAAAGTATTAGATAAAGGAAATTTATGCAAAGGAACTTTAATCAATGATCTTTAGTCCTCAGTGTATGATAGTATGGAATAAATTTTACTGCAAAAGTTAATATGATAAATATTCTCAAGTATCAGAGCCTGAGTCTATTTGAGCCTTAAGATAATGTCTATTTAAGGTCCATACAACAGCGATAAGGGAAGATCTTAAATGATAAACTGAAGAAAAATAAAGGCAAAAGAACCTAAAACGGTTTCTTCAATTAGTGATAGCGACTGATGGGATGGGCTTCGTAAAAAGGATACAGGAACCATGTCAAATTTCTGACATGTTACATTTTTTCTGACAAGGGTTTCTGGTTTCTCGGGTTTCGCGATGCAATTTTTGGGTTTCTTGGGTTTCGTGATACAGACATTGGGTTTCTCTGGTTTCGCGATGCAGACATTGGGTTTCTTGGGTTTCGCGATGCAATTTTTGGGTTTCTCGGGTTTCGCGAAGCGTTTCTCGGACAATTGACGAGGGTATCTCAATATGAGTTACCCCTTGACCAATGTTCTGAATTCAAAATGTATTTTACTAATTGAAATTTTTTGTCACATTCTGTTTAAGAATGCTGTTTGGAATTCTTAAAAGTACAATATTGTCTTTGTTTCCCCTAAAACAAATCTTAATACATTTAAAAATTAGTAAAATAGGAACATCGTTTTCTGCGCAATATCGGATTTTTTTGACGTTTGAGAACACTTTTGGGCAAACTAAAAATTTGTGAAGTTTTGAGAAACATTACAGATGTCCGATACTGTGAGCTGTCCAAAGCTTGACAGAGTTCCCTTACCGTGTTCTTGCTTTCTAAAACTTTTAGTACAGGCATTTCAAATTATTTATACAAGTTCTCTTTAAATGTGTGTCAATAAAATACTTTTTTCGACAACAATAAAAGTTTAAAAAAAAAATAAAGAACCTTATTGCTTTTCAATTTTAGACAAGACACACTTGGGAGAATTGTGACAGACGGCAGAAAGATTCTATCTCAGGAACAAACCACTAGGGGAGATTTTTGAATATCAAACAGTACATATAACAGTGTATGTATTTTCTATCAAAATTGATTTATAATGCGATAAAGGTGTAAATTTGTCAGACTATTTGACTCGTGCTACTAGAACAATTCCAGAGATAAAATCAAATGTACAAGTTTCTAAACTCTTAGCTTAAGGGTAAATTCGCTTGTCCAAAAATTTGTAGCGCTACCAAATACACAATTTTTCTATAGGAGTGTTTTTTTCCAAAATTTTGTCAGTCAGACCTCCTTTGCTTACGTAAGGTTGTATCTTATTCTGAAATCTTTCACACGATTCAATTGAAATTTTGATACATCTCCTCCATTTTATGGAATTTTCTTGTTAATTGTCTCAAACGAGCCTGTACAAATTAATATTTCACAGAGAATGAAAAGGGTCATTGTTGATGTTCTTCGCCGATAAACTCCCGACAAGGGGTCTCGGAGGACACCCTCAAGCTCAAACTGTACAGAATTGCTTAGAATGCCCACACTTGGTGATAATGAATAACGCACAAAAGAATCACAAATTTCAAGGCAATGCGAAAATTTCACCAAGGAGATCTCGACAATATTTGTGGGTGAAAATTGTGCAGATATAACTCTTCCAATATAAGATGATGACACAATCTCTCACTCAATTAATTCAATTCACTCGCGGTAACACCAATTTTTGAATTAATCCCCACTCATCGTGAGGCATCTTCGTCATCTCAAACGATAATTCAATTAACCAGCCGGGAAGCGATCAAGACAAATTTTCCCTCTTTCACTCTATTGTGACTCGTCAGACAGGAAGAATCATTTGTGGGTGTCCATTCTCTATGTGGGCACAATTTTTGCTCCTGGCCACGATTTTTCAAAAAGATTCACAGTCATAAATCATCCGAAAATATGCAAATTAATGACACACTTTGTCATTGACCGAGGTTCAAAACTTACAACAATAGAATTAAATTGAAGCTACTTTTGAGCCCTATTATGTTGTAGTGGGAAATTCAGAGAAAATACTCATAACCTTATCAATCGTGCCAGTTGAACAAAAAAAAAGTATTTTCAGTCTTCCTATCGTGAACTTCAATTCTAGAGTTCATTTCAATTCATGATACGAGATTGCTGAGAATGAAGATAAAACGACCATATAAACTTATTTCAGACGCAAGCCTTTTATATCTCAACACGATATTATCGAGTGGCAGTGGCAGAGATTAGAGAAATGCTACTTAAGAATTATTCTTGCGATAAGAAGATGAAGGAAAAACATACTATAGTAAAATCCCTGATAAACTTTATATATTACGAAATAGAATTTTAGTGGATAGTGAAGGAAGCTATCATGTGTAGTTATTATACCTAAGAAATGTTAAATATTCTAGAACTATACACTTATTAGTTCTCGCATTTTGATTATTATCATAAGAAGCAAGATGTCTCATTTGTTACCCATAACTGGACTGAAGTTTTTACTTCCTGCGACGTTCTTTAGATATTTTTCTACTAATATTTCCGTAATAATTATAATATAGGAGAGACCGGGGTAGAATTAGTCAGGGGTAGAATTAAACAGTGCAGTGCAGTGGGGTTGTATAATCTTTCTTTAAAAAAATATTGAGTACACTATTATTTATACAAATTCATTTCTTATGGGCAAAAAAATCATTTGCTGACTGATTCTGCCCCGATCTCCTCTATTTATTTATTTATTTACTTATTTATTATATAAGATTTCTTTTTAAATCACAATGATGATTCACATCAATCAACTATCCCATTTTTGTTTTGTTGACTTCTCTAATAATCGTTTTAATCCTGATAGTCTTTCTGTATGACACCCAAGTTAACTTATATCAACACTAAATCTATCGATCGTTTTTGGTTATTTTTCCTAGCGCATTCGGTGAAGTAATAGACCGCGGTAGGGTAGGATACTCAACAAGTTTTTCTTGGAAAAGAGGAAAAATTAAAATATCACACATATATTTTAGGAAATTTATAAAGTTTGATATTGATATTTTAGGGCAGAATCACATTGACAGTAAAATGCTCACCGTCACCGTCAAAGCCCTCACCGTATTTCGTTGATTTACGCATTTTCATTGTAATTTTTACGCAAATTCTCAATTATCGTGTTACATTATGTCATACTCGGTGGCACTAGGTGAAAATAGTATAAGAAAATTGTATAAATAAAGCGAAAATGCGATAAACGGTAAGCAAAAAAAAAACTGTAGGAATTTTTTGCTACAGTTTTTCGTACAGTTTTTTTGCTCACCGTTTCTCGAGTTTTCGTTTTATTTCTTCAGTTTTCTTATATTATTTTCACCTAGGGCCACCGAGTATGAGATAATGTAACACGATAATTGAGAATTTGCGTAAAAATTACAATGAAAATGCGTAAATCAACGAAATACGGTGAGGGCTTTGACGGTGACGGTGAGCATTTTACTGTCAATGTGATTCTGCCCTTACCGTTTAAATATGTGTTAATTTTAAAAAGTTTTTAAACCGGTCAGTGTGACTGGGTCTTTGTAGATTTAATGTTAAAAATAAAGTAATATACGGGTCTCAAAAGCTTCAGAAACATTTAAGATGAAACTTTCATTTTAAACTCTTTTAAAAGTATATTAAAAGGGTTTTACGAGACCTGATCATATAAGAAAGCCATTTTGTTCCCTAAGACTCTCTTTTTAAACTTGTCTCTCCGTAGACCACTGTAAAACTTGTCTGACCGTCCGTTGTATTATTAATATCATTTTCTAAATAATTATAAATCAATGAAAAAAGTCTAAAATTAATTGATAGTATAAAAAAAGGCGTGCAAAACTGCCCCAGGAAATATGCGGATCTGCCCCGGATATTTGGTTACAAGTGACAAAATAAATGCAACAATTTTTATTTTTCTTTAAAAATTGATTTATTTCACCATACTGTGATTAGCCTTGATGTATATAATAAATAAATATTTGTGGATTTGGAATTTAATTTGTAACAAAGTTTGGAAGTAATGATTTATAGTTTTAAAGCTGAATTGAGCACTAGGGTAACTGTGCCAAATTTCGGCCAGCTTGTAATTTCAGCCATTTCTTTTGTTCGTCAAATTTCCAGGAATTTCTAGCTTTTGCATGCTCTAGAGACTATAGAATGCGAAAAACAAAAAAAACTGTCACTTCGACAAACGAAATGATGTGACAAGTCTATGGAAGAGCAAGGAACTGCATGGGTGTCAAGGTAGACGAAATATTACCCAAAGCTATGTCTATATTTTTATTCATTTTAAAATGTATTAAGAATTATTTTAGAGAAAGCAAAGGCAATGAACTAACTACAAGGTTCCAACCAATATTTCTTAAAAGAAGTAGCCAAAGAGTTTAATTTGTATTAAAAATATTACATTTCAAACTTAAGATTTTGACGCTTGTGGCAAGTTCTCTCTTTTATGTGGAGCTACTTGAAGCCAGCTCCTTTACTCAGCTCACAGAGCCGATAGAGAAAAGTTATTTAGACAGAAATGTAGAATATTTATTCCTCCACAGGGATCAGTAACTTCCAAAAGGGGATCAGTCCCCACTTTTAAGTTATTTCGCGTAATGGCTGCAAAAACAGAGAAATCCCTATACGTGTTTTCACGTAAAAATGCGCTTTGGCTTCAACTCTATAGGCCACATGCCAGGGGTGTGCATATGTGCAACATGTCCAAAATTCAGTACACTCCCCTAATTTAATTTAATTTCTACTGAATTTAAGCGTATGTTTGAAAATTTAACCATAGTTACTGTGTTATCATACTTGCACATTAAAATTTTAATATGATTCACATTAATTGTCGCTGGTGAGAGTCCAAACGTGTAATTTGTGTGTTTGAATCATTTTATATTCAAAATTTGATCTATTTGTTGATAAAAAGATAGACTTGACCCGCAAAATTTGTTATAAATTGATTTATAGCATTAATACGAAAAATTAATGTGATTTTCTCATTAATTTTTTAATGTGAAAAATATTTATGCTTTAGGCAAATTTAAACTTATTTTTGTAGGCCAAGTCCACTTCTTTATCAATAAATAGAAAAACCCCAAATATTAAGTGACTCAAAGACACAAATAACATATTTGGACGCTCACAAGCGACAATTAATGTGATTCACATTAAAATTTTAATTTGCAAGTGTGATAACGCCGTTAAAATAATATTAGTTATTGTAGTCCGGTAAAGGGTAAAAAAATTTATGTTTAAAGCATTATAATACAATATGTAAATTATTTATTTTACTCGTAATTTAAATGACAATTAGTAACAGTTTAACTAAACGCAATAGAGCTCTCGTATATCATTTTTTTCTATTCGGATCGCTTGAAGAAATCAATGTGAGGAATTTTTATTAGCGGTTCATTTGACAGACAATGAAGCAACAAAATGCACCATAAGATATCACATATGGAGAGACACTCGGAAATGGAATAAGTTGAATTAATAATTAATTCATGTGCTTATGAGGGAGAAGAAAAATGTTTGGAATGCTGTAACTTCCATCGTATTTGTCGCACATAGTATTCAATACGGGTTCAAAGTGTCGAATAGTTGAAACTCCTAATCATCAATTAGTGTTGTTATAAATCGATGATTTTTCCACAGAAATCTCTCACGACAATTTATGCGATGTTAAACGAGATTTTTCATTTAGTCAATTGCCATGGGAAGAATTGCGTCGAAAATGAGCCCTAAAACCTTGACTGGGCAACTCATACGAGATGAAAAAAAGTCATCAACAGAGCGTCCAATGTTGTTTTTCAAACCATGCAAAATAATCGGCATGTTTTTTTCCTCATTGAGAAAATGCCATCAATAGGCATTTTTATTAGATCGACGCGATAGAGTGCTTTTGAATGCGATCTCAAGACTCTTTTGTCCATGAGACAATGAATGGGGGGAATTGTTTAATAATTTTGTAGGAGGAGATGCGATATAAATAGTTCCTTCAGTAAGATACCAGTGGCAAGATTATTAAATGCTGCCTCGAAGATTTTTTTTTTGAAGAGCTACTGTTGGATACTCTTTTTGAACTGAAGATGGTTGCGAAAGATTTATTGAGGAGCTAAAAAGAAGGAAAATGTTTCGCGTTTTGACTGCAGATTGTTCTAAATCAAAACATTATTTGTGATTAATTTTCTTTATGGCTAATCTGGCTTATTTTTTTATATTTACCGATTAAGTTAAAATTTGAACATTGAGCACCTTATGTTTAAAAGATTATCCCAATTTATACGAGATTCAAACCTTATGCACTCTAAACACACTTACGACTTAAGCCGAGAGAAGGCTTAACGTAATCCTCTAGAATTTAGCATATAAAAATTGGCAGTAAAGGATTAGGTAAAGATGATTTATGCAAAGATATATGCCCTAGACTCGCTTACGACTTAAGCCTAAAGACGGCTTAACGTAATTAATCAAAATAATGATCATACATTTTCATCAGTTTCTGACTAATCTGCCTCTCGGCTTAAGCCTAGAAACGGCTTAGTTATTGGTGAACTTATGCAAATTTAGTCAAGTCATTATTTTGATTGTAATTATATGTTAAGCCGTCTCTCGATTTAAAGTTGGGTTACAAGTGTGTCTAGGACATTAGGGATAAATCTTTACTGCCAAATTTTACAGGCTAAATATTCTCGAAGATTAGCCTGAGGCTATTTGAGCTCCTAGGCTTAGTCATATGGCCCATATGGCTTAATTGCTCTTATTTCTTATCAGTCAAGATTTGTTTTTGGTAAGATTTAATTTATGATAGGATTATAAGAGTAAATGATCAATTATATTCTGCAACACCAAAAAATGGATTGCTATTTAGGATTTTGAAACCTTCGGGAACTGGGCTAAACCTTTATTCTGAAGACTGTTTTATAACGTATAGAGGTAAATCGATCAGCTTTGAAATAAGGTTTTTCTTCTTTAAGAGGAATCTGAGCTTACTTAATACAATTTATCTTTACAAACCAAGTGTGAGGCCAAATTACATTACAATAAGGCCAGCTTCAGACCTGAGGCTTAGCCATATGGCTTAACTTCCCTAATTCCTAATCAGGCATAATTTTTTAGAAAATTGTTGTTTAGGTTTGGTTTATAAGAGCAAATGATTCATTAGATTTTGAAAAATCAATAAAATTGCTTGTTATTTAGATTTTTGAGACATATGGAAACTGGGCTAAACCTCCAGTCTGAAGCCGGCATAAGGCTCAGTTTTATTAAAAAATTATGAAAAAAACACTCTATTTCACAAGTGCCCGAATGCAAAGAATACACTTACATTTTCCCTAATTACGTCCAGCCACACAAACTTTTCAAAAAGACGAAATTAAATATGTCACATAAAAAAATAAAATAAAGAAAATAAATGTATGAAGTGAAAACAGCTCATTCGAATATTTAGAATGGTATTATATTGAGCAAGTGTCCAGCAGACCTTTTAAAAAATTCTAAGGAATATTTATTGTTTTTTAAGTGATTAAAACCTGGTTAAAAACTAATTCTTTCAATATTAAAATTTATTTAAAGTTACATAAGGACAAGCAAAGAAGTTTAGTAAAACCGATAAATAAAACTGGAGTACGGAGAAGTGAGGCATAGGGGCCATCTTTGAAGAAGTTCTTCCGACCAGCTTTAAAATTCAGGAAAACTTCAAGAAGTTTAACATTTTTATTTCAGCCTCGTTTTTGTGAAGTTTCAGATGTTTTCTCTCAAAAAATTAAAGTACTTTTACACTTTGAAATTAAAGATGTTTGTCCAAAAATACGAATCAGCCTTTAAAGATCGTTCTAAAGATTTAACGTTTAGGGTAGAGTAAGCCCTTTTCGCCACCTTAAGGTTTTGTACCCTTGTAATTCTTACAATTTTTGTCGAAATAAAAAGAAATTTTCTGTACAAGTGCTTTGAAGCATTGTCTCTCTAATGAAGCAGGAGACTTTCCGGGAATTTTTGGGCATCTAGTTGAAAAAATACATTTCCTGCAACAATGCATGTTTCAGTACTTTTCGCCACTTTGTAAACACTTTTTCGCCACTGTGTAAGCACTTTTTCGCCACTTGTTTTTAATTGATTTTTAAGAAACAGCAGCTTTCGAAAACCCGCAAAAGTACATTGCACAGTACTTTTCTTATTTAACACCTATATTAGACAATTATTAGAGTATTTCGAATGATTTTTTGAACATTTTTTGTTTGCGACAAAAATCAATTGACAATTACGTCTGTTTCAACTAAATTCCGCGAGGTGCGCCACTTGTAAAATGCTTGGAAAAATGAGTGGCGAAAAGTACTTACACAACCGAAAAAAGTAAGCCCTATTTCACCACATCCGTATTTCTTTATTTTTTTGGAAAACATTATTAAATAATGATATTAGAGCGAAGCTTAGTTAATAACAAAGTGATTTTCAATGAAAAAATATCAAATACTGTACTGCAAAAACATAAAATATTGCAAGACAATTTGTCTGAGCGTTGACAAGTTTATTAAGAACTCCATATTTTTTTGGTGACTGTTCACCTTGTCGACAATTTCTTCAATTAACTTGCAAATAATCTAGTCGGTGGATCACCAGTTATGGTTTTCTGATCCGTTGGACTAGAGGTTACGAAGTAATAGTCGTTTCGTAGTTCCATGAGCTCATAATTCCCAGAAAAAGTGATTTTATTTGTAGGTGGCGAAAAAGTGCTTACTGGCGAAAAAATACTGACTCTACCCTAATTGGTCTCTAAATTTGGGGACAGTTTTATAAAAGTACAAACATTAAGTTTGTTTCTCATTTATGCTAGAAAACAAAAACCGAGCTATAAATCTTGAATTAATTAATTCCATTTAAAAATAGGAGAAAACCCCCTACTTCAAAAATAACCAACTTCCACCTAACTATAATGAAAAAAATACTTAAAGTTTTTTTATTACTATTTTATTGGTATTATTACTAATATAACTATTATTATTATTATTTTTGTTAATATTTTTATTATTGATGTTATTATTGAAGATAACACCGATACGAATCCAAAAAGAAAATCATAAATGAAACATTTTTTATTTGTAACTGAATAAATTTAGCTTCTATAGGGTAACTGTACCAAATTTTGTCAGTTCCATACAAGCTACGGTGCCAAGCTTCATAATGACTAAATTTTTCCTGATTTTCAATTAATGTGACTTATCGCATCCACATTTTAAAAACTAGGGGAAAGTGTCCTGCTTTTAAAGTATTTTGCGGAATCATATTTATTCAGAAACACAGGAAAATATTAGTCATCATGAAGCTTGGGGTCGTGCAAAGCATGGGCACTTTCCCCTATAGGACAAATTTTGCGTGAAAAAATATTTTAAAATGACAACATTCTTATTTTTAGAGTGAAAATTAAAAAATTCTAATTAGTTTTAAAAATATATCATTTTATTTATTTATTTAAAAATTTAATTGGCCTTTGTGACTGCGCGATTCTGATAGAGTCATATTTTGCAGATCAAAGATCTATAAATGAATAAGCGTCCACCGACGTCTTATAGCACAAATAACCACCGGAGCAAGATTTTGCAAGTACTCGTTCTCTGACGTATAAGTCATCAGTAAAACAATAAATATAAATGTAAAAAGATTTTTTAAGCCTCAGGAAAATATTTCAAAATTTAACATGTATTTTTGGAAATTGTATTTGATAAAATAAAAAAAAAATAAAGTAATTTTATTTTGTTTGAAAATGGACTAATTTCAACTAAGGGATTTCCTTCTATTTTGAATTTGTGGTAAATAAGAATCATCCTGTTTTAGATAAATGTTAATCACATATGTACAAATACCTGTGCTTAGATTACCACCTCGGGATTTGTTTATTTATTTGTATCGGAATTTTTGGTATTAGTGAGATTTTTTTTGTATAAATTTCACGTATTTTTATTAACATAACGTTCTGTGTGTGTTCTGAGGGACTTTTTTTCTGTTTCTACGGAGGCTAAAGAATGTGTTCAAGACGCAGGAAACAAACTGATAAGATAAGTATGAGCTTTGGAGAGTATTTCGAGATATTTTCAAATTATCGCATCTTCGGCTATAAATATTTTTCCAATTGACAAAAAGGAAAGAGAAATGAAGAACGAAAAATATGTGAAGATCATCAAATATTTCAAGCATTTCAAGTGTTGATATTTTTCTTATATGAATACATATATTTAAGTTAATTGGGGTTAATTTTCAGATGAATTTATGAATTTACATTCGTGTGGCAATTTGTACCCAGAGTAAACGAGATGAAAATTCATGTGCACGTGAATTGGTAGAGATCATTTGAATTGTGTTAAGTAAGTTGGTCAGTGAAGAACAATTAATTGTGATTAATCATCGCAAATAATCCAAGTTGCACAATTCCCGCCATAAAGCTGTCTATTTTAGAGTTTTCTCTCGTGTCTCCGCACCTTTGTGTGATGCATTCCATCAATATGCTGCGAAAATCACAGAAACGTCTTTGGCAAATGCATATTTGAATGGAAGACATTGGGTACGAGGAGGGGAAACATTGTAATGAAAATGAAAAACAATTTGAAGACGCATCGGGCGTGTACTGCATATTTTTTTCTTGCCACTTTTTCATATATAATATATAAATAATATATCCCACTTCGTTTCAACAGCATTATTTCTATATTGAACACAATTTATTTGGTTGATCTTCTCATGTGATGAATTGAAACTGATCGCTTTGGAACTTGGAATGCGACCTTCGCATTCCTATACTAAAATGCGCACGATCGTAAATAAAATAAAAGCTTCTAAGTAGAGACTGGGTATAGAAAACTCCTTATGCTACCTCTTCCCCGTATTTATTACCTCCATTTAGATATAGTAAGTTTTTACAATACAATTGCGAGTAATGCTTCAAGTGATCGTGATCAATGAATTGACTTGGTGGTGATGTCTTGCAACGTGAGATTGATTCAAAGACTCCCTCTGAGAAGCCCTCAATCTTGAAACATTTTCCAACTTCTAACATGTCTTTTGGTGCAAAATGATTGAAGAGTTAATTGAAATTTCAATGGAGTTGCGATCGCAAATTTTGGCGCGAGAGAAATATCTATTAAAATTCATTTGGTAAATCAATCAATCGCATACAAATGATCATCAGTCGTAATTTGATGTTATTTCTCCAAATCACTTTTGGACGAGACTCTCCAAGGATCTTTATGAGAAAAGCCACCGATAAGCCTTAATAAGTTTATGGAACTTGAGATTCCTTAAGGACAACTTCAAGATAATTGCGAGTCAAAATTCATTTGTGTGTAAATTTTTATGGATAAAACAGCACGTCGGCTGAATTGATATCTATGGACATAATTTAGGGGAAAGGCTCATAATTTTGTCCAGTTTCTTATTTTGGACACTTTGAGGATAAAATTGGACACTAAAAATAAATTGATTAAAATGATGGATTTTTATTTCAATATTTGATGAATAATGAATTCTATCTAAATATTTGTTCTTTTTGGAAGATTTTAACACTAAATACGTTAAATTTTGAATATGATTTAAGTTGAAATTGCTTTGTTGAAAATTCAGTGTGACCAATTGCTTACGAGAAATATGACAGAACTTCGTGTTTACTTCAGTCTTATTTAGCTGTGGTGAAGTACTAACAATGTTTCTTCGCTTTTTTTGAGTGATATTATTGAATATTCATTGAATATTGTGTTGATTCACGTTAGTAGTGATTTGTACATTTGACCTGAAGTGAGATTTGCCTTGTGAATTACGTTTTTCGCGTGAAAAATGGGAAATTTTTTAAGACATTCACCAGTGAGGTGATACTTCTTATTTCTTCTCACGAAATTTCGTGAAGTTTTAGCTTTTGTGATGACTAGGTTGGACAAATGCCTGGAGAATCAAAGGAGCATCATCTCTACGAAAGAGATGTAGCCAGAAATGCCTTGAAAAGCTCCCGGAAAGGCCAGGGAATGAGCGTATCCGCGAGTATTTGGATTACCGAAGTCAACTCAATTTAACGAATGATATGGAAAGCTTCCGGGCTTCTGTGACATTCTACGTTTCCCTTATATGAGAAGGAAGAGGACTTGGTAAGATTGGTTCATGAAATGAAGAACAATGGGCATCCTGTTGGGGCGGATTAGCTGTCCAAATTTACAGCCAAGTTGTCCAAATTAATAACCAAGTTATCCAAAATAAGAGTCAAATTCACCTCTATAAATCAATTCATTTTTAAACGTATTAAAACTAATTTTAGTAAAAATAAGACGATAAATAGCTTGCCAACACCGAGAAAAATGTGGATGGTAAAATTTACCATCGGAGCTATTAAAATCGATTTTGGGCCTGAGTTTCTCTGGCACCCCTTTCCATCAGGAAAATTTTCTGAAATCAAAATTTACAACCCTTTTTTCAAATGTATTGGAAAAGTTTATGCAACTCTTCCACAGAGCAATCCAAACTAAATTTATTGTAATGCTCAGCAGAGAATGACAGGTGCAAAAGAGTATGGGATACACATATTCAATTCATTTGTAATGGCACCGGCACATCTTTTTAATCAGGAAAATTTCATAAAGTCAAAATTCACATCTCTTTCTTTCTTAAAAGTTTTGCATCTGTCTTTCCTACTCTTATGCATTCGTCTTCTTCTTCTTTTGAACATCACGCCAAATTCAATTTAGCTCAATTTAATTTAGAGTGCAATAGAACGATATAAAAAACGTGTGAATATAAAGGGATCTGAATTTTGTTTTCATGTAATTTTCCTAATTTAAAAGGTGTGTGGGAGTGATAAAAGAAAAGCATGAAAATTTCTATTTAATGAAATTTTACTGATCTATTATGTGCGTCGGGAGTATAAATAACTATTTTGACGGGTATAATAGTGTATAATAATGACGAGAATAACATTTAACCAGTTAAAATCTAATTTTTTTAAAGACTAAGTTTAAGTTATATAAATAGCTACTAAATTAGTACATAAAAGAAAATAATCTTTATTTTACCCTTGCCAAAACTTACATAATAATTTCATTGTTCTGAAGGCTTTCATGGTTCTAAATTAAGTAGTGGTCAAAATTGATTTTCCTGACCAAAATTAAATTTATTGACCAATTTAAATTCTACTGCAGACATTTTGATCAATTTGAATTTTCACAGCTTAAAACTATTTTTATATAAGCTAATTTGATTTTTTTATGGCTCCGGCATTCCTTTTAGATCAAGAAAATTTCATAAAATCAAAATTCACATCCCCTTCTTTCATATAAGTTTAGCATATGTTTGCACTACTCTTTTGCACTCTTCTTCATCTTTAGAACATCACACCAAATTAAATTTAGTTCAGTCTAATTTGGAGTCTGAAAGAGTGGAACAGACTAATGCAAATCTTTTGAGAAAGAAAGGGACATGAATTTTGATGTCATAAAATTTGACCGATCTAAAAGGTGTGTTGGATCGGCCGGAGCCATTACTAAGAAAAGACAAACGTTTATCAATGTTTAATGGTAAATTAGTTCTCAAAAAAAGCTTCAGCTGTTTGAAATTGCTCCATCCTAAAATATTCGATATCGAAATTTCGAAATGATCGCACAATATTATGATGATCTTATTGCAGATGGAAATCCTTACGAGCGATGTGGAAACTAGGTTTTAATGGGTTTAAAAATCTAAGATATCTATCTATTTATTTCAAGTGTTACAGTACTCGAGGATATTTTTGGCATTAACAGCATCAAAGCCTTAACGGCTGAATGTTGAATCGTAGTATAAAGATAATTCGAGGATGATCCACGATCCACAGTTTTCTAATGTTTGAATGAGAAATAGAATAAATTTAAACAGTGGATTAACGTTTAAGCCAAAAATTAGACCCTCGATTTCGGAGGTAAAATTTTTGGCTTAAAGATAGAATAAACCTGTCCACATCTATCCGTAAATTCTTCCAGAAAATACTGTTAAATGATACCAAAATGATATAATCTGCACTTTAGTGGATTTGATGAAAAGATATAAGGCTTTCACTGTATTTACAGCTTCTTAAAAAGTCAATTTTGCCTCAAATAAAAAGAAACATCCACCATACGCGACTTCAATGAGTCGCCACTGAAGCAGGAGTCGCGGGAGTCGCGCTTTTTCTGCACTCCGAAAATATGCATTCTTTCCCACAATATTGATTCCTATTTTATTTTAGAGAATTTTTAGCAAGTCTGGTGGTTCAAGATTACCAAATAACGAGAAAAATCCGTGCCAGAAAAGCCAAAATATGGGGTTGTCGTATGAGGAAAACAGCTTACGCCAAAGCACTATTCCACGTTTCTGCATACGAAAAAATATTTAAACCTAGCCTAATTTTATCTCTAGACTAACGCTAATCTATGGTTCAACTGAAGTTATTCTTCGTTTCAACATTCAGCTGTAAAAATTCTGGACTGATTCGAAAATACGTATTTTGGAGTTATTTCGCAAAATCTTTAATTTCAATTAAAACTTGAGTTATTGCAATTTGTAAGCATCAGGGAAGTTTGAGTACACGCATTAACACAACTGTAACACACTAAACCCAAATCCGATAAATGGTATATAGGGGATGAGTTAAAACCGAAACGAAATATCAAAGTTTTCCGCTTGGTATATATCACTTATTGTAAACCGAAAGTGGATATCTTTTGCTGTTCTCTCTTGCAGTTTTTAGACAGAAACGAATAATCGGATACAAAATTGATATTAAAATTTATATTAAAGAATAACATATCGATCATTTGTAAAAAAAAAACTGTTCCTTAAAAGTTTGGGATCAATCGGACGAGATGGAATTCCATTTTGAGCCACAGTAGCTGGGATTTTAAAAAGTCCTAACTGATGATCTCTTCCACGATCTCTTCGGATCACGATCAAGCAACATGAAAGAGTGTGAAATTCCCTTTTACCCATCCAACAATTCAAAAAAAAAATTAAACATAAAACATGCTCAGAATTCTGAAAATGATTTATTGAAGCAATAAGTAATATTTTGCAGATTTTGCCCCAGAAATATTCTCCAATTTCTAAATTTAAAATAACCCATTGTGTGTAAGAAGCCCCATCTCCAGCCGTCAAGATCAAATCCCACAGCAGTGGTGGTGAAATTTATTTTTAGTCGCACGTGAAAATTTATGAATCCCCCTGTCGATTTTTACGACTTTTCAAGAATTCTTTCAACTCCTTCCCCGTTCTTTTGTGGATTTTTTTTGGTTGCCAAAAAAAAGAAATTCTAAAAATAGTGTTACCAAACTGAAACATTCAGAAATTCCTTTTTATTGCACACTGAGCAAATTAATGGTGTTTCATTTCGGGCATGTTTGATCAATTTACAAATATTGATTATTGGGAAAAGAAAAAAAATAACACACGCGCGCGAAGTGATCGTGCGTAGCTCCCCAGTAAATACGCCTACGCTTATGCAATTGTACTGATCGTACCGATCGCGCGCAATCTCTTAAGGCGTTTGAGGTGGTGTGTAGCTCCCTGAGGCAGAAAAAAAAGAAGCCAGAAACGATATAATACCCACGGAATATCTGACACAATCTCCAAGGAGAAGTGAATTACAAGTTCTTGCACATGGAAATGGTATAAACACAAATCTGAGAGTGAATATATCTCACTCGATGAAGAAGTTATACCACACAATTGGTGTGCAGACTCTCAAGATGGAATTCCACATTTAAATGGGCTGCTCTCCATCGCAGGTGCCTCAAACCTGTTTCATTTGCTTCACTGTCACACTCTCTGTGCCTTATAATCTCCCAATTGTGGTCTTTTTGGGTCTTTTCTCCACGAGGAAGAAATCACCAATAAATCTTTCTTTTCACATAGAGTATACAGAGTATACAAAAAACGGGAGTGATCATCTTTCAATATGGGCTCAGAAATATTCGGGAATAATGTGGAATGTAGCGGATCATTTTAGAAGCATAGAAAATGTCTCAAACTGGTTCGAAAACATAAAAGAGAACTCACATCACGAGAAAGATATGAGAAGTTACAGTGTGTTCTCGTTAAAAGATTTTACAGCTCTATCCCATACCATTTATATATAATAAAATTTAAACTATCAGTTAATTAATTGCTCCTAAGCAAAAATTATTTTGACACACATTTTATTGCAAATTAAAGTAAAAAGAAAACAATTAAATCAGGTTCCACTGCAACTTTCCAAAATTAACAGAGAAATGCTTCATAAATTTTTAATTGATGATTTTTTAAAGAGTTCTTGAATACAGTCATGAGTTAACATTGATTTTGCTTTTATTTACATTTAAAACAATATGTTTTGAAGTAGGAAAGACTTCGCGGAATGCTCTAATCACATTTATCGCTCTATTGATGGCTTGAAAAAATTGGTACGATTGCTATGATAATTTTAAGACACATCTTGGACTTAAAATATATGATATTACATGGCTCCCGAAGTCTAAAAAATATAGCATATTTTCTCAAATTTGTTTCTCAAAATCAAAAAAAATTGAGCTCTTAAGCTTATGAAAAAAACTTCCTCTGTTCTGAAAAAAGTTGTACGTTTTTTTATGAAAAAATGTACGACTTTTTTCGGAAAAAATTAGTAACATTAAAACAATATTTTCTGTAATTTTTATTTAAAATTTTTAAAAACACAGCCGTTAGAACCAGAATTTAGGAGATTTATTTGAAAAAAAAAACTTACTTTACAGTTGACAAGATTGCTCAAATTCGAAGTCAAAAAATCAAATATTTTTTATAAAAGGATTAAAATCGTACTTGAATGAAAAACTTTTTGAAAAAAAAATAAATTAAAATTTTTAGGACAACTTTATGTGCAAAAAAACAGTTTCGATGTAGGGGAAGTGCTTATAATTTTGGACAGTCTGCATATAAGCATCGATATCCTAAGTTTGAAGTGCCATATTTTCAATACTAATTGACTTTTCTTGTTACTCTCTTTTCAGAAGGATTGTTTAGAAACTTGGCAAGCTATTTATCATCTCATTTTTACTAAAATTAGTTTTAATACGTTTAAAAATGAATTGATATGTAGAGGTGAATTTGACTCGAATTTTGGACAACTTGGTTATTAATTTTTACAACTTGTCTGTAAATTTGGACAGATAATCCGCCTCAACAGGATGCCCATTGTTCTTCATTTTATGAACCAATCTTACCAAGTCCTCTTCCTGGTCATGTAAGGGAAACGTGGAATGTCACAAGAAGCCCAGAAACTTTCCATATCATTCATTAAAGTGAGTTGACTTCGGTACTCCAAGTACGTGCGGATTCGCTCATTCCCTGACCTTTCCGGGAGCCTTTCAAGGCATTTCTCACTGCATCTCTTTCGTAGAGATGATGCTCCTTCATTTCTCCAGGCATTTGTCCAACCTAGTCATCACAAAAGCTAAAACTTCACGAAATTTCGTGAGAAAAACACCTGTCCAAAATAAGAATCATCACCTCACTGGTGAATGTCTTAAAAAATTTCCCATTTTTCACACGAAAAATATAATTCACAAGGCAAATCTCACTTCAGGTCAAATGTACAAATCATCAGTAACGTGAATCAACACAATATTCAATGAATATTCAATAATATCACTCAAAAACAGCGAACAAACTTTGTTAGTACTTCACCAAAACTAAATAAGACTGAAGTAAGCCACGAAGTTCTGTCATATTTCTCGTAAGGAATTGCTCACACTGAATTTTCAACAAAGCAATTTCAACTCAAATCATATTTAAAATTTAACGTATTTAGTGTTAAAATCTTCCAAAAAGAACAAATATTTAGATAGAATTCATTATTCATCAAATATTGGAATAAAAATCCATCATTTTAATCAATTTATTTTTAGTGTCCAATGTTATCCTCAAAGTGTCCAAAATAAGAAACTGGACAAAATTAGAAGCATTTCCCCTACTTTACAATACGATTCGTCTTGTAAAATAAGTTTTGATCAAAGAATCAAAGAATCGTAAAGGTCTCCGAAATTCAGGTCCCAATGACTAAATTTTTAAGACTTTAGAATAATAATTTAAGAAAATATAGTTTTCTAACGTTGTACTTCTATATATGCTTAAGAGGTTAATTAAAAAATAGAAAAAATAACTTGTTTTCTCAGTCTTCGTTACCCACGCAAAATTCCTTCCTTTCAGGACGATTGGAACACCGCTGTCCCATAAAAAAAATAATTTTTCCTGACTACCTAAAGTTATTTTTTCTTATGTCTCTATATAATTGTAAAGTAGAAGGTTGAAGGAATCTAGAATATTTTTTTGCAAGTCTCTAGTTATTTGCTATGTAGTAAATATTTAAGCTCAAAAATGGCGAATTTTTAAATTCTCAAATTCATAATTGATTTTATTTATTTTTTATACTTTTAATTTTTTTTAAGGAAAGGCCTTTCGGCAATAATATCTACAATACTCATACGTAATATTATTCATTAAAGCGAAAAATATTAGTCATTGGTATTGTCAGAAAAATTACTTAAATTTTTGGGCTATCTTTGTCCCTATCGTTCATAGAAGCACAATATATACCGAATCAGACTCTGTTGGACTTTCCAAGGTTAGATGTAAGACTTATCATTGTTTATGTTTCTCAGTTTAATTTTTATTATTGATTTTCAGTCCGTAAAAAGTATCTTGTCGTTAAAGGGTTAAATAGTAATGTAGTGTCCCATGTAAATGTAAATTATTAGAGGGGGTCCATTTTGAGATTTTGCTTAGTTAATAAGCTTGAAAATTTTTTAAAATAATCTTAAGATAAACATAATTTTCAGATTTTTGTAAAGCACAGCCACTTAGTATAAAACGTGTGATAATCTCCAAAGAACAAACTTAGAAAGTAGCTTAAGAACTTTGAAAGCTCTGGCAAATGAGCTTTGGGAAGTGTATATAAATTTGATATATTGCATCTTAACAAGGTAAATAGAGCGTATAGAATAGATAGCTTGAATACTTAAAAAAAAACTTTATTTTCAATCTGTAACTTAATTGCGTCGGCTGCCGACTTATCAATATCGGCCTCACCAAATAAACGATAGAAACTTTTATAAGTAGGCCGTATATGCCACTCATACAACCCATAGTTTGCTAAGCAAAAACGTTTTTTAAATTATTTTAAAGATCTTAGCATAAACTCACAATTTAGAACGGTAAAGGCATAGGATAGCCACAAAGCATCTAGGGCGAAATGGGGCTACTTTGAGCTGTGGAGCTGGATTATTATACGACTTTTTCACCTATTTCTCAATAAAGCTGGTTCTTACAATTATTTTACTTAGATTCACAATTATTTTGTCTCTCCAAATTACATCATGTTAAAACCCAGTTTTCGTTAGAAATATGCGAAAAAATCGTATAATAATGTAGCCCACAGCTCGAAGTAGCCCCACCCACCGGCCAGGTGGAATTTGTGACTCTTTCCTTCGTTTTATCACCAAAGAGTTAAATATGGAATTGCGAACCATACGAGAAACCGAACATGGGAATTTAAAGTTCAGACAACTCTATTGCAGCTTGATAAAAAAAAATTAAATAATCTTCGAACTACCCTAAAATTTCATAATTACTGAATTGTTAAAAGATTAAACAGAGCAAGAAAATAAAGAGTTTTTTTGGTTGGTTTGTATAGATAACGATTAGTATCTTGTTCCTAAATTTTTAATTTTAATTTTTATTAATTTTTATTTATTGAATTTTAATAAATAATTTAATTTTTAATTATATTTGTTGGAGTTGCTTTATGATTTTTCTATAACAAACGATATTACAGATATTACATATCCCATCATTTTCGCTGCAATCTTTCATATTTTCCTCATTAAGCGTTAAATTAATATCCTTCGAACCTACAAAAAGAATACGTGAGAAGAAATGACTTAGGGGAAAGCGCCCATGCTTGATACCATTGGAAGCTTCATAACCTTCATAATGACTAAATTTGTCCTATGTTTCTCAATAAACGTGACTTCGCAATATATTTTAAAATCTGGCCACTTTCCCAAAGTTTTTAAAATATGGTTGCGATGAGTCACATATATTATATATTGTAAAACATAAAAAAATTAGTCATTACGAAGCTTCCAATGGTATCAAGCATGGACACTTTCCCCTATGTCCTTTCCAAAAATATTGTCCATGAAAAAAGAGATAAGGTCACAGGATATTTGGATATATCACGAGGTTCAAAAAGGTACCGTTGTGAAGGAAATTTTTATCAAAAATAATTCATGAATAAAAATTTTTATTTTAAGAACTTTTTTCTTTGTCTGTTCTAAATTCTTCGCTCGAATTCCCGAAAACTTTTGAATTTTAACTCTTTAAAGAAGAGTAAAACGAGCTCCCTTTAAAGAGTTAAGGACTTTCGTGAAGGTTACTTTATCGTGGAAAAATCGTGATTTAAAATTTAAATTTTGTCATATTTTGACTCATGTTCTACATGCCCTAAAATTTTAGTTTTACATTATTAGTAATAAATCATGATGTCAAGCATTGTGCACCTGAGTTCGATCATTTTGTAAAGATTTTATCTCAACTGCACCATTTTTCATGCTTACAGATTTCCAACCGTTTTAAATCAATTAAAGATTAACACTCTTTTTGGATATCGAGCAATAAAATGGATTTATTCATCTTGCCGAATAATGGAAAACCAACTTTCAGTAGGATTCATGAACTTAAGCATTTTGGGATGTTTTTTAAACTCTTCTCCTTTCTTGTATAACATTTTAGATTTTGTTTATTTGAATAAATCTAAACACTGAGAATGGCTATAAAGTCATAAAATCGTTTAATCAATTAAGGGGGAGCCTGAATTAGTAGGTCAACAATTAGTTGGATTTTTCTGGAAGAGAAAGAAATAACAAGCTTCTTAAAATGATTGGTATGGTATACATTCGAAATGCTTATTTTTTTTGGAAAAAAAATTGTAAAATGGCGGACTAATTTTCACTGGAGCCACTAGTCGCATCATTCTTTAATTTTTGGAAAATTTGCAGATCCTAATTCGTGTGTGAAAAAAAATCTAAAAAAATCAGTATTTATAAGTGTATTTCATAGATAAACCCAGAAAAACCGAAAAAAACTGTCGAACCGTAATTTTTTTAATGGTCTTTAAAAAAAAGCATATCTTGAGGCAAAATTTTTATTTTACCGCGCTGTGGTTACTCTTATTCTTTTTTAATAAGTCTTTAATTATTTTTTTAATAGGTCTTAATTAATTTCAATAAGGTCCCTAGCTGTCTTTGAGAATTGAGAAAATCGTAAAAATGAGAACTGGTGAAAACACGCTTCAAAATTTTGAAAATTCGCTCGAATTCGTGAGTTTGCGAATCTTCTGAACGCTCCTTTACTTTCGTTTCTATATCTTCGAAAATATTTTGAATCAGCATGTGAAATTTTTTAATTGATTGCTAGATAGTTTATCTATCGATTTAAGCAACAAAAAATATCGATATCTTTTGACACTATTCAATCTCCCCCTTAAGCGATCGTGGGCGATGAAAACAAAGATATATTACACTCTCCTTTTAGAGTTCGAGCAATAAAAGTTTTTCGTCAGCCCGTCAGCATTGGAAAGGAATAAGACTCCGATTGCGATTCAGCTCAAAAGAAATAACTAAAAAGTTTCTCTTAATTTGAGAGGTCTGGATAAAAAGTCTCCAATACGTTGGATAAAGCTCATAACGATGAAATAATAGAAATAGCAAACAACCAATGCGATTTTACCGTCAACTACTTCCAATCTCGCGCAAATACACCTATATAAAAATTATGTATGAAAGTGTTTTAATGAGAAAAAAACATATCTCCCAACAAACTAACACATTGAGACGATGAATAGAAAATGGTGAAGAGATTCGTGGAATCTTGCTTCGATTCACAGCAGAAAAGATCACTCAATAACACAACTAAATATTTCCCGCGAGTGTTGGCGATCGTTGCGAGATTGCAGTGAACGTCGTGCTTATGAAAGTTTTGAGGTTCGTCGCTTCAGTTCGTTGGAGTCTTTCGTTACGAGAAGATCTCACAGTTTCTGCCATCTCGCTATTAATATTATCCCTAAAGTTAATTTTTTTCTTCTGTGTTACCATCTCTCGTGCATCATCAATTAGTGGACATTTTTAGTATACTAGCTGTTTTAGCGTTAGTCGCAAAAGGTGTGTGAAGATTGAGCTTTTGTGCTGTGGGAGTGGGAAAGTGGTGCAATCTGGCTCAATAAAATCACAGAGAAAAGGCAATTTCAGTGGTTGGTGAATGAAATTGTGCGAGAATTTCTCAACCAAGTTTCGTGACGCCACTGTGTCAATAAAATTTTAACATATTCTAAGTGTTTTTGCACCAAGAAAAAAAAAAGAAACACACCTAAAGAAGATCCCCATTGACTCCACGGGATTTTTGCGAGGGAAGGTGAACGCACAAGTGACGGTGTGCACAGTTTAAAAAAAAATCACATACATAGAGTGCCTCATAAGCCATGGAGATGGAATTAAAGTGATTTTCTGGGTAGGTGAATGACAAAATGAAGTCTCGCCGTGTGGAATAATTGCAATCCAGAATATCATACCTTTGCAGTAAGAAATCTGCTTTGGTGATAAAAAGCGAATTGTCTCAAGTGCTTTCGGTTTAAGATTACCTCTTTTGGCGTGCAATGTGCGTAATATCGAGATTGTGAACAGTTATGGTTGAAGTTCTTCTCCTCCACCCAGCATTCTTTCCACTTCTCCAATCGCGGCATACATTGAAAACTCGTATCGCGAGCTAAAACTCAAATTCATACGAACTTTCGTGGACGTGGAATTTTTCTCTCTCACCGTCTTTATTTTTTTTTACACTCTTCCACCTTCATCTTAATATTAAACGGAAGATTCAGCAATGAAAAGAATTTGTAATTCAAGTTTTTTTTTTGTACCCTGTGAAGTTTCCAACCTGTTTCCGTGATTAGAATTTCTTTAATGTTCTAATCACATGATCAAGAGACATCTCTTCAGAATAGTTTATCCATTTTATCACAGAGACAGAAAGTCAACTTTATAACTTTAGAATTACAATTCTTATGCATAAATCATATTATTATGCTAACGAGGATAATTGTATTTCATTTACTAAGTCATCATAATCCAATTGACAAAAAATATCATAAATCTAAAGCTGTTCAAAAGAAAATACAGTACGACTCCGATAGGGTCAACACATTTGATTCTTATATACATGCAATATTTTAAGTTATTAATTGTTGCAGTTACTATTTCACTCGTTAAATATTGTCTCTGATTCTTACTTAACAAAATTTGTTTAAAAATTCAGCATGAAACCTGGAATTTTATATAATTTTTCACGGTGTTTAAAATGTTCAGTGGTTGACTCTATCGAAGTCATACTGTATATCAAGAAAGCTACTTACCTTAGCGATCCTCTCTACATCCGTTCACTCCCAAAGAATCTTGCGATATAAGTTCAGTAATTCTGAAATCAAATATTCGTTTATTAAAAGATTGTATAATTTACAAAAAAAATATAAATCATTTTCATAACAGACATGAATATCTTGGTCTATACGAGTTTCAAAGATTATAAAAAATCATTATCGTCTTTATATTTTTAATAAAATACAGTAAGGTTCCTCAAATTTGAACAATATTTTCAAAAACGTAACGGAATTGACGTGAAACACACTTTCTCTGAATTAATAAAAAAAAACTTTAGGAAATATATCAATGTAATTTAATTTGTTGTGAAATAAATGGGATTTGCTGTGGAAGTTAATATAATACGATAAAATTGAGGAAACACCAGAGAAAAATGGTTCTAATTCAGAGTCAATAACGCAAAACTCTCTTCGCATAACCTCAAATTTTACATTTTGAATTCAGCCGTCGTTCAAATTTGAGGAACTTTACTGTAAATACTTTTTTTTTAGAATCAAGAGGTGGTGAAATATCCCATACTTTGCGAAATGCTCGAATTCGTAATGTAGGTGTAGGTGCTACACCTCAAAAAAACTTTTACATCATTTATCGTTTATTGGTTCTCAACCGATTTGAGCCGATTCATAACTCACTCAAAAGATTAATCAAGGTTGCATCGAAGTAGCTTAAGAGTAAATGCAATTATTTTTCGGATAAAAATTAGTTATCGGTTCATTACCGGTTCATATCCGATTATTATTATTAATCGTATCGGGACAAATTTCTCTCAAATTTTTTTTGGGCTGAGGTGGTGCATTTTCATTACGTTATATCACAGTGAAAATATTTTATCTAGACATTCAGATCTTTGCACCGGGCGGGACTCGAACTCACATGTCTGAGTCATGTTAGGGATCTATCCACCCAAGGCACCCAAGAGTTAGCGGTCTTGCCCGTCTATTTTTTATTACAATTTCTCTCCTCTCTCAAATTCAGTCTGGCCTGCCTACTTTCTTATGAAATTGTAAGAATAATTGATATTGTAACATAAAACATACAACCAGTGAAGGGATTGTTATCCCGGAGGTTGGAAGCGACGCTAAGACGGCGATGGTCGCATGGGAAGGTCGCAAAAAGACGAAAATGAGATGAATAAATTTAATTAAATTGAAGATTGAATTGAATATAGATAGGAGACTCTCCGGTAATTGCCAGTGGATTTTAAGTCAACCTACAAAGAAAAACACTTCAATCTTGTCCAGAGCTTTCGGTCCTAGATATAGATAGACCTTCCTCAGTGGTCGACTGAAAGCGCCAAAACACGTCACATCTAAACCCGTACGTCAAAAAAATGGTAAAAAAAAAGTTGAAAATCAGTGAAAACTATTTCCTAAAAAACCTTCCCAATTGATAACTTGAAAAATAACGATCTTCATAAGCTACAAAAACCGCAAAAACCATTGTTTAGTCGACCACTGAAGGAGGTTCATATCCAAGACCGAAAGCTCTGGGCAAGTTTGCGTTTTTCTAAGTGACTTGAAATCCATTGGCCATCGCCGGAGAGTCCTCTATCTATACGTATAACGTATCACACCAATTCTTCATCCATCAATTACACACGCAGGAAAAGCACATCAATTTATTCCAGAGCTTGCAGTTCGGTCTCCAAGCTTTAATGAGTGGTCAAGTCTTTACAAATAATGTTTTCTAACACTCGTTCAAGATTTTTGTTAGGAATACAGATGGACATAGGGTAAGATGGGGTAATTCAGAATCATGTCTAATTCAGTACTTTGCGATTTCCAGTTTTAGATGGCAAAAGGAAAAAAACAACGAGGAAGTACTCTCGAATGTAAAGTCTTGTACTTCGTGGTTTTCTTTATCTCTTTAAGCATCTGAAACAGTGAGAATATTTCAAAATTCCGAAATAGGCATGATTCCTAATTACTCCATCTGATCCTAAGGTCGAATGGGAGGACTACTTTACACTATTTTTTTTTCAACAGTTTTAGGAGTTTTCAATTCAAATTTGATCTCTATCCTCGTCTTGGCTTTATTTGGAATTTTCTTTGTTCTTTAAACATTCCAGAGAGGTTCTTAAATCCAGAACGAATTTCAGAGAACATTCAAAAACATTTGACTATTGATGAAAGCTTGCTAACCGAACCGAAAACTCTGGAATAAGTTGAGGTGCTTTTCCTCAGTGATTAGTATTTCCGGTAGAATTTCGAAATCTGCTATTGAAACAAGAACTATACATTGGTTGTTTTTCTGTACTACACTGAGAGAAATTCAAAAAAGTTAAATTAACATTCCGGAAATGTTTATTTTACCTTGCAGTATTGATCCGAAATCGGTGTAAATATTACGCTTTTTAGGTGTATTAAGGGTTAAAGTTATCCTTTTTAATGTTAATTTTACCCTTAAAAAGGTGTAAAATTAACATAAAAAATGTTGATATATTTTTACACCAAAAAAGTGTTAAAGTTATGAGGAAAAAAGTTAATCGCACTCCCGTTTTTTTCTTAGTGTAGGAATGAGTGTGCCGGACTAGGATTGACTCCCAAGAGCAAGATGCAATGGGTTGTATGATAGTACGTCTATACATTCATCTGTGTGTTGCCTGACTACATGACAAACGGTTCGAGATATCGACTTGAAACTTTGGAAGCCCCTTTTTGAAAACAAATCTTTTGCTATATCTTGGCAAAAAAAAAAAACGTTTCATGACATTTTTCAATTTTCAGACGTGTTTTATGTACTGCGAAAAATAATTTTTATAATACGCTAACCAATTTTCTAACAAAGATAGAGCCCACGTAAAAGGCTAATTGTATAAGCACATTTTAGTCAATTTCCAATTAATTTTAAATGTATTACTTTAAGATTAATTGGTCAAGTTTTTAATTATTTTAAATCCGTTCAAAACTCATAGACAAGTAATTAAAATTGTTTTCGAATTTCGAAAAACTTATTCGATCATAGATTATAAATTTTGGAAACTTTTTTTTAATAAATTTTATAATTTCAATACGCTTTAAAAGGCTAAAAGGCGTACCACTAAAGGGTTAATAAAAATTTTGCAGAATAATCTCTTCAGTTTTTGTGCTTCGTCTTTCTACCACAAAATCATCAATTGGCCATAGGAATTGGAAAAGAGCGGGAGAGAAAGAGAAAAAAATATTATAGAGAAAGGTGAACAACCTGATAATCAATTTCAATTTAAGAAAACATTTCAAGACTCCATTAGTCAAACTTCAATTACTAATAAGTGCAACACAAAAGTTTCACCTGACCAAACAATAAAAATTTCTTCAGTGGACTCCCTGTTCTCTCACCCACAATAAAAATTGATGATTTTGTATCATGTGCGTATTGTAGATGAGTACATTATAGCAAAGAAGGTGGAATTTTTGTTTTTCCAATCTCTTTTTCTTTTCTATTTTTTTTATGTGTGCACAGTCAATAGTGTGTGGACGGATTTTCATCTCCTCCTCTTGATGCTTCCTGACTTGAGAAATCTGTGCCGCATTGCTGATTATATGTTCGATTATTGAAATTCTTGCAAATTCCAGTCTGAATTCCTTCAGATTCGAAGAAGAGAGAGAAAAAAAGTAACAAGAGAGGAAAATCACTGAAGGTGGTGAGGAGGAAGAAAAAATGTGGCTGCTTATGGTCAACCTACACAAAGTTAATTAAATTCACTGAAATCGTGGGTTTCCACCATCGTCGACTATATTTTCTTATAAATCACGCCTCTTACAATGGGTACGCACTCAAATAGCCAAATGTCTCTGTTTAACATTTATTTTACTTGGCGAAAAATCGCATACCTTTTCCCGCGCATTTTTTCCACCTATAAATTTCTCATCAAATGAAAGTGATGAAAAGTACCAACTGATTTATCGGTATCTTTGGTATCATGATCTTTTTTCGAGAAACCTGAGAAATGCATCAAGTATGGGAATTTTCGCACAAAACTCTTGCACAATTTTCCCAAAGAACAAACACTCCCGATTCTCTAAATAAGGGGTCTAACTAAAAGGTATGCACTATGCACTGTGAGAAATCAACAATTTCCTCTCTGTGAACAAAAAAATATTCAATAGGTCATCGATTGACCATCTTTCTGGTCATTCTTTGACAAACACAATTGAGAGAGAAAAATCCGGGAGTGGCTCGAGTAGTGTCACCATGAGAATAATAAGAGGGAAATGTATTTGATTAAAAATGGAAAAGACAGAGTAAAGGCAGAAATCTTCGAGGAATGCTCGCTAAAAGCTGGTATATCTACACTGAGAAAAAAACGGGGGTGCGATTAACTTTTTTTCCACATAGCTTTAACACTTTTTAGGTGTAAAAATATATCAACATTTTTTAATGTTAATTTTACACCTTTTTAAAGGTAAAATTAACATGAAAAAGAGTAACTTTAACCCCTAATACACCTAAAAAGCATAATATTTACATCGATTTCGGATCAATACTGCAGGATAAAATAAATATTTCCGGAATATTATTTTGACTTTTTCGGATTTCTCTCATCAGTGTAATTCTTTAACAAAATCTTTATTTTAACAAAAACATTTTTGTTTAATATTTTCTTCATGTTAATTATTCAGCGATAACAAAAGTAACAGAAAGACAACGTATTTAATCGTAAGGTTCGTAGAGTGATTGATTGCTCCGATTGCTCTGCGAAGGGGTTAAGGCTCAAATAGACTTATTAGACTGATCCTCGAAAATATTTAGTCCGTAAAATTTAGTGATAAAGATTCAACCGTCAGTCCCGTCAACAAAAAAGATGAAACCGATCTGAAGACCGTGTTCCTCGGGTTTCAAATTAAATATTTAACATCACTCCCAAGTATCCTTCATTTCTAAACAAGTTTCTATATAAGAAAAACTACTTAGTCTAATTCTCATTTTTAGTCCAATTAAATTAATCAGACTAAGTCAAAATTTCTCCAAAATTTCTCTTGATATGAAATAATTGAAGCTAAAACTTCTTGATAAGTCTCAGATTTGAATACGCCATAAGTTTGTTTACATGAAAATCATTGCCAACCTTTAATGAATTGAAACTTTCACGAAAATTACTAGGGTCGAAGGAACAACTGGTTGGCAGCGGATATTTGTTGGCAATTTCGTCAAAATATTGAAATATATTTACAAATTTAATGTATTTACTGCAAGTAGGGGAATCTAGGCATGGTTCGCACACAGTACCAATTTTCTTTGGTTGCAAAAGCTAGTTCGTTATTTCTTAGCCATATGATAGATAATTATCATATGATATAATTATTATGAGACGACATGAGAAATGGTTAAGCAGCTCTGTCCAACAAATTCGTATCGTTTGAAGGTTCACTGGATGCAAACCATGCAAACATTCCCCTAATATAACGGTTTTTCGTTAATCGACATTTTCCTATAAGGATAAGTGTTCAAATTTCGTATCCAAATGAGATAAAAGACGGTGCTAATAAGTTATGACATAAGTTCTTATGATATCAATAGGTGTTCCTTCGACAGTATATACTATATGGTACAAATCCAGTAGTGTAAACGCCGAAAAACTTAAAAATAATAATTAAGGATAATTTTGTTAATTTTTTAGAGTTTTTATTACATGAGAACCTGAAACAACGCTAAGATCATTTACACTACTGAAGCCGCATTATATTTTCTACTTTTTCTTGGTTTTGAAGATCAAAGTAAAATACAGAAAGCGTCTTAATAAACCAATTTGGATAAGTTTGAGTTCCTTGGAGAGGTCTTGCGTTTTCCCTGATAAATCTGAACTGGCTTTACGGGTTACGAGCCAGTAATGAACCCATATAGAAACAATACCGCTAAATCAGGTTACTAAATATCAAAAATTAAAAAGGCTCCAGTGGGCATATTTTTTTTAACTAAATAAGGTCATGTTTGGGCCTGTTGGAAAGGTCTTTGATTCTCTGAGATGTCTGAACTGGATCTGAGTAGTAATGACACGGCAATTGACCGATTATGATCCGATAATTAATGTTTATTTAAACATGAATTGTATTAATCTTAAGTAATTTTGGATCATCTTTCGAGTAATTCATAAGTAGGTTCAAATATATTGTAAATCGGTAAATATAAATAAACCAGACAGTGAAAATAGATTATAAGGAATAATCGAACTCGCAAGCTTGATGCTTTTCCCTATAAATTGCAACGCTAAAGTATTTAATTATTCGATATAAATATTACAAACCAATTTAAGTGTAGGACAATTATGAGTTCTAGTACTCCGAAAAACCTTGGCGCTTTGCTATTTCTTTTAACCAAGTTTAAAGATTTGTAAATGAGTATTAGTAAACATACTTTCCGCATAGCTAAAAATTCATTTTTTTTTTCTAAAGAAAAATTGTTTTTAATTTTACAAAATTATTTGATGAATATACAAGACCATCACTGACCATGTATCACTTTAAAGTTTTAAAACGACTTAGAAAAAAAAGAACTAATTCTTCTCGTAAGAGAGATTTCTAGACATACATTTACTATGTTTCTTGATGCTTGTGCCAATACGTGTGATATTATTATGAAGTTCACTGAAAGCGATAAAAATTCTTTATATTAAAAACAAAATGTGGTAATGAACTCAAGGGATTCCGGAAGTCATCTGGAACCTAGCAATCACTCAGGGAAACACTTCAACTATCTCCAGAGCTTTTGGCTCCGTCTCCAAACCTTCATCAGTGGTCAAGTCTTATAAATTTTTCTATGAGACTCGTTCAGGGTTTTGGTCAGGATTGCAACAGGGCATAAACTGTACTAACAGTATGTAATAGGTGTCCAGAAGGAGGAAAATATTAAAATTGTGCCAAAAACTGAAGAAAAAATTGTTTAAAGACAGTGTAAAGTAGTTCCTTTATACCCTTTAATGCCCTGTTGCAATACTGACCACACTCTAAACGAGTCTCAGAGAAAAATTTACAAGACTTGACCACTGATGAAGGCTTGAAGACCAAGCCGAAAGCTCTGGGAATAGTTGAAGTGTTTCTCTGAATGATTGCTATCCCGAAAAACTTCCGGAATCCCTTAAGTTGACTGCATTTCACGTCGGTTTATTTCTACAAAATCTGGTAACTTAGAGAAGATTTGAATCAGGAGGACTTGCATCATAGTGTGACCGCTCTGGCCCATTTTTGAGGTTAGGTTTATAGTTTTGTACTTTGCCATATTTTGCAATAAATAAAGTACAAAAATCCGATCTCTCCGAATATAATGCAATGTTACATAATTATATTTTTTCAGTTTAATGGTAAAAAAATGTCTCAATAGTTTAAAGTGTATTAGGGGAAGTCTTTCAGGCTTCGCACATACTCTGACTTCAAACATTTCATATTTTTCCTATTTTTCCCATATTCCTTTAATGAGTCTGACTTATTTTTTTCATTAAATCTTTGGCTTAATAACAGCTATTGAAATATATTGCCACTAGGTCAGATTCATTAAAGGAATATGGGAAAATATGAAAGGTTTGAAGACAGAGTAGGGTAAAGTGATATAATTTGGAATTAGTGTTACAAGTTGGACAATTCGCCGGTACAAGTTGGACATGGCTTTTTTCTTGATAAATACAGTACAAAATTTGTTTTTAAGCACAAGGAACCAATTTATAAAACTAAAGCATTAAAAATATACAAATAAAAATGAAGTACTAAATTTATCAATACAAAAAGCCCTGTCCAAATTGTACCGTTGACCAACTTGAACCACTACTGTCCAACTTGTACCACTTTACCCTATATCCAAATCCTGAAAGACTTCCCCTACTTTGCAAAAAAAGCTTAGGAAAGATATTATATATTTTTAATAATTTACAATACTGCCCCTCCTGTGAGAAACTCAAACGAGTTTTGATTATAAAATTGTCCTCTTTGGGCCCACTTTGCAATGACTTTTTCACGACTGACAATGAATGTATTTAGAGGAAAAACACGATTTTTTCAATGGTTTTTTTTCCACCTCGACAGTCTCAGTAAATAAATGGGAATCATATGTGAAACTTTATGATTGCAAAAGAGACCTTCCTATACACATTTAGTTCGGGAAAGTTTGTCTCTAAATTATCACCTAAAATTACCAAAGTGAAATTATATTAATAAAAAACAATTTCTTCAAAAATCGTTGTATATACGAGGATTTTAGATGCAATATTCATGTGAATTTTCAACATTTCTTTTTTCTTTTCTCTCTCCATCGCTCTTTTTCCAACAACAAAAAACATGATCTTGTTTGAGAAATTGAGAAAGATTACATTCCAAAAATTATTGAATTGATTTTTACGAGATTGTCACCGTTGAGGAAAATTAAATGGACTTTCAAATTTTTGAGATGGTCATTTTCTTGGGTGTTAATCGACTTTTTGGTTTTTGCCATTTGGCTCTCAACAAAAGAGAAACACCGACAGTGCTATTTCTTTGAGCAAAAGAAGCTTAAGGCACAGCAGGGATTCTTTAAAAGTGTATTTGGAGACATTTGCTGTGGAATGTCTCCAAAAAAGTGAAAATCTTTAATTAATATTCTGGCATCCAAAAAAAAAACAAATGATTAGTGCAAAAATTTATTTATTTGCATAACATTTACCATATACTTTCCAAGATATTTACGTAAATTGACTGAGAGAAATTTTCTAATTTATTTATCAATTTGTACGTAAAGTAGTCAAAAATATCTGCATTTATCGCCTTTTTAGCAATTGTTTCTGCACCTTTTTCTCTCTTTCATGTCAATTTACAATAATTGATTGGTGGAAAATTTTCTCACATCCAGTATTCACGAAAAAAAAATGAGAGTTGAAGAGGAAGCATAAATTTTGTAGTAGAAAAGCATGCTCAAACAACAAAGATCATATACATAAATCTCTGGAGTATAGTATTTTTGCAATTAAAATTCACATCAGATGCAACATTTAAAAAAAAATGAGGAAATTGGCCAGGAGTGTCTTACATAAAAGTCTCGCCGTAAAATCATATTTAATGCTTTTTTAATTCAATTCTTGCATGAATGAGCAAAAAAACGCATGTCTCATTAGGAGAGACAATTGGAAAAGCTCTTGGCTCATATTATTGCGGGAGGATTGTATATATTGCGACATTTTCCGTGTCTTGGTTGACAAATTTTCCACTTGTGTATACGATCAATAAGAGACTTTCACTTTGGGAATTTGTTGGTGAACAACTTTGGTGCGCATTTTTTTTTCTGTGTCACCCAATCGAAAAATTATGTCCAAAAGGAATTCTCCCGCAATTCTCATTGTATTTAGATAGATTTATTTAGCAATTCACGTGCTTCTGACCCCAAAAATAATCATCACAATTTTAATGACACCTCGTGAAATGATTAGCTATGGATTTCGTGATCATGTTTGCCGTTTGTTTCCGTTTTAATTTGCACCGTTTGTATATGTGTGCATTTGCCTCAGCAAGAAGTCCAACGGAGGGAAATCAAGAGTTGTCTGTTATGTTTCATGTTTTTCCTCGCACTTCACTATAACTTGCTGCAATTTAATCCAAGACGGTGAAAAAAAGCAAAACACTGCCATAAAAATGAGCTGTATGTTGGCTGAAGTGAATGAGTTTTGTAGGACAGAGAGGAGAAGTTTGTATGTTTCATGTGAGGAAGATCGCGCGATCGATAAAATCCATGATCTTTTTTTTTTTGCTTCATACTTTGCTGAATGTACTTTAAAGTCAGCACAATATAAAGAAATTTTTCTCAATCGAGAGTTTCTTTCTCCCTGGGTAGAAGTTAAGAGAGAGCCCCAAAGAGAAACAGATTGAATTCCATCAGTTGCATTTTTAAACATTAATTCCAATCTCTTTCTCTTCTCTGTCGTCCCAGGTAAGGTGTGCAAGAGGAAACGGAAGACCATCGATCGGGTGGCTATGTATGGAAATTTGGAGTAAATCTGCTGGAGAAGGTTGTGTATATGTGACGATTGACAATGACATCAAGCTATGAACGGATTAAGTCGGAATGCAAAAAGAAAAATCAACTCTGGGAGGATCCGGATTTTCCGGCAGTACAGACATCAGTTTTCTACCATCAAACACCACCATTTACATTCCAATGGAAGAGACCACAGGAAATTCTTGCACAGCCTGTCTTCATCAATGACTCCACCACACAGTTTGATATTACACCAGGCAAAATGGGTGATCGATGGCTCGTCTCATGCCTGGGAGTTCTGTATTTGTCGAAGGGTGAGTCCACATCAAGATTTCAAGATCAAGAACCACTTTTCAATGATCACACGCTATCACAATTCACATGAGTGAACATCATCAGTGATTAAAATCAAAGGAAAGTGTGATGATCTCTATCAAATTACACATCCCTGAATTTAGGTCACTAAAATATTTCGTTTAGTGCTGAAATTAAAACCGTGTCTTAAAACTTGTTTATGCATTAACAAAAATACATCTTTTCAAAGCAAGTCGAATATTAATTGGTTCAAAATTGAAAAAAAGTGATAAATTAATATTTTGAAAGTTTAAATTTTTAAGTAACCGTAAGCAGAGCGTTTTATTCAGTAACTACGGTGCCGGGTAATCTAGTAAATGCCAACTGAAAGAACCTCGATCGTCTACAAATTTACATGGTCGCTAAACGTTATTAATGATCGAAGTCATAAAAAAAATCCCTACGATCTTCTTTTTCGTTTATAGTTATCGATTTTACATTTAAATGAAGTACCGTCGTTGCGAGTGACTTTTCACTCTGCTGTCTGTAAGACAGCAGAGTCTACCGGTCTACCATGCAAAAAGGGATATGTCATATACCAAGAAACATACAAGGATCCTCAAAAGGATACTTGTAGTTTCAATAATACTCAATAAAATGCAAATATAGGTATTATGTCAAAAACGTCTTTGTGAAAAACTTTATGTTATGTTCTATAAAAAATTATCATTTATGCAGGCGCCCATCAAGCCTAACAAAAAGTGAAGCTATTTTTCACTTTTCCTTGTAAAATTTTTGTAGATATTGCATCGCGACTTAAACAAATTTGCCTATAGTTCTTGTATTATTTCGGCGAACATTATATGAAATATGTATTTTTAGATAGCTTTTAATGCACGATTTCGAAATATATCAGACTAATAAGTCAATTCTCTTTAGGAAAAAACTTGCCAATAGTCTTCAGTGCCTCTATGCAAAAATGTATGGAAAAATTAAAATGTCCAGAAGCCCCTGAATTTATGTTATAAAACGGTATATAACGGTCTATCTAATGCTTTATTAGAAAAGTACTTAAATAAAAATCATAGAATTATATGGGGTCAAAAATAAAATTCCCTGTTACATCAAAATGTTGCCATTTTGATGTGAAGTTGCTCTCCGTCATTTTGAATAACTGTCAAAACCTAAAATTCGTCCAATTGAGCTGAAATTTTAGTATGTTGTAGCTGATATCAAGACCTTTTCAGAACAAGGTCACGGGAATGTCTGGATACAGGGGCTTCAAGTTACAAATTTTGACACTTTCATGACTACAGAACTACGGGGGGCTTCCTTTATTGAAACCATAACAAAACAGACAGCACTATCGTTAGGTGATAGGTCTGACAAACAATGAATAAGAAAAGTAATGTTTTTGCTTATAATAGCATATTATTTGAGGATCTGAAAAACTGTTGTTACAAGGATTAAGAATAAAATAATGATGCGATTTTTTGTTTATATTTTATTTTAATTAAGTAAGAGTGAATAAATATATAAATTAAAAGCCTCAACTATTTAATTTCTTACTCAGACATTTTGTGTAGTTCTCAAATATTCAAGATTAAAAAATAAAGATCACCTAAATATGAATATTTCAAAATTTTAAACTTTGAACCTCTGTACATAGGTAAATGCTTGACGTAGGCTGGAATATAGGTATGTTCTGAAAAGGTTTTGACATCAGTTGCAACATACTAAAATTTCAGCCTAATCGAATGAAGTTTAGGTTTTGACAGTTATTCAAAATGGCGGATAGAAACGTCATACAAGATGGCGACCACGCTATCTTGTAGATCTCGTGCACCTTACCCTTAGATGTGAAGACTGAAGACCTTCACTGGTAAAAATAAAAGGGTCAAATTGACCCTTTTCCAAAGGATGGATCATATTTGACTCTTTGAAAGGGTCACCAAGTACCCTTCGAAAGGGTCACGGTTTTGACATCTATTTAATTCCGGAATAAACGAATAAAAAAACAATGAAAAAGTGATCTTTGGTGTTCGCTCAGATGAGAGAAATATGATATCAGTAATAAGTTTACAATAAAGCACGATTATTCATGATAAATGTGCATACTAAATTTCAAGAGATACAAAAGTGAACCTTTCAAAGGGTCAAATACGATCCATCCTTTTGAAAAGGGTCAATTTGACCCTTTTATTTTTACCAGTGTTCATTGTCGTTTGTTATTAGAAATTGGTGAGTTTTTAATATTTAACAAAAAGTGCAAAGTCACCCAAATGCAAGCCCTTTTTCTTAATTACTTTTAACATAATAAAATTTTATAAAATAAATTCTAATGGCACAAAATCCATTCACACCCGTAATGGCAGTATAGTCACCCGTAATGCCGGTACATTTCTTAGATATCAGTAGTTTTAGTAAAGGAATATTTTATTAATTATAGATCAAAAACATTTTTCAAGATCAAAAGCAACTAGACCTGTGGATCGTTTTTGAACAAGATTTCCCTTAATAAATTTAGTCACACGTAGGAGCTGGTGAGACGTGGAATGATGGGCACGAAAACCATGTTGCTCATCACAAATGATACCATGACTGGATAAGTGTAAATTGATACGCGACAGCAAGATCTTCTCGAAAATCTTACCTAAAACGCAAAGTAGGCTGATTGGCCTAAAACTAGTTGGGTCGCGCAGATCCTTTCCGTGTAAATTCCTCGAGTCTTTGCGGAATAGCTCTAACGTTACCATTAGTGGTTTAGCTCCTGCTCCGGGACAGCCATGTTGAATTCATAACTCATTTTTATTTCTTTTGTCACTTTTTTTTTTAAATCTACTTAATTTCACTTGTGCCTTCAGCTTTTCCGCAACATCTTTCTTTTTTTTGAATTATTGAAGATTTTTTCTATTAGTTTTTACTTCTACCATGTAAATTTTCTTCCAGACAAGGTCATCATTTGTATTTCATATTAATTTTCTTTTGCTTTTCTATTATTGTATCCAAGGATGGGTACTCCGAATTTGACTCAACAGTTGTAAGAATTCATTTTCATCTTTGACTTGTGAAATATCTTTTACTATGTAACTGAGAGATTTGGTCAATAATTATAGATTCAGTTATTAACAGTAATAACTAGATCCATTCTTTCCAATTGTAGTGATAGAATTCAGTAATCCAATAATAACTCGACTCTCTGTAATCCAGTAATGATTGAATCTAGTAAACCAGGAACGACTACGCCTTATGGTCCACTTCTGATTATACTCATTCAGTAATTCAGTAACGACTGGATCCAAAAATGGAATAATGACTAACCTCTGTAAATTAGTAATGATCTTAGACCAGTAGTCATGATTGCACTCATTGCAATACAATATTGAACCCAGTAAATCAGTAATTACTAGGCGTTGTAGTTCAGTCATGATCACACTCAGTAGTCCTGTAACACCTGGACCCAATAATCTAATAAAAACTGGCCTTTATAAATCAGTAATAACTGGTTTCAGCATAGAGTAACGACTAGGTCTTGTAATCCAGTTGAAATTACACTCAGTAATTTAGTAAAGTTTGGGCATAATTACTAGACGTTGTAGTTCAGTTATGATCACACTCAGTAGTCCTGTAACAACTGGACCCAATAATCTAATACAAACTGGCCTTTATAAACCAGTAATAACTGGCTTCAGTATAGCAGTAACGACTAGGTCTTGTAATCCAGTTGAAATTACACTCAGTAATTTAGTAAAGTTTGTAAACCAGTAACGACTGGCCCCAGTAAATGAGTAATATCTACACAGTAAAAAAAATTTACAAGGATAATCGTTGTCTTGCTTTCTTACGGCGATTATTCTTGTAAAGTTACATAAATTATGTATTTCAACAAAACGTGTAATCTGAAAATGTGTAATTAAAATTTTATGTAATTGTAAACCATGTAATCAACTGAGAATGATTACTCAGTTTTGTATATTTTCTTACATATTTCGTGTAAAATTACACAGTTTTCAAATAAAAGTTGTACTAATTACACAGTTTTCAGACAAAATGTGTACAAATTACACAAATGTGTATTAGTACACACGATTACATGTTTAATGTAAAATTTACAATGAAAATCATGGTAAAGCAGCCAAAATTTTTTTACTGTGTAGGCCTACAATTACAATTACACTCAGTTATCCAGTAACGACTGTGCCTAATAGTCTTATAACTGGCCTTCGTAAACCAATAACGATGGTGTCCAGTAGACTAATGACAATGCCTTGTAGTTCATTTATGATTACACTCAGTAAAGCAGTAACGATTGGACCTAATAATCCAATAATGACTGGCCTTTACAAATCAGTAATGACAAGGCATTGTAGTCCACTTATAATTACACTTAGTAATCCAGTAGCGATTGGGTCAAAAATCTAATAGTGTCCGGTTTTATAAACCAGGGATGACTAACCTCAGTGAAGCAGTAACGACTAGGCTTAATAGTTTAGTAATAACTGGCCTTTGTAAATTAGTTATAACTGGCTTCTGAGTACCAGTAATGATTGGGCCAAGTGAAGCAGTAATAACTAGACCAGAGGTGCAGGAAACGTTTGAAACCGAATAAACGTCAAATGAAACTTATACGTCAATGGTCAAAACGCTACTTGAATAAACTTATTTTGACGTTTATTCGGTTTCAAACGGTTCTTGCACATCCCTGAACTAGACCTCATAATCCAATTATGATCACACTCAGTAATCCAGTAACGACTGTGTGTAATAGTCTCATAGCAACTAGCCCCTATAAACCAGTGGCGGCTGTTTCCAGTAAAGTAGTAGTAATGATTAGGCCTTGTAGTCCACTTATAATCACACTCAGTAATCCAGTAACGACTGGTCCCAAAAATCTAATAGTGACTGGCCTTAATAAACCAGCAATAACTAACATCAGTAAAGCAGTAATGACTAGTCGTTGTAGTCCAGTTGTGATCACACTGAGTAATCCAGTAACAACTGAATTTGATAATCTTAAAATGTATGAGCTCTCTGTAATCCAATAAATGAGAGAGACCAGACATAACTATGCTTTCCACAGTAGCGTTTTCCTTAGTACATAAGTCAAATATATTCTAAGCATGTAAATATAAAAGTTACACAACTTTTTAGAAGTTTGAAAACTTCATAATTCCTATGTGCAAGGTGCAAGAACAATAGAAAATTACAAGAGTTACTGAATAATAAAAAATAAATATTAGAAAACCTAATTTTCATAAACAATCAAACATATTGCGTGAACGTCTATAAAAATTATTTTTATCGTGGAAAAAGTATAAGTAAGATAATTTTATTGCAGTTTCTGCAACATTTATATCTTATAAAATAGTTATTTGAAAAAGATTTATTACCACATTTAGTTTTTACATAATATAAAAAAAATATTATAGCTCTATAAATTAAATTCGATATATTTTGCAAGTGTTAATATGCGTTCCATTGAAACTCAATTTATTATTGGTCTTTTTCAGGGCTCTTTTACCGGGTCGTTCCAGCAGACCAGAGTTTTGAGTCACCCTACTACGGTGTATTCCGCTTTCGGCTGTGGTGGTGCGGTGAATGGGTGGAAGTTCTAGTCGATGATCGATTACCAACGATAAATGGCAAGTTGGCCTTTCTGCAGGCACAGAACACCAATTGCTTCTGGCCGGGGCTACTGGAGAAGGCATATGCCAAGCTGCACGGGAGCTATGAAGCTCTCAAGTACGGCACTCTCCTGGACGGTTTGGCCGATCTCACGGGCGGTATCACCGAATCCATTCCCATTCGAGCGGACAATGTACCCATTCGTCCAGCCATCATGTATAGCCTCCTGGACACCACGAGTATCGTGACATGCACTGTAAATACCAGCACCAATACTGCCCAAATACGCAATCAGCTCGAGAAGTTGCCCAGCGGCATCTGCGTGGGCAGCAACTACCGACTGTGCTCTCTGGATAAAGCAGAAACTCTCATGGGGGACTCTGTGCAACTCGTACGCCTCAGGGATCCCATGTCCCTGGGTAATTTCGGAAATGGTGGTGGCTATAACGGAGACTGGTCATCGCTATCTAACTCCTGGGATAGAGTATCCGTTCAGGAGCGTGATCGCTTACTCGGTCAGCTCGATATAGGCGACTTTTGGATGTCTTTTGCGGATCTCACGCAGATTTTCACACATCTCGAGTGTGTCCATCTTGATTCTGACACAGCTCGCGATGAGCCCTCACTTTCGGATAAATCTCGAAAGTGGCTGATGCGAATGTATCAGGGCGCTTGGAGGAAAGGAGTTACAGCAGGTGGATGTCGCAACAATCCAGATTCTTTCCACATCAATCCTCAGCTTCAACTCTTCCTCAACGAGAAGGAGGACGTGATCATTTCGTTGAATCAGCACAGTGTAATGGAGCCCAAAGTGATTGGTTTTACACTGTACAACCTGAGCACGGTGCAGAATAAGATCTCAGAATGCCTTCCGAAGTCCTTTTTTAAGAAACACAAAAGCCTCCAGAATTCACAATACACTAACTCTCGGCAAATCAGCCAAAGGTGCTGCCTCGATGCTGGTAGATACCTCATAATGGCCACAACGTTCGAACCCATGGAAGAGTCTGCGTTCTCGGTGCGCGTACTTGGCTCCTCAATCCGCCTATCATTGCTAGAAACGCAGACCATGCTTCTTCTAGATCCATTTCCATCCCTCAACGCCTCCCAGAAGATCCAGGCCGATCTCAGCGGCAGTGGAACGGCTCAATACGAACCTGTCTTTCTTCAGCTCGCTGATGATCACAAGTAAGTTCACTTCACACTGTAATCAGACGATCGAAGTATCTGATCGTTGTAATCAACCGAGCAAAGTGGTTGGTAAATCACAAACACTCATCGACAATATCAATCGTAAAGAACAGTAACCGATCGGTACGTCTACCGAGCAGAGTAACTTATCAGAGAGATTGGTAATTTACAAAGTCTGATCAGCATGATCAACGATTGAGTAACAGATCGATGCAATTGAGTTGATCAAAAAATAAGATCGATGCGATCAAATAAAAGTTATATCCAACATTTTTGTGTCATTTCAGAACCATCAACTGTTATGATCTCCAGGAACTACTCGAGGCTTGTCTGCCCAATGACTACATCAAGTCCTGCGCCAGTCTTGATGTCTGTCGTCAAGTTGTTTGTCTTATGGACGTAAGAATACTTTCAATATTATTTTTATTCCAACGACTTCCTAAATATCCCTGTTCTTCTACAGAAAACCAATCGTGGTCGAATCACATTCACCGACTTCAAAGTATTCATGGTGAATCTGAAATCCTGGCAAGGCGTTTTCAAGATACACACCAAGGAGAAATCAGGCATTTTGCGTGCAGAACGTCTCCGTGATGCTCTCTACGATGTTGGCTTCCAACTCTCTACGGAGATACTTTCAATCCTCGTTCTACGTTACATGAGACGCGATGGAACATTGCGTCTTGGAGACTACGTCTCTGCGATCTTACACCTCACAATGGCATTCGGTAAGTCGTTTTCCATATGTGATTCTTTAGAGAAATCCCACATAGATTAATTCCTTCATGACACGTTTGAAGACCAAAGAACAGATCTTATCAAAGATCAAAGAACAGATCAGATTATCGTTTTGGTAACAGAAGAATAATAATGCTTCAATCGTCTAGATTCGTCTCTTCATAAAACTTTTGAAGATCAAAGAACAGATCTTCCTGTGGGGAGTTCTTGGTTTGGGAAGAAAAGTTTTGGGCTAAACTTTCTCGTCCGACGATTACCGGATTATCGTTTTGGTAAAAGAATAAGAATACTTCAATCGTCTAGATTCGTTCCTTCTTAAAAATGTGAAGATCAAAGAACAGATCTTTCTGTAGACAGTTCCTGCTCTGAGAAGAGATGTGTTCGGCTGAACTTTCTCGTATAATTATCACTTGATTATCATTTTAATAAAGGAATAATAATGCTCCAAACGTCTAGATTCGTTCCTTCATGACACTTGTGAAGATCAAAGAACAGATCTTCCCGTGGGGAATTCTTGGTTTAGGAAAGAATGTTTTGGGCTGAACGTTTCTATCCGACGATTACCAGATTATCGTTTTAGTAAAAGAATAATAATGCTTCAATCGTTTAGATTCGTTCCTTCATAAAACTTTTGAAGATCAAAGAACAGATCTACCTGTAGGGAGTTCGTGGTTTATTAAGGAATGTAACTTGGTTATGAAGGAATGTAAAGCTGAACGTTCCCATCCGATGATCACCGGATTATCATTTTAGTAAAAGAATAATAATACTTCAATAGTCTAGATTCGTTCCTTCATAAAACTTTTGATAATTAAAGAACAGATCTTCCTGTGGAGAGTTCTTGGTTTGGAAAGAAAAGTTTTGGGCTGAACTTTCTCGTCCGACGATCAACGGATATCGTTTTGGTAGAAGAATAATAATACTTCAATTGTCCAAATTAATTCCTTCATAAAACTTTTGATTTGAAGATCGAAGAACAGATCTTCCCTTGGGGAATTCTTGGTTTAGGAAGGAATGTTTTGGGCTGAACGTTCCCATCCGACGATCACCGGATTATCATTTTAGTAGAAGAATAATAATACTTCAAAATGTGAAGATCAAAGAAGAGATCTTGCTGTGGACAGTTCCTGCTTTGAGAGGAGATGTATTCGGCTGAACTTTCTCGTCTAATGATCACTGGATTATCATTTTAGTAAAGAAAAAATAATCCTTCAATCGTCAAGATTAGTTCCTTTATAACACTTTTGAAGTTCAAGGAACAGATCTTTTTTGCAGGAACGAAATTCTTTATCTCTCTGTTATTGATGTCGACAAACATAATTTCATTCAAAAAACATGAAATTTCTTGGTGAAGAAATTATTGTTTATCTCTACATTGATGAGAATTGCGAATCATTCATCCTGACGCTTTCTTCCCACAGGATTTTAGATTAGCTTTAGTTCATTTACAAACCGAGCTCAGAAACACTCAACAAATATTTTGAAAAGGTTTTGAAGTAATAACTGATTCAGTTCATAAAAAATAAACATTCAAAAACGAAGAAAAATTTGAAAATTCTTCGCTCTTTTACCGTGGTGTCACACTAGAGAATTTCTTATTAAAATTTTAATGTGATTCACATTAATTGTTACTGATTTGTGTCCTAATGTGCAATTTTCGTCAAGAGCTTTTAGAAATTGATTCATTTAGTGATAAAAAAGTGAACTTGAGTCACAAAAATTGGTTTAAATAGATTAAAATAGCATAAATACGATTGATAATTAATGAGCAAATTAATGAGAAGTGAGCGAATTTAAGAGCAAAATTTGCTCATTAAAGTTTCATCAGGTACTACTTTATTGAAATTTCACCCGAAATTTAAAGATTGATTCACTATTAACATAAACAGAAATAATCTTTAATGAAAACTAGTCAATTTTCACGAAAAACACCGAAGGAAAACCTTCTGCACTTCACCACAAATCGTAAGACTGCTAGAAACACAATCGAACTGTCACATTTTTTGTAAGACTCTTTTAACACTAAAATGTCGGTCTTTGTGTTAATACATTCTAAAATGAATAAATATTTAAAAACTAAATGAATTCATTGACTATTCGAAGATTACATACATAATTTTAATTAATTTATTTCCATGGCCGAAATTACACTCAGAGTGGCCTAAATTAGAAGCTGGCCGAAATTTGGTACACTTCCCCTACATTTTATATTCCTTCATAAACTTCTAGGATTTTGTGGTCAAATGAGATGGTGGCCGAATTAATTGAGGCTGTGCATCAGGAAACCGACATTTGGAACTACAACTATCGAGAATACAAAATGATCTGGTTCTAGAAGTTTTAATGAGCAACTTTTCACTTGACCTTTAATGTGAAATTTTCTAGTGTGATAATTCCGGATTAAAAATATCAGATGGAAAAAGCATCAGGCACCTTGGAAGATTTGCATTTGTTGGACTTCCGAAATCCTAAAACTTTGAGTAACGCTGTTTTTTTTGTGTTTACTGGTTTACAGACCGAACAGTAAGCAGTAAACAGTTCAAAAACCATTTTTTTGGTTTATTCCGAAAACGAATCCAACGACTCTTCGTTGTTTGATACATTTTGGTGGTAGTTGAGGTACATACTTCGTCTATAGGGTACATAGATATCTATGACGGGAAATTTGGGCATTTTCAAATTTTCAACGTTAAATTGCTCCAGAGAGCTTATTTCTTAACCGATTTGGTCAAGATTGGATTTAAATGAAAGGTCTTGGAATTGTGAATACGAATGTATGTAATGAAACAGTAAAATTCCGGTAATTGAACTTTCATTGTTGATTCGATTGAAATTCACTCTGGTTAATTTTGCCATGGACCAGTTTAAGGGCAGAATCACATTGACAGTAAAATGCTCACTATATTTCGTTGATTTACGCATTTTTATTGCAATTTTTACGCAAATTTTCAATTACCGTATTACCTTATCTCATACTCGGTGGCACTAGGTGAAAATAGTATAAGAAAATTGTATAAATAAAACGAAAATGCGATAAACGGTGAGCAAAAAAAAACTATACGATTAACTTCTCTTAGTTTTTTTTTGCTCACCGTTTATCGAATTTTCGTTTTGTTTCTTCAATCTTCTTACATTATTTTCACCTAGTGCCACTGAGTATGAGATAAGGTAATACGGTAATTGAGAATTTTCGTAAGAATTGCAATGAAAATGCGTAAATTAACGAAATACGGTGAGGTTTTGACGGTGACGGTGAACATTTTACTGTCAATGTGATTCTGCCCTAAATCAAATAAAAATTCGCCACTATTTTAATAAATTGTGCATCACTAAGATATGTTTTTTTTTCACTTTATTTTTCCAGAAATCTTCAAGGTGAAGGATTTAAATCAAGATGGCGTCATCAAACTTGGTCTAGCAGAGTGGATCAAATGCGCTCTAATGTGTTAAGCCTCATACAGTGATTGTAATCTCCGTACGATCACGAATTCTTTTGTACTCATCTTCTTGTTAATAATTTATAAATTTTTATCTGAGGATATCTAATTTTGCTATCGAGACAATAAAATGGCATGAAATCGTGAGAGATCGTTTTATTGATCATTTGCTTAAAAAGAAACACATTTAGAAGAGATTTTATTTCTTGGTATAAAAGACACTTTAAATGCAAAAAAGCAGAATTTGTATAAAAAATATTTAACTCTATTGCTCATTATTTGGCATTAAGGCACATCATATGGACTAAGAAAAATTGTCTTGGAGAGTCTCTAGAGATCGCTGTGATCCTCCTTATTCGTCCAGCGATCATTTATGGCACCATCAAGAAGGGGTTTTCCTACTTTGTCCATTTCAAGTGCCTGATTGGCCTTGTCACTCTTTCTCGGCACATCGAAAACTTCGCCGGAATTGAGGGGAATCTGGATGGAGTCTTCAGTGTCAGAAATATATCCTTCTTCACCGGTATAATGGGTGGGATAGAGTTGAAGTGGAGCAGCACTCATGGCAATGAGGTTTCTCGGTGAAAAGGCACTTTTCCACTCATCATTGGGATGTTTATCGAACATTATGGGCAGAAATTCATCCACTGGCACCAATTTGGCCAATGGATGAGCTTCCAGGAGTTTTTTAGCGCCCTGCTTGGATATAAGATAGCCCAATGTCCAGTAGGAATATGACGGATAGACGAGCTGATTGGAATCTTCCACCCAGGGTTCTGAAGACTCATGCAGACGCTTCCTACCTAAATATCTGAACGGATAAGAAATACTACTGAAATTTCTTCTAAGAACTAGAAAATCTTGAAAATAATTACATGAGATCCCAATTCCCTCGATAACGGGCTTCATTTAGCAAACTGCTGAATCTATCCCGGAAGAAAGGTTCAAAACGAATGTCATCCTCAAGGATCAGAACTTCCTGAAGATTCTCATTGACAATTCTGCGCCAGATGGACAGATGACTGAGAAAACACCCCACTTCACCCATTGTCATAGGTCTCTTGTGATAGGGATCAGCATATCCTGGCAGAAAGTCAATTTCCCAATCATTTAAGAACTCCTCATCAATTTCCCTTCCATCCACAGCTTCAAAGTACTCAACATCGAGTCCCAATTCCCTAAAACTCCCTTCCATCTTCCATCGTCTCTCAGGACGACGCTTGAGATTCACCATAAAAATCCTCGAAAGTGTCATTCGATCCTTTTTCGGCTCTTTGATGTACTTCCTAAGATTCGGAAGTACATCCAATCGCTCCAGATCATTCCATATCATCAAACGAATATTTGTCATTTGATCCTGATCCCTCCGGATATCCTCATCTTGCTCCAATGGCACCATTATATACCCAAAAGCCACCTCATTGGAAATCTTCATGGGAATTCCTGAGTAATTGGCTGACATGGCAAAAATGATGATGTCATCGACTGGACCATTGTAAGTGTGCTGAGAATTGAGAGATTCCAAATGGAAATTGAGGACATCCTTGTCAAAAGTCAGCAAATCACTTTCAGGATGATTGAGATCGACAAGAACAGCACTATGTACCATTGGCACAGAGAAAACTCCAACATTTTCCCTATTGAGAATTTTCTTGTACTCCTCAGTGCGCTCATAGTAGAAATCTTCGGACATGCCACACCAGTAATTGGAGTACAGCCCATCGGATGTCAGCATTGGAGCCACAATGGGTGCTCCAATGCTCACCAAATTCCTCAGTGTTGAGGGATTTGTGAGAAAGGCATCAGCATCCAAAAACTAAATTCATGAGAAAAAGAAACTCAGCAACTTCCAAAAAAAACAGTCTCCGCAATAAGAATAGAGTCAGTTGGAAAAAGTCACCTATTTCTTAATTAAGAAATCCCAATTTATCAAAACAATTTCGATTTTTCAACAAAAAAAATCTATTCGCCTGAGGAATTTCACAATTGCAATGTTTAGAATAAAAAAAACAAAGAAAGGTAAGGTAAAGTGCCCTCAAGTCGACCGGTTCCTCAACTCGAGCGGGGATCAATATTTGAATGTTTTAATGGTAAATTTCTATAATATTGTCACTGATTCGTATTTATTCATGGAATAATTTACCTATTAATGTTAGATCATACGCCAAATATTAGTGCATATATAAATAAATTGAATAAATAACTCTACCGGTCGAATTGAGGAACCGGTCGACTTGAGGGCACTTTACCTTAGGTGGAAAATAAAAAGAAAATACTTTAAATAATTGATTGATAATAAATGACTCTACTGTACAAATAAAATTGATAATAATTTCTAAGTATGAAATAAAAGAATTGAACATTTTTATTTCTGTTAGAAATATTTTTAATCTAGCATTTCAAATTAATTAACATACTCCCATAATGCAAATTATGCCAAAAAACGCGTCCTAAACATCCCCTTTTGCGTCCCATACTGCCCCACATCAGTCAGTTGTTTTTCAAATTCTATCGAGTGCTTTTTATAAAGTCAATATCTATATAAGTATCCTATAGACCGCATAAAATCGTAATACACTATTGAGATTTTTTGGAATACTGTATCAAAGTCAAAACATGAAAAAGTGTCCCAAACCTCCCCGGTCTCCACTAGAAGGTTAAATAAAGGGACAGATAATCCTAACCGGCTTATGTAGGTGAGATTCTTAACGTGAGCTAACTCGGAATGCATGCAAATTCGATTTGGAGCTGAAGTTGGGAGACGCCATTCAGTTATCTTGAATCAAATTCGTAAAATTTTACAAATTTTGTATTTAAACCAAAATATCAAGGATTTGGATGAACTGACAGAAAAGTGTTTTATGGGTGAAATGTAGACCAGAATGTTCTCTATAATTTTGCCGTAGAACTTGAACTCATCGATTACTCAGAAGCCAAGATAAGCGAGGTTTTTTGTTTCTTAACTCGTTTTTTCATCCAGAGTGCCCCAAGTGTTCATTTGTTGAACTTCAACTATATCAAAGAATTGTTGTATTTTGTGGGACTTTCCATTTAAAACCATATTTTAAGTGTCTTGGTGGAGTAGAGGCAGTCAAATTGGCATCTGAGTGATTTCAAAGCGTTATTATTGGAAAAATCAATTTTTTCACACTTAAACGGCAAAATCGGAGTGATAGCGTAGTCTGAGTGGAAAATGATGTATGGACGAAATGTAGAGACAAATGTGCTCTACAATTATGTTGAAGTAATCATCAAAATCGGTTCAGCGACAGTCGAGATAATTGAGGTTATGTGATATTGAAATTGGTTTTTCGACTGTGGCGCCCCTGGTGTTAGTCCCACGAAATTCAAATATTCTAGAAAGTTGTAGCATTTGGTGAGATCTTTCGTTTAAGCCCTCATTCATCAAAATCGGTCACATAGAACCGGAGATATGATTTTTTGAATTTCGTGAACTTTGACCCCTCATATCTCCGGTTCTATTGAAACCACAGCGCACATACGCACCATTTTGGAAACGTCCTAGACTGGACTACAACATACTAAAATTTCATTAACTTGCACAATGCCGTTTTTGAGAAAAGTGACTTTGAATTTCGATGAATTTTGACGCTATCACAGCGCCACCTGTGGTGACTTTTTGAACTTCCATCTGAAAGTGCTCATCGAGACCAAACCAAAAAGGTAAAATTTATGTCGCTATGTTAATTAGAACCGGAGATAGAGGCCGGTCAATGTTCGAACTTTGACCCCTTATAGCTCGGGTCAGGGGTTATGGATCGACTTAAGGTTTTTTTTGTTTGATAGGTATAATCAACGGCTACAACATACTAAAATTTCAGCCCGATGCACAATGGAATTTTTGAGTTATTTAACTTATAAGATTTAAAAATTTTCTTTTTAATAATAGCGCCCCTAGCGGTGGTTTTATGAACTTGCGATGTTAGAAGGGGAAGTGGCATTTCACGAGAGCTTTCCAAAAAGCCCTCACTTTTTAAATTCTGACAATTAGAACCGGAGTTATGGCCATTTTAAGAAATTTTTTTGGACCCTTATAGCTCGGGTCAGGGGGGTCGGGGGACCTTAAGTTTGGTATTGATGGAAAGCTCTAAGGCCCAGCTATAACATACTAAAGTTTGAGCCCGCTCGATGCCATAGGGGCGGAGCTATTGAGAAAACAAAAAAAAGGGGGTCTTCAAAATGGCGGAAGGAGGGGTGGGGGGTGGGGGGTCAATGCACCAAGTTGCAATTTTCACCCGATATATAACCTTTGCCGAAAACCGCAAGTCGATATCTCTTTTAGTTTAGGAGCTATTAAGCTCCAAAGAGCGGCCGGGAACGTAAATTAGCCACATATATATTCGTGATCAGGAAGTGCTGAAACACATTTTGGCCAAGTTTGAGGTCGATCGGACGACATGAAATTTTGTTAGGATTATAGTAGGTGAGATTGTTAAGAATCTCACCTAATACGAGGACAGTCTTAGACGTAGCGTATTGGCACCTGGGGTAAAATGTAACAAATCGGATATGTTTTAATTACCTTTCAGAAGGTCTGAAAGTATTCTTAATAGTACCTTATTATTGGCAATTGTATAAATCTTCCCGTTGTATAAATCTTCCCAAGAAAATTCAGGATACTTTTCTTTTTTATTTAAAAAAAAAGAAGCTATATTATTTATTCTCTAAAAACCCGATGAAAATGTTTCTCAACTACCCGAACCATTTAAAATCATCAAAATCGAATTTAAACAGAATTTATGCCAACATTTCAGACCAATTGCAAAATGTTTTTGGTCTAAGAACGTTTTTGTACATTTTGTCTCTAAATGCATCAAAATCGTTAAAATCCGTGCAGAAATGGATTAAAGAATATAATTTTCTTGAAGAACAGTTTCTAAGTGGATTATTGTTCCTAAAGATCCTTGCAAATGATTTTATTGATTTTTCAATAAAGACCAACTCATAAAGATTGGATTAGAATGAGACTTATTGTGATTTTCGAGAAAACTCTTGTCCTTTGGCTTTGAAAAACAATTCTTTAAGCGGTGATCCTTCAATTTGGCTCTCTCTTGCTAAAATCCTGGCTGTAATCTTGGAGACAATCGTATCGAAAGTTTGAAACTACTCTTCATATCAAATTAATTTCCCTTATACGTTATACACTGATTGTGTATGGCACTGTTATACGAACTTCAAACCTAATGTTTATCTATATGGCTTAGCTGTTCTAATTTTTTTAGGACGAAATTTTTGCAAAATTTTAACGAATATATCCAATTGATTTTGCAAAATCTCTCAATTGATTGGAAATTTTGAGACTTTCGGGAACTGGACTAAATCTTTAGTCTAAAGACCGCTTTAGGTTAAGCATTAATTATAATTATTGAAAAATTCACACTTCTATGCCACTGGATCACTTCACATTTCCTTATTTTCCACATAACTGCTCATTATAAACACATAAATGCACATCCAAAAAGAAAAACCAAGAAGTACTTACTATTAGTATACTGTCACGTCACAGACTTTATTTAATCCATTTTTTTCACTCATTATATCACAACTTTTCATCACTGATCACTATCACCACTTTCTAAATAAGTTGAATAATAATTTAAAAAAAAAACACACATATTAATTAAAGGTTCTATCTACTTCAATTTGGGTTTTAAAAGTACTCAAATGGTCATTTTTCGATTGTTCGTAGTATTTATTCTACGGATTAAGTTTTGCTTCTGTTTTTAATAAGAGCAAAAGTGTCTTGGATAAAGAGGAAATATGGTGTATTGTCAGAGATAAATGGTATTGTCCAAGGTTAAATTTTCGACGTAAAAAAATTATCGCCAGATTGATTAGAAAACTAACTAATTTTGCACTGGGAATGTGACTAAATCTTCATGATATTTCACTGTGTTTGTACAATTTCCCATCCAATGCTGACTTTTAGGCTAAAACTTTACATTCGAATATTTTGTAAGCCCTTCTGGCACGACTTTAGTTTCATTTAATGGCGTGCAGTCTCTTGATAAAAACGTGCTTCATATTGCTCTTCTTTGATTTGATTTAAGAATCTAAAGGTAGTCTACAGAATTTATGTATGTAGATTTGAAGCTCATAAAAAGTTTATTTTGTTAGACTTACAAATTTTGAAGAAAAATAGAACCCTGAGACGATAAGGGAAGGAGAAGAATTCTCACAGAAGTTTGGTTAGAAATAGGAAAATTTTATAACGCCATTAATGATTTAATATAATATTTTAGCTCCCTATCTATTGTTCTAATATTGTTCTAAATATTTTTTAGCAAACTTGTAATGAAAAATCCATCAATTTAAATAAATCCAGAGAACAAAAGCAAATTTTGAAGAATAAACCTTTTTTTTTAAATTGACGGGAGAATACCTCCCAAAAATTGTGTAAAACCCACATAGAAAACAAAAAAAAAACATTTTTGTTGTCCCTATTACATTATCGTGTGAAATTTCTTATAAATAAAGAATACCTTTTAGAAATGTAAGGGAAAGCGCCCTACCGCTACCGCGCCCTAACCTTCGGACGACTCAAGCTTCGAACAATTCATTCTTTTCAATTGTTTTTTAAAGAATTTGACTAATTAGAATAAATAGTTCGATCATCCGATGATTCAAATTTCTAGAAAAGAGCCATGGGTCAAATAAATTAAGAACATAGAGAAAATATTGAGTTTTACAAACTTTGAGTCGTGCGATGGTAGGGCGCTTTGCCCTACATATCGTCGGTTAAATCAGCATTTGTCGTAACATCCTTTTGACAACTTTTCAAGAGACAAAATTTTCAGTTCAGCTTTATTTTTCTTAAAAATGAGCCCCGAATGCGATACTTTTGAGTCCAAATAATAAAAATGGCACTAATAAACTGTAAGTTATCTCGAAAAAATATTTGTAAAATGATTTAAAAGAAATATTGACATATATGTTAGAAGATATACAATAATATTTTATCGTAACTTCCATCGTTTATAAAGCCGTAACTTTCAATGTATGGAAATATTGGCAAATAAATATTGGAAATATAAGCGCCTTTATTTGACTAAATTAGTCAATTATAAACTGTTATCCCTGTCACTAAACGCATTCATTTCGTAACTTTTATTGAATAAATTTTGTGCGCCACGTCGCTTATTTTGTTTAGACACTGAGAAAAAAAAAACAGGGGTGCGATTAACTTTTTTTCCTCATAACTTTAACACTTTTTAGGTGTAAAAATATATCAACATTTTTTAATGTTAATTTTACACCTTTTAAAGGGTAAAATTAACATGGAAAAGGGTAACTTTAACCCGCCTAATACACCTTAAAAGCATAATATTTAACCGATTTCGGATTAACTCAGTGGAACCAATGACAGATGGGTAGGAATTTTTTTCTCACTTTTTTCTCGTAAATATTGAATTAAAATGATTTCATGTTGCATTATTCGCACTGTCTAACTAGATATTTGGAAGAGTTTGTGAATGTTTTATTGAGAAATATTACATTTTTGCTGCTATTACAAGTCACGCAACGCAAAAGAGCAAGAGAAGTTACGGCAAATGCTGATTACTGAAAATTTTGTATGGAAATATGTCGTAAATTCCCCAAAAATGGAAGTTACGACAAATTTTGATACATTTTAATAATTGGCCAATTACGATAATTTTTGTTGAAAATAGTTTTTATTGGGCTTATAAATATTTCTTTTTCTCAAGTGCGTTTAATAAACAAAATTACGCTGATTCCAAATATGTATATATCTCAAAATCGTGAAAATGAAGTTACGATAAATGCTGATTTAACTGACGATATTCATCTTTAAAAAAAATTGGTTCCTATTCGTAATGAGAGAATCTCTTATCTTAAGAGAATTAGGGTGACTCTATTATTTTTGCGGCTACTGTATATCCCTCAAAATGATTTGTTTTAAAAACTTACAAAAACATAGTCTGCCCAGATTTCTCTGGCCAATCTTAGAGCCTCCTCCTTCATGGCAATGACATCCTTGAAACGCTCAAGTGGCCAATGAGTGGGAGACAATTCTTCCCGACGCAGAGGATCACTGGCATTGAATGTGTAGTGGACAGAATGGTATTTTGACCTCATCTCTTTCAGCCACTCACCTACAATCTCCAGGGATGCATCGGCATTGTGATCCGAGCGAATCCTTGGACAAAATAAGGGATACTTTGAGAAAACATCCCATGAAAAAGGCGCTTTAGAGCTATGCCCTAACCTCACTTCCTTATCAGAAGCTGCAACTTGAGCAAAAAAAGCCCATCGCAGACGGAAGTGACTGCACAAAAAGAACGATATGTGATCAAGGGTACTCACCAGAGTGCTATTCTGTCCTTGGGATAATCTAACTGGGTGAGATATGTGAAGAAAAGCGGGAGTGTATGTGCTTTGTTGCGTATTAGGGTGACAATGAGAATCTTGGGCTCTTTCCGGGACTGATGGGTGTGCATCCCGGAGATAGCACAGCACAGAAGTACAGTAGATATCCACCAATTCATTTTCACTGCATTATTCTACACTTTTCACCGATTTATTTGGGCTTTCTGCCCACTTAATTCATGGCACTTTTGTCTATGGCGGCGAGATTCACACTGACATCTCTGACAGCGAGCGCGCTTTTGTTTGAATCCGGAAATGGTCGCTTTTATTTCTCGACTGCTTTTTTTGATCGTTTTTTTTTCGAGATAAAAATAAATTACATTTCTCATAAATCGAATTAATTTATTACGATTAAGAGAGGATTAATTAAAAAAGAACAATATTAAATTGTTTGGGGTGTTACTTTTTCTTTTCATCCTTGGATTTTTCCTTTTTCTCTCCTTCCTTCTCATCCTTCTCCTTCTTTCCATCTTTTCCCTCTTTCAGTTCCTTATTCTCCTTATCTTTCTTATCCTTTCCTTCCTCCTTCTTTCCCTCCTCTGCATCCCTGTTGGTGAGTTTGTTATTGATGAGATTGTGGAGGGCAATTATTGACCTGACCAAGGATGCAAGGTAAACAACCAGCATCTGATCATTCGTCTTGATGTAGAGTGTGTCGGTGAAATTATCATGTGTAATATCCGGCAGGAGATTCAGAATATCCTGCAGCTGATACACGATTTGATGATTCACAGGAAGTTGATCATTTCCCACCTAAAATGCAAAATTCCTCAGTCCCCAATTCCCGTTTCCGCATCCCTTTTTGCCCCTTACCTTTACGAGATACTTCTGAATATTTCTGAGCTGCTGATTTAGCCCCTTCAACCCCATCAATTGATTTGTTATTTTCTGCGACAGGCTCCCGACAGTTGTATCCTTGATATCCCTCAAAAGATGCTCCACACCAACTTCTTCAGCTTCCTCAGCCCCAATCTCACTGGGAACATGTTCAAATGTCTTGGAAGTCGGAGTGCCATCATCATGAACTTCCTCAACGGCATGGTATGCCTCTGTGGGTAATCCCAAATCCTTGGGTTTTGCATCAATGATCACGAGCACGGAATTGGGACAGTAGCGCCTAATCAGTTCATTAATGGCAATATCATTCTGATGGAGCTTCGGTCCAGTGTGATACCATCCCACAACTCTCTCCCTGGCATTCACCTTCTTGAACATGGCATACATATTCTCCAGGTAGTCGTGATCCAGGAACCACACAGACTTCTCCTTGTCGTCCTCATCGAAGGGCACAGCAAAGCTATTGGACACATCAAGGACCCCCTTGGCACGCCAGCATCCAAGGAGCACCCCAACAACACGCTTCTGATTGCCTATTTTGCCCATTCTATTGAAATGATCCACCACACTCAGCAGCACCAGCGGGTGGACAATCACCTTGTTCACAACAACATCAGACGGGGGCATTTTTTCACGTATTTTTGCAGATAAAATGACTTGGAAAATGCAATGAAAAAGCAAAAACACGACGATTCTAACCTCACTTTTTGGAGTGACTGTCAAAAAGTGGATTTGACAAGTCATTCACCGCCAAATCGATCAATTTCATCGATCGCAATTTGACGTCTTTCGCTCCGGAAAAGGCGTAGAACGATATGGTTCTATGATTCTTATGCGTTCGTTCACATGAATTTTTTATTGTGATTATCATAAAATTTCAATTTACTTGCAGAGTGTAGTACGGGTTTACGGGTAGAACGGTAGTAGCCGGGTAAGGTATTTTTTTGTAATTTTATTTTAATATTTTAATACATATAAATTTCATCTTACAAACTCTTTTATAGTCTCTACAAACACTAGAGAAATTTATGTCAATATTTCACAGTTTTTCCTATACACGAGCGCAGGCAATTTGCTTCCGTATGGACATAATTTTCTCTAGTGTGTAGAGACCATTAACTCTTTCCGGACCGCAGCATATGCTGCAAGCCAAATTCACCATTTTTTAATCAAAAATATCTAAGCTCAGGAATTAATTGAGGTCCTACAAAAAATATCTTACATTTGGACATCCTTATAGTTTGTAATCAGTCACAAGAATAGGATTTTTATCAGTTCTGAATAATTAAAAAACATTGTTTTTCACAGAACATTCATATGGTGCTTTGGGTACTCAGAGTCCCAAAAGAGACGAAAGAGTTAAAGTTAAAATTTTAAAATTACAGTAGACTCTCGCTAAAATTAGGCTCTTTTAATATCGGGCTACTTTTTAGTTCGGGCAGCAGTTAAATTTGAAAAAAGTTTGTTGACATAGTTTTCAAGTTTATTTTTTTTTATCAAATGAAGCCATACTCTCTCTCGACGTCCAGCAAAGAGGTCGCCCAGGGGAGCGGGCTGTGCTCCCCGGCCAGAGGAGCGGTCTCTTAACTCCTCACCTCTTGGAGGGGGTCTTACCTTCAGTTTCTAGCATTTAGAGTGATTTAAAATCAAGTGTGTAAAGAAAATCTAGAAAAAGTGAGAAGAAATGGAGTTTTACCAGAAAGGCCAAATTTTACCGCATTTTTGGGGGTAAGTGTGGCCGCTTGGTTGAAGAGGATATATCCCATTCCTGTGCATTTGGGAACCAGCAGCATTTAATTTAAAGCATTTATTAGTATTGAAAGAGACAGTTCAGTTTCGTTTCGAGTGATTAAAGATCAAGTGTTTAAAGAAAATCCAGAAAAAAGTGAGAAAAAACTCGAGTTTTACCAAGGACGCTAAATTTTATCGCTGTTATAACGATACGTGGCAACCTGGTTGAAGAGGATTTACCCCATTTCCTTGAAGTTGGGAACCAGAAGCATTTAAAGCATTTATTAGCATTGAAAGAGAGTAAAGAGAAAATGCTTAATTTCAAAAAAAAATTTGACAAAATAATGTTGATCAGCTTGATCACTGTTATGAGAACAAAAAATTTAACGGGACAATGAATTGTAAGAGAACTTTTTTTTTAAATGGTGTACTGAATGAAGCTCAATGATAAGAAAGGCTTCAAATCGATAACTTCAGCTGCATCCTTTTCCGAAAACTGTGCAGAGAATTAATGAGAGGACATAGTGACGACTCAAAGTAATGCAGTTTCTCAGCGTGAATCAGTGTTTCTTACTGAAATTAATACATAATTACGATATAAAATTAAACACATACATAACACGAAAAAAATTCTGTTGCTCTTTGGATTGACAATGAATTCACATAGCACAAAATATAAAAAACTGTTGACTAGATTAAAAAAAAAACTACAGTAAACTCTCTCAATCGGGCATATAGCGCAAAATGCTATCCAAATTACCGAGAGATTTGGACATTAAAATCATTGTAAATTCCACAAAAATCGCTCAATTATAAAGAATCACGATAAAACAAGAGGAACTACAGCGAATTTGAACAAATTTTCTTTAAAAGCAAACGTGAAAATTGTCAAAAAAAATTTTGCGCCCGATTGAAAAAGAATAGATTCAGTGAGAATCTACTGTAAATGTCATTTTGTCCCCCAAATATCCGGATCGGGTGTAAATGTAAAAGTAATATTCATTCTTTGAAAAACTGATGAAAACAGTTTATGAACTACACAAAACAGTTAAAATCTTAAAAATTAGATTAAAATTAAGTTCATAAGAATAGGGCTTAAGTCGATTTTTCTAGTAAGGTCTAAAATTCTTTTAGACTTTTGGTCTAAGTTTTTCTAATTTTATTCACTAATTAAAACCTTTTTGCACCCGTTCGTCTAAGTCCGTTAAAATCATCAAATCATTGAAAGAATTTATCAAAGATCACAATTTGAGAAGGACTATTGACTTTAACACACTATAAAAGAGATAACAGATATTAAAAAAAATATTTTTTCAAATACGATTTATGTTGAACTAGAAAAGAATGGAGTACTAAAGATAATAAGCATTTATTCATTACATTCGGTTCGTAAGTCTTTTTCTCAAACTTTCCTGCCAATTCGAAGAAAATATAAAAATAGGAAGTAGAGACAATTTTGGATGTTAACCCAAACGAATGCAAACCTGCTCAGCGTTCATTTGCTTTGGTTATATCTTCGAAAATAATTCGAATTGACTTCTGAAATTTTTATAGTGCATTCTTGAATTCTTGAGTTGCAATTGCTAATTTTTAGGGTTGAAAAAAATTTTGAAGTCGATTACAATATCTGTGAATTTTTGACTCATGCAGAAAATTCTCAGGGGAAAAGCTGCACAAAAAACGCATTTTCTCCACCACAAAAAAGAAATGGAAAAAGTGAGTAATTTCCGTGGTTTTCTAATTTCCCAGTTGACCAATTCTTTATTTCTAGAACACAGAGATTGCAGAAAAGCGTCTTTGGATTGGAAATCTCGATATAAGAGTGACTGAGTAAGTATAAAGTGCATCATCGTGTTTGGGGGCTTTTCAAGCTAACTTTTTTCCTCTTTTTTCTAAATTATCGGTATCAACTCGTGAAAATATTGCAAAAATACGGTGATATCGAAAATTTTGAACTGGTTTACCATCGTACGGGACCTCTAGCTGGTCAATCGAGAGGATATGCCTTTGTAACGTACAAAACCGTAAGCTTCCAATTGCTGTCCGGAAGGAATCCGCCACTCAACCATTTTCTTATCCATTTGCAGAAACAAAATGCCACAACGGCGATACAGAAACTCACGGGGAAGCAAATCGATGGAAGGAGTATAGCTGTGGGCCTAGCTAAAACTTTTAGTGAGACTGAGGACAAGGCCAAACCCAAAATTGAAATTCCTGCTCTTGGAGGCACAGGTGGAGCTTCATCTAGCTCAACTGCGGACAAGAAGAGAATTGCCATCCAGGCAATTGAGGCCAAACTCAAAGTGCTTGAATCTCAGAGATCAGGAGATGACTTTGAAGTGAACAAGAGTGTTTCCAGTGAAGCTTCCCTCATACAGCGTTACCAATTCAACAAAGGCCAGGAGAAGACTCAGAGGAATACCATGGCTAATCGCCATAGGCAGAGACACAAAAATTCTGGACCCTACAATCGACATACGAAGCGCTGAGGCTTTATTTGACTCAAAATAAACTTACCGCTTAAATTAATCCTTCTGGTATTTGTATTTTCCGCGCATGTGGTAGGGCAAAGGGACAACAGCTGGACAGGGTACTTGTCCGGGAATCGTGCACATGCAGGGCTTGGCGCAACCATAGCCAAAATTTGCCGGATTGTCTTGCTTCTCAGCCATTTTTGCTTCTGCCTCAAGGAGTTCTTTGGATTTTCCGAGAACATTGATCAAATGACCATCTATCTCTTCTCTACTCTTGCTGTCAATATCTATGATGATGTCTTTGCCATTTTCTGGAAACAATTGGGTTGTTAGAATCCGTCCGGAAGACAAAATATTGCGCTTCTTACCAAAGTAGCAGCGGATAAAAGGAGAAGGGGTCATATTCTTGAATGTAATGACTTGAACATCAGGATTCTTGTACTGAATTTGAGGTAGGTTCCAGAAGACATAATCCCTGATGAGAAAATTTTCATAAGCCGGGAGTTTCTGGGACAAAATCGACAAAATCTTCACTAACCTGGCTCCCTTGTGATGATCACCGAAAGTATTGTAGTTTACACTGAAAATCTTCACTTGTTTTTTCAGTTCAAGCCTTCCTGATTTGAGGTACTGTATTGTCCTCCGGATGGGAGCCTTTCCCTTCATAAACGGCATTTCTGGAGCTGGATTTTCTCGATCCCGGAATAAATTTTTTATAATTTTACCAAAACATAACCAAACTTTCTCACGAGTTGAACTGTCAGCGCCGCCTTGCGGAAGAATCTTGTAAACGCAGTATCATGGAATTTTCAGTGTTGCCAACTCTAGGAGATTTTCCCTAGATTTAGGAGATTTATGAGTGGGCATTTAGGTCCGAAAATTTTGATCTAGGAGTTAGGAGAATTATTTAGGAGAATGAGGAGAATATTTTTTTTTTTTTAGAAATTATTGAAATAATCTATAAAATTTATCAGAAAAATTGCGACAAACCCAATCTAACGTGAAAAATGTCAACATCATTTTCAAATGAAACTCTCTCTTGAATTAAACACATTATATTTAAAAGTGTCTAATATAATTTAAAAAAAAATACTTGGTTTTCGGTTTTCGTTCTACGTCTAAATTTCTCCATAAATTGGATGACATTTCCTTACAGAGATTTTATAAAATAAATTAAAATAAATATGCTTTCTACTTTCAAAATTTTGCAAAAATATATATATATATATATATACGAAAAAAGTAAAGTTCTTGTCGTGGAAAAGCCATCGACTTTTATTAAAAATAATAATAATAAAAATAGCGATAATCATTCGAACTATATAACTATCCTCCTATTCCGTATTCTGATAAACAAATAAAAATTATTTTGTTTTCCATCCACCAGTAAAAAATTGCATGTGAAAATTATTAACCCTTTAAGGACTATTGCAGAGGTGTGCAAGAAACCGTTGAAACCGAATTAACGTCAAATGAAACATGTACGTCAATGGTCAAAACGCTACTATATAACAAACTTATTTTGACGTTAATTCGGTTTTAACGGTTTCTTGCACACCTCTGGACTATTGGGTCACCTCGTTTTAAAGGAACCTATCAAGTTGACCTTTTTATATGGAAAAGATTTAGATTTTAAGATTAGATTTTTAGATTTAAACTAAATTGTTGAAACTACGCTCTATTTATATTTCTAAAAGATCGGTATATCAAATTCAATATAAATAATATTTCTATTGTAAGTCCATTTTAAATTACCGAGTTCTGATTTTTTCCAAATTATAGTATTGTATGTCGACTTATCACATGCATCTTGTTAAAAATTCCGAGCTAGATTATGATAAGTCGAGATACATTACAGATTTTTCTGACTTTGTTAAATTTTCCAAAAAATACTAATAAATGGACACTTTTTTACATTTTCCACTAAAACTACCATCGTGGAACATGTTTCATGGGGAAGAACTTACATTTTTCTACGATATATTGCAAAAAGTATATGGAAACTAATTGCAGTAAATTTTTTAAAGCTTAATATTGTACCTCAAACTTTAAACTTCTCTCCTGAAAAGTTGCATTTTAGACTTACAATAGTCTTCTTCGGAACCGACGATATTCAGAAAAAAAATCTTTATAAATCCCCATTCAACCAATCGTCCTCATAAGAGTTAAAATATTAAAGTGGCATAAAAAGGTTTTAAAATATAGAATGAGAGAGGTCCAGAGGTTAAAAAAAGAATCTTTAAAGAAATGTCCCTTTTGAATTATTTATTCCTTTTTATAATTATTTTAATTGATAAAATTAAAACGTTTTTAAGGTTTTAACCCAATTATCCAGAAAATAAAGTAACATACAGAAGACTCTCTCTTAATCGGGAATATGGGGCAAAATGTCATACGGTTTATCGATAGATTTGGGCGTCAAAGACTTTGTAAATTCCACAAAAAGCACTCAATTATAAAGAATCACGATAAAATAGGAAGAACAACAGCGAATTTGAGCGAATTAGCTTCATAATTAAAGGTGAAAATTGTCAACAAAATTTGTCGCCCGATTGAAAAAGAGCCGATTGAGTGAGGGTAAACCAAAAAAGAACGATTTTAAGGTGTTATAAATGTGGATCAAAAGCACAAAGTTTTAAATTGCTTTTCTCGTGAATTAACTTATTGTGAGTTAGAACACTTGCATTTTCAGGAGACGATAAATAACGTCGGTTACGAAGAAGACTATTGTAAGTCCAAAATGTAAACTTTATAGGAAAGAGGTTTGAAGTTTGACAGCTAAAATATATTTTTCATTAATTTAATTGCAATTAGTATACTTTCAGCTTTGAAACTATTTTATCATACTTACGCATTGAATATATTCTAGTTAACACTACTTTTAAATTAATTATAGCTAAATTGTGGGCAAAAAACTCAATAATTGGGCACGCTGTTTTTAAGTTTTTTCTTGTAACTTTTGCAGGAATATCTTAATCAACATAAAATTTTGTGGGGATGTAGATCTAAGGTTTCTGCACCCAATGATACCATCTTTTTATACTATTGTAAGTAGGCTTACAATTACAATAGTCTTCTTCGGAACCGAGGATATTCTTGACGGCAATACGCAAATTACCGGTAAATATTCAAATTCAAACATTTTAAATTTTAGGAGATTTTAGGAGATTTGAGCATATCTCATCGAACTCACCGAAGTGTTGGCAACACTGATCATGGAGTTTTTTGTTGACGTCATAAATTTGTGAGATAATTGGATTCATTTTATTGCCATTATCTGCTTTAATTTTTCATGAAAAGACGTGAAAAATGTCACAAAAGGAACTAGAGAAGTCAGGTGAGATGTTGCAAGTGGTGTTTTGGGGAACAAACAAGTAATTGGTTTGTTTTCAGAAGGTTTCCAAATGAGGTCACAACAGTAAGCTTCTCCGGGGGAGACAGTGAATAAAAAAAAGTATCTCTGGAACCGTGCTTGAGTGATAAAAATGCCCAGATGACGACTTAATCGATTGACCAAATGCGCAGGAGAAAGAAAATGCCACAGAGTGTGTTTCCGAAGAGGTTTCTGTGGCTAGTGCTCGTATATTTGACCGCAGTAAACGCCCATGGGGATCCGTGCACAAATTCCACAGCACCCCATCGGGTTGAAGTGGAATTCACCACGAAAATCGTAAAGAATGAGTACATTGTGGCCTTTGATGGATACTACAGAGCCAGCACCAGGGAGAATTATCTCAAGGCAGCGCTAAATGGTTCCCGATTGTCCAATTGGCGGATAGTTTCTCGGTCAAATCCTGCCAGTGACTTTCCCAGTGACTTCGATGTGATAATTCTGGAGGAGTATGAGCCCTTTGAGGGTCTCCAGTTGATTAAAAATCATCCGTCTGTGAAGAGTGTCACGCCACAACGAATGGTTCATCGATCCCTCAAGTTTGTCCCTCTTTCTGCGGCTGAAATTGATGAGGATGCCGCGGGGGATTATATTGATGCTGAGGACGTTGACGAGGAATTGATTCAGGAACTTGAAAAAGCCACAACAGTTACCGGACGCAGTCTAGCGGCAACAAATGATACAAATTCCAACAGACACGTCAATCGTCGCCTACTGCGAGCGATTCCACGGCAAATCACATCCCTGCTCAAAGCAGACATCCTCTGGGGATTGGGAGTTACAGGAAGGGGTGTCAGAGTGGCCATCTTCGATACGGGTCTGGCCAAATCTCATCCCCATTTCAAGAGAATCAAAGAACGAACAAATTGGACTAATGAAAAGAGTCTCGATGATGGAGTTAGCCATGGAACTTTTGTTGCTGGCGTCATTGCGTCGTCCAAGGAGTGCCTGGGATTTGCTCCGGATGCCGAACTTCACATCTACAGGGTATTTACAAATAATCAAGTATCCTACACAAGTTGGTTCCTAGATGCCTTCAACTATGCTATCCTCAAGAAGATCAACATCCTGAACTTGAGCATCGGTGGACCGGATTTTCTGGATCATCCCTTTGTAGACAAGGTTAGTGAGACATTTCTAGTCATTTCATTGTTGTGCAAACAAAGAAATTGGTTGAAGCTTTGTGAAGTCGAAGCAAAGAGGTGAGGCAGGTCAAGTAAATATTATTGTATTGTCGGAAATCGTGAAAACAAATTATACGTCAGGAGTTTCTTTCGGTTCATTGATAAAAAAAAAATCATCTTGCATTATGTTAATTTTCCATGTATTTTTGATACATGTTCTTTTTTTTGTGGACGTATTGGTAGAGTAATTGAACTTGAATGACACTAAAATCTGATAGGACGCCAGCAGATAGCTTTCTTATTGGAATTCGGGAAGCTAAAGTCAATGTACGGAGTTCTTTTTCTTAAAAAAAAACAGAAACTAGCCGCAAACCCGCCCAAAATGCACAGAAATTAAATAAATTTAAATTTATGTTTATAGGGGAGTGTAGGGCAAAACGTGACATAAGACTTAAAATTCCATAATTTTTTTTAATAAATTTCTTTGATGACTTCAAAAGAAATGAATTTTGAGGCATTTTCTGAAAGTTTATTTTGAAAACAATTAATCTAAAATTCTGGTGCAAACAATAAAAGTTTTCTGACACATTTTAACCCGAGTGGTAATTTTTACATTTTTCTTCGGAAAGTCGGAACCCTATAGCCAACGGCCGTAGCGATTCCACTGGATTTCCAGAAGCCTTTTCTGCCATGTCCGCTGATTTTACTGCTAAAAATTCGCGTGGAATTCCTTGGATTTTACCGCTCAAAATCCGCGTAAGCTTCCGAGATGGAATTTGACGCTAAATTTCTTTCTAGCGTTCCATGGACGTTTGCAGAACTCTGTATAGGACCGTCTAATAAGAAATGTCCGCGATTTTCCATGGACTTTTCTCTGACGAATATTTCCACGGCTTTTCCTATGGATTTCCTATTTAAAAATTTGGAAAAATCCTCTTTATTTCCACGAAATTCCCTGTGGAAATTTCCATGCAACGGCCTTAGAGGCTTCCGTGGTTTAATATTACGGAATTCCACGACTTTTCCAGTGGATTTTTTAAATATATTTTTCTTCAAAATAATTCCAAAAATTGATTAAAAATTTCGTGGACCTTTCATAGAGAATTTCCAGAAAAAAACATCCACAAATATGGACGATCAATGCCAATTGGCCGCTTAGAACTTGGAGAGTGTTCATCAATGGTGAATCTCCAATCAAAAAGAGGTTGCAATTGCAAGGCGTCCCAGGCTTTGAGAATTTCTCATACTCGTGATAGATGCTATATAGTAGACTCTCTCTCTCAATTGGACATTTGGGGCAAAATGTTATCCGGTTTATTGATAGATTTGGGCGTCAAAACCTTTGTAAATTCCACAAAAAGCGCTCAATTATAAATAATCACGATAAAATAGGAAGAACTACAGCGAATTTGAGCAAATTAACTTCATAATTATACGTGAAAATTGTCAACAAAATTTTTCGCCCGATTAAAAAAGAGCCGATTGAGTGAGAGTCTACTGTATACACTCAGTCCCGGGATCAAGCACATTTTCAGGACCGAAAAAAATGCGCGAAATGGCTTTATGCAACGAGAACTTTTGCATATCTGTAGGCGATTTCTTTTGAATGAATCGCCCGTAGAACGAATTTCGCGCGGAATTGAAGTAGTCAGAACAAAAAGATTCAACTGTTTAAAAGAAATGAATTAACAAACAGTACTTTTTGGCCAAAGTTTTTCAGTAAATTGTTAGAATATTTAAAATTTTAACTATTTTTAATTGACTCCTAAAAGTAGGTAGACTTGCATGTATGTGCATAATCCCGAAGTGCATAATGCCGGGACTGCGAGTGTGCCTCAAAAGTACTTTTTCATTATTTACCGTTTACCGGTTCTCAATCGATTTGCACCGATTCATAAATCACTCAAAAAGTTTGCCAAAATAGTTTTAAGGGTGATTAATTTTCGGAAAAACATACTTATTCGTTTCATAACCGGTTCACAACCGATTTGAACCGATAAACACTTAAAAAAACATTTCCCAGAAAACAAAATACACTTCAGGAGTACAGTAGACTCGCTCAATCGGTTCTTTTTCAATTGGGCGCAAAATTTTGTTGACAATTTTCTTTAATTATGAAGCAAATTTGCTCAAATTCGCTGTACGGTAATTTGTGGAATTTACAATGACTTTGACGTCCAAATCTCTCGATAAATCGGATGACATTTTGCCCCAAATTGAAAGAGAGTCTTAAAAAAAGTCAGTTGTCACTTATGTACCGGTTCATTGCCAATTCATAACCGATTGGAAACGGTTCAATTTTACCGGAAATTCCAAGACCTTTCCGTCAAGCCCACACAGGATACCAATAAAATGAAAAATACGCTCCCTAGCGTCTTTTTTATCCTTTGACTTCGAAAAACCGTTATTAGGAATGATTCAACTGGATTCTCGTATAAGGACGATATGCCCGCCTCTAAGTAATCTCCAAAACATAACAAAAAATGAAAAAAAAATCACACGATACGTTTTCGAGTAATCCGAGAAAAGACATAGTTTTGGTGGGGAAGGAGAGGGTAGGGGAACGGATATGGTAGCGATCCTTGGGCCTGCTTATGGTTGGTCCCCCGAAGGTCCCAAGTTCCTATTTGTAACCGTTTGGGTTCTAGGCGTAGTAATGATCGGAGTCGGACAGACGGACAGACGAACAAACAGCGTGACACCATTTCTCAGAAATCGTTTGAAACGCGAACATTTGTTAAGAAAAGAAGTCTCCGGAGGGTGGAAAGTGGAAATTTGAGGGGGGGAGGTGAAAAAATCGAGGAATTCATATACTGCGGAGATCAATCAGTAGAAATCTAGTTAATTTTCTCCGCGATTTTATGCCTACTTCTTGATTTTCTCCCAAGAAGGATTGTCGAAATCTTTGGCCAGAAAAATACTACATATTGACAAGCAATAATGATCTAGCCGAAGTGATACACATAAAGAGAAAATTGGCATCTTTTTCTTTTTGGCTACCAAAGAGAAAATTGGCATCTTTTGAAGGTTCACTATGAGCGAACCATGCCTACATTCCCTACTTGCATATTTTTAATCATTTTGATTTACTTTTCATATGAGGCAACAAACTTTTGATATCCATTGTATATTGCTTTAACTCTAAATAATAAAGAAATAATGTCTCCAATTTTGGCCCCTCATCACGCTATATTAATTCTGATGTCCTTTACCCTGGGACTTCTTGTTTGGTAAAATTCGAATCCTTAGTCTATTTTACCTTGGAAGATATCGAATTTTAAAATTTTCAACTTGTCACATTTTGCCCCAGATTCCCATAATTCATTTGCCGAATTAAAGAATTACAATATCCAATACTTTCAAAATGAAGCTATGATTGACTAAAATAATTGAAATGAAGCGTGAAATAATTTCTGGAATTGAATGGTCTTGAGTTTGGTTAACAAAATATAGTTCTGGATTCGTACAAACTCGAACAGATTTATTATTTCTAGAAATTTCGATCTTTCAAATAAATTCCAAAATTAAAATCCGTGAAATTATAAATAATAAATGCTTTATATATTAGGCGATATAGGGACTGTGATCTTTTAAAATATTTAAATATAAAATCATAAATATACTAGACTTTATCGATTTTTTTTTGAATTTTTAAAATTTAAAAAAAGTATAGATATATAATTTTTTTAGCATCAAAATCCCTGACTACTGGAAGAGGCTTTTTGACTTCCACGGTTTCTAGGACCTTTAGATTTACAAGGAGCTTAGCCCTATTCTTAAAAATCTTAAATTTCTAAACAATAATTGCAGTGGATTGAGAGATCAATCGTTTTCATAATATACCTGGGTCGAAGGAACATCTATTAGCACTGAAATTGTATCATGACCTATTGGAACACTAGTTTTTACCATTTGGGATATGAATTTTGAACACCTGAACATCTATCCTTATGGTAGATTTGGAAAAACACGCCATATTACTTGCATTTTATTACATAAAATAAATTTCAATATATTTGAACGATAATGCCAATAAGTGTTTCCTGCCGAAGAGGCGATCCTTCGACCCTATCTTATGAAAAAGAATGTCTCAAAACTTTCGTTCATTAAGAAATTAGAGTTAATTGTGCCAAATAAATAAGCATTAAGCCTAATAACCTTTTTACAAAATAATAAAATCAAAATGATAAAAGATTCAAAAGTGCTGTATAAAACTTGACTTTTAAAGCAAAATCTTTGCTTTATTTGAGTTCTTTTCAATTTTATGATTTCTGAATTTTTAACTTGAAAAAACTTGTGTTCATGGAAATACAAGGCTATTTGAGTCACTTATATATTTTATCGTTAATGAAGAGCGTAGGTGGAAAGCCTCGCGTGCACTTAACTAGTGGTTTCATGTTAGTCAACAATTTTCATAAAATTGAATCATTTCCAACGAAAATTACCAAAGAAGCTTTAAAGTGATAATTTGAGCACTATAAGACGCATAAAGATTACATAGTAATAAAGTGACACATCCTCTTTCTTGAAGAAGAAAACCAAGTCTGGAAAAAAAAATATTGATAAGACTCTGTGACTCTTCACGCTTAAATGTTCAACCAACTCGCAGATATAGATTTGTATATGTTTGGCAAGAAGTTTATTATTTAAGAAAAAAAATAGAAGATAGATGAAGTTTGAAAACTTCAAATGGGATTTCACTTGCAGGTCCTAGAACTGACAGCCAATAAGGTCATCATGGTGTCTGCGATTGGTAATGATGGTCCACTTTATGGGACACTAAACAATCCAGGCGACCAGAGTGATGTTATTGGAGTCGGTGGGATCAACTTTGAGGACAATATTGCCAAGTTCAGCTCTCGGGGGATGACAACGTGGGAGTTACCGGGAGGATATGGACGTCTGAAGCCTGACATCGTGACGTACGGTAGTCAGGTGAAGGGAAGCAATGTAAAGGGTGGTTGTCGATCACTGTCGGGAACTTCTGTTGCGTCACCAGTTGTAGCTGGTGCGGTGGCTCTCCTGGCAAGTGGAGTGTTGCACAAGATGGATCTCGTGAATCCGTCATCGATGAAGCAGGCACTCATTGAAGGGGCCACAAGGCTTCCGGACAGCAATATGTTCGAACAGGGTCATGGGAAGCTCAATATCCTCAAAAGTATGAAACTTTTGTCATCCTACAAACCCCGAGTGACACTGAGTCCACCATATTTGGACTTTACTGAAGATTACATGTGGCCATACAATACACAGGCCCTATTTTTCACGAGTAGTCCCGCAATAGCTAATGTTACCATTCTCAATGGGATGGGAGTTATTGGGAGAGTTGTTACACCACCCACATGGCATCCCTATGCTTCAGCTCATGGACACTTGCTCAATGTGTCCATAGCGCATTCGGAGATCCTCTGGCCATGGTCTGGATGGCTCTCAATTCATATTCAGGTTACAGAAGCTGGGGCAAATTTTGAGGGAATGGCCCAGGGTCATATAACTCTAACGGTACAGAGTCCAGCGTCAGGTGATGAAGCTGAACCGAGGAATGGTACAGTTAGTTTTCCATTGCGCGTAAGAATTATCCCAAAGCCACCGAAAGATAAGCGGATACTCTGGGATCAATATCACAGCTTAAGATATCCACCTGGATACTTGCCGAGGGATAATCTGAAGATCAAAGCTGATCCTCTTGATTGGCGAGCAGATCATATTCATACGAATTTCAGGGATATGTATACGCATCTGAGAAATGCCGGATACTACATTGAAGTTTTGGGTACGCCATTTACTTGCTTCAATGCTTCGAACTACGGAACTCTACTGATAGTGGATCCTGAAGAGGAATTTTTCCCAGAAGAAATAGCCAAGTTGAAGAGAGATGTGCTAGAGGCTGATCTCAGTGTTATTATCTTTGCCGATTGGTACAATACTAGTATCATGAGGAAGATAAAGTTCTACGATGAGAATACAAGGCAATGGTGGATGCCAGATACAGGTGGTGCCAATATACCGGCTCTCAATGAAGTCCTCAGGGAATTCAATATCACCCTTGGTGATCGGGTCAGTGAAGGATATTTTGCAATGGGTGATCATTCAATGTATTATGCTAGTGGGACATCTCTTGTAAAATTCCCCCAAACATCTTCGTCGATTGTGATTGAGAGGGATCTTTATGATCAGGGAGTGGAAATTCTCAATAATGTTACAGGAGCATCTGATGATACTCAGAAACGACGAGTCAGGTCTCCAGTGGCTATTTTGGGTTTATTACAAGTTGATGGGTCCTTTGCGCAAATAAAACATGCAGAAAGTGGTGATGTTCACCATGAGGGTGAGGATGTTGATGTTTACAAAGATTTAGGTGGTATTGATACACTTCAGATGGAGAAGAATCCCATTCTGAATAAGAGAATCCTTCTTGAAGCTGCAGAAGATAATCAGCGCAGCAATGCGTCTGAGAAGCGTATTCTAAAGGCGGTGGAAGTTATGGATGTTGCTGAAAATGAGATTAGTGATGCTGAAGAGGATGATAAGACATTGGAAATGGCTCAGGTGAAGGATGAGCTGAAACTATTGCCACATACAAATGTTCGAAAAGGTGGTAGAATAGCTGTGTATGGTGATTCAAATTGTCTAGATTCGACACATATGGAAAAACCATGTTTTTGGCTTTTGGACATGCTGTTGGAGTACACAATGACATCTCATGTGGCTGGACTTCTCAGTGGACTCAATCAATCAGGAAAAATTCATTTCCGTCAAGGTTATTTTGGTTTCAATACGTCTTTACCTGGTTTTGCAATGTTTTTTTTGCTGTTTTAGATGTGATATCGCCTGCGCGACTTCCCAACAACAACCTCTACCTGTATTCAAAGGTCCTGGATCAGCAGAATGCCAATAGGAAGCGTGATATTCCACAGTGTCCGCGACTTGTCTGGGAGAATCCTATTTTTCTCAATATCACTCAGACAATAGGACTGCAGAATGCAGGAAATGGAGCTAATGAGGGCATAGGAGGGGAAAATAGTGCCAATAGTATTCTCCGGAAGCTGGAGAGCCAAAAAGGTGAGGTACGTAGTTTGTCATGATTATTTTTTATTTTGTCTTTCTTTTGAATTTCTTTTTAATTTAATTTTTTATTGTTGTTTTTTTTTGAAAAATTAAACTTTCAACTTTTAGGTGGTGGCCTAAATGCAGATGAAATAGATTTAAGATTGCTGCAGAATCAATGGCGTGGCAGTCATGAGGATACAGTTAATTTTGCCGATGAACCAGGTGCAATTGTCAAGGAGAATTTGGATGAATCCTTTAGTGTTTCCATTGCAATTCTCCTATTTCTAACACTCGTAGTGTTTCTTCTATTTATCAATTGGCTGAGGAAGATCCGGGGTGCAGCGAGTAGATCCCGGAATATGTATTTCTTCAATATTTTGAGACTCTAAGGATGTGTATGTGTGTGATTGTGAACAAATAGTGATGGAATTACTGAAATTCAGCGTGCGTGAGTGAATGTGCTAAGTATACCAAATGTCACAATTTCACGATAATAGCTTCAGACATTTTAATTATCTTCTGGTTATTTTTTTTAATAAAAGTATTCAGTAGCAGTTGAATTATGTGACCCCTATAAGGTGTCCTAGCCACTAGACAAACATGGGAAATAACAAAAAAAGAATAGCTCTACCTTAGAGCATTTATACATAATTGAGTAAATTTACAAAGCATGGCGCTAACCGTTGCATTCCAAATTGTTTTTTCGAAAAATTGGATACAGCGACATCTATTATTTCGACATACAAAGTGGTCTGTCATCATCAGTAATATTTTTGTTTTGTTTTCATCTACAAAAATGACTCTGGATACTAAAATCCAGCAGGAATACAAGATCCTGGCAGAATAGTGAGTTCCGTTTATACTAATCTTTGCCAATAATATAAAAAACAAGTTTATTTTATTTCAGTAAAATGATAATGAGTGAAAATGTGAGGGGTGTCTATGTGATTCCGTCTTATGAAAATTCTCTACGTAAGTTTTTCACTTGTTTTTTAAACATTTCTTTATAAAACATATCTTATTGTTTCCAAAAAAAGTAAAATTTTGACTCCTGCTTAATAACCTTGAATTTAATTCCAAGAGATATCTTATTGTTTCCAAAAAGAAGTAAAATTTTGACTCCTGCTTAATAACTTTGGATTTAATTCCAAGAGATATCTTGGTCGTGGGTCACAGCACCACGACAGCCCTTCTCAAGATCCAGCATGACATCGCGGTTGGTCTGGATAATGACATGTTTGCAATTTTAATTTTATTGGACTTCTCGAAGGCGTTCGACTCGATTCCTCATGGGCTACTGCTCGATAAGCTTCGATATTATTTCGGTTTTACTGACACGGCAGTGTCTATGATCGCCTCATACCTTGGGAACCGCTCTCAGGTTGTTAGGTCTGGGGAATCACTTTCCTTACCGTTGACGCGTAGCGCGGGGGTGCCTCAGGGTTCAATTTTGGGTCCTATATTATTCTCTTTATTTATTAACGACCTTCCTTTAAAACTCCTATACTCCTCGTATCACCTCTACGCAGACGATCTTCAGATTTACTGCTTTGGCGACTATGGGTATCCGGAATTCTGTTCTGATGCTTTAAATGATGACCTTTGTAGAATCTCTGGATGGTCGTCTGATAATGGCCTTGTATTAAACCCTAAAAAGTCGCAGGCTATTGTCATTCATAGTCGTTTTCGGTGCCCCGCTGTACCTCCTATTGTTCTGCTAGATGAGGTGATTCCTTTCACTGATTCTGTGAAGAATCTTGGGGTATTATTTAATGATACTCTCACGTGGAGTAATCATTTTTCTGAGGTGTGTAGGAGGGTTTATTATGGTCTTCGGACTCTGCGTCGATTCCAGTCCTTTACCCCGGTCGAGACTCGCCTACTTTTGGCTAGAGCTTTGCTCGTTCCACACTTCATGTATGGGGCGGAACTTTTTTTTGGCACTGACAAGACTTCTTTAAAAATGCTGAAGAGAGCATTTAACTCCCTTGTAAGGTATGTATTTGACCTTGGTCGCTTTGATCATGTCACCTCTTGGGCCGCCAGGATTCTGGGACGGCCATTCCTGGACCACCTTCAGTTTCGGGCTGTTGAGTTTATCTGTCGCCTGTTGTGGACAGGTCGACCGGCATATCTTGCGGGGCTGATTGAGCGCGGGTCGTCCGAGAGGTCTTCGTGTCTGCTCATTCCGAGATCGGTGGGTCGCATCTTGCGCTGTTCTTTATTCGTTGGGGGAGTCATTTTTTGGAATGAACTCCCACGAACTCGTAAGCGGGAGCTTTTGAATCGCTTTGCGTCATTGATTGAGTGATTTTTGACCTCATTTTGTTTTGTTTTTCTTTTCAATTAATTTCTGTTATTCATTTGTATTTCGTTTCTTCTCTTTTGTTCTAATTTTTATTCTTTTATTCTGTACAATTTTCATGTAAGAGGGCATGCCCTATTGGTTATCAATAAATCTTATTGTTTCCAAAAAAAAGTATAATTTTATTATTCTTTTAGATTGGTTTGGGGTAATTTTTGTACGCGAGGGTGTCTACAACGAAGGAATATTTAGATTTTCAATCACCCTTCCGGACAATTTTCCAAGTGATACAAAAGCCCCTGTAAGTATGCAGAATTTTGAGATTGAGGTTAAAATTGGCGGGATTTTTAAAATTTTTCCATCCCTTTTAGGTGATAGTTTTCAAATCTGAAGTCTTTCATCCATTTATATGTCCTGAAACTAAACAATTAGACACAAGGGATGCCTTCCCGGAATGGGATACAACGTGTCATTTGTGGCAATTGCTCAAGTACTTGATATATATCTTCGAGCAGCCTGAAGTTTGCCTGAGTTCTACGTTGAATGACCAGGAAGAAGGCAAAAAAGTAAGGAATCAGGAAGCATTGGAGATGCTAAGACACAATCGTGGAGACTTTCAAGCCAAAGTGAAGAAATGTGTCCAGGAGAGTCAGGAAAAGGTCTACGAGGCGGTAGATGGAGAGGATAGGCATGCAATTGTTTTCGAGGAATGGAATTCTAATGTTCATGCAGGAATTCTCGAGAAGATTAAAAACAACCAACCTCTGGATATTGATCAGGCAACAGCTACAGCAAATACAGCAATTTTTCCCTAGGAAGACTTTATTATTATTTTTATCATTCTACATGAAATATTATTAAATAAATGGACGTAAATATTTTTCTTTAGAACTTTCGATTAATTTTACGGCTCTTGCGGCGTTGATCCTGGATGATTTTTCTCGCCACGTCTGTCATGGCTATGACAAAGACGGAAACGAAGATGATAGCACCGATCGTGGAGAAGGTCTTGAAGCCAGGATTAACGGGTCCGGAGGGTTGGAAGAGTGATATCGGTGGCATTTCTGTGGGTGTTGGAATATGACTTGGCTTGATCTTGGGAGCTTTGGTGGTTTCAGTTGGAGCAATGGGAATTCCTCCTGATCCTGGTGGATCAATGTGGATGGATACAGTTTCCTCAGGACGGACATCCATTACCCCAGTTTCGATACACTGAAAAAATAATTTATAAAATTACAAAGCTTATCAAAAAACCAATAAGGCGTTCAGGCTTCGAACACTTTACATTCTTTCCCATATTACTTTAATGAATCTGATCACATATTCTGAAAAAATGTGCCAGATTCGAAGCCAAAGTGTGTGCGAAGCTTGAAAGCTGTGCCCTACGGCTGGATACTTTAGTGAAAGTCTACCGAAAAATAGGTCACGCCCTTTTAACTCTTTCGTTTTTTTTGGGACTCTGGGTACCCAAAGCAGCATATGAATGTTCTATGAAAAACAATGTTTTTTTAATTATTCAGAATTGATGAAAATTCGATTCTTGTGGATGATTACAAAAACATTGTTTTTCATAGAACATTCATATTCTGCTTTGGGTACCTACTCAGAGTCCCAAAAGAGACGAAAGAGTTAATAAATTATGCCGAATTGACACTGAGTTTTAGTTTTATCTTAAACTTTTCATATTAAATAAAATGGAATTGATACACTAAAGGGGTGGCAGAGCGTTCCAGGCTTTGCGAAATACTCGAACTCGAGATTTAGAATTTAGATGCTATACCTCAAAAGTATTTTCGCAACATTTACCGCACTGAGTGAGAGAAATCCGAAAAACTCAAAATAACATTCCGGAAATGTTAATTTTACCCTGCAGTATTGATCCGAAAACGGTGTAAATATGAACCTTTTTAGGTGTATTATGGGTTAAAGTTACCCTTCTTTCATGTTGATTTTACCCTTAAAAGGTGTAAAATTAACATTAAAAAATGTTGATATATTTTTACACCCAAAAAGTGTTAAAATTATGACGAAAAAAAGTTAATCGCAGCCTCTTTTTTTTCTCAGTGCGGTTTTCAAACGATTTGAACCGATTCATCACTCAAAAGATCCCCAGAATAGTTTTAAAAGTAATAGAATTGATATTGAGATAAAAATTAGTTATCGGCTATGAATCGGTTCATTACCGATTCAGAACCGATTAGAACCGGGTCAGTTTTATAGGAAATTCCAAGACCTTTCCAACGAGCCCAAACATGACCGCATTTGCTTGATAAATGCGCTCTCTAGTGTTTTTTTAATCTTTGACCTTGAAAAACCGTTATTAGGAATGATTCAACGGTATTTTCGTCTAAGGACGGGTAATCTCTAAAACAGCTAAAACATATCCAAAAATGAAAAAAATCGCACGACGCGTTTTCGAGCAATCCCAAAAAAACAAAAAAACATGGTTTTGGAGGGGAATGGGAGGGGTAGGGGAAAAATGAGGGGCATGTTAACGATCCTTGGGTCGACTTATGGGGGGGTCCCCCTTAGCTCCCAAGTCGCTATCTCTTACCGTTTAGCAGTAAAAGACGTAAAGTTAAAACAAACTTAATTATTTAGGATTAGGATGTAAAATAAATATGAGAAATTTAGCCACGCCCCTTTAACATTCCGAATCCTAACACTAGTATAGCAAGCCAGCTTCCTGATCTTGCAAAAAATATCCTAGTTTTTGATAGTCTTATAGTTGGCAATCATCCACAAGAATCTGATTTCGATCGTTTATAAATAGTTCAAAAAATATTTTTTCACAGATCATCCATTATTTTTCTTTGATTCTCTATACCCAGAGTCCCAAAGAATTCGAAAGAATGAAGTGAATGATCACGCCTCTTGGGAAGCCACACCCACTTGTATATTTTGTCTCCACCCAAAGATCTTAAATTTTATCCTCTGCCTATCAGAATTCTTAAAAGTTCTGCTCTAAAATATCAATTTCGAAAGTTCACAACATCTTTAGTCATAAAACAGTGAAACGTTCTAATGGTTCTAATTGAAAAATCCAGCGTAGGGTGAAGTGGTACAAGTTGGACAATGGACAGGGCTTTTTTCTTGATAAATTTAGTACTTCATTTTTATTTGTATAATTTTAATGCTTTAGTTTTATAATTTGGTTCCTCGTGCTTAAAAAAAAGTTTAGTACTGTATCCCTGAAATCTGAGAAAAAATCCCTGTCCAACTTGTAACACTATGTCCAACTTGTATCACTTTACCCTACACAAAAAATAAAAAAATAAAGTTTTCAGTTTTTTGTTAAATGGGTTAATGTGTCTGCTAAGAATTTAGCTGTCCTCGAAGGAACAATGCTAAGAATACTAAGCAATTTTAAACAAAATTTTGCTAAGATAAAACGAGCATCCTTTGAAATTTCATTTACTGGCACATCTTGAGAGAAGTAGAGCCTTGGGTTGTGAATAAAAACAGTTTAACGAGTATTACAAAGAAGGATCAAGGACGTAGCCAGGATTTTATTAAAAGGAAGGTACATCGCAAAAAAGTCCGAATTAGATTGAATCAAATATTTTTGAAATTGAACTTAAAATTATTAAAATTATTTACTAAAAGGACATCTGGGGAAAAAATCTATTTAGAAACTGTACATGAAAGATATTATTTGTTCTTATCCATTTTTGCACCAATTTTAATGAATTTAGACAAAGATGAAAATGTTAAAAACGTTTTTATAGATTTCAAGTAGCTTTTAATAGAAAAAGTTGCATTTTAGGCTTGACAAAAATGAAAATAAGAAAAATTTAATGGAAAACAATCCTTGGATTTTCCTTTATAAGAAATTGAAAATTTAGTGGCGATTTTTACGAAGCTGCCCTTGTTTGCTTAGCTTCATACAACATTTTGCCTACCTATGTAGGTCTCATTTTTAAAAGGATGTTATTTACCAATTTGACAAAATTTTTCAACACATTATATAGTGGAAAAACATCCTTTTGACACACTTTTAACAAGTTCAGTTGGTCACTGTTTTGCAAAAACCTCCATATTTTGTATGGAAGAACATCTTTTTCACAAATTTTTCTTGTTAATTTGATAAAACTTGTTTTTTTGGAGTAAGCACCAATTTGAAAATTTTGTGCAACTTTTCTTTGGAAAAAGCACCATTAATCAAAATCGAATGGTTATGCGCTTATTTTGGAAAGCTGAGAGGATTCAAGATTCAGTAAAGACATTTCAAAAAAAAAAAAGTCAGCAAGGGTGATTTTCTGCCTGAAAATGCCTTTTTGTGAGCTAAATCTTTGTGTAGTCACAGTGGACCGTATTTTTCAACATTTTATTGCTCGAACTTCACGGAGAGAGCAGTATATATATAATCCCTCGATTTTTTCACCCCCCCCCCTAATTTTCACCTTCCACCCCCCGGAGACCACTTTTGTCAACAAATCTTCACATTTCAGACGATTTCTGAGAAATTTCGTCAGGCTATTTGTCCGTCTGTCCGTCCGGATGTCGCCAGCTCTAGAGACCAAATGGTAAGAGATGGCGACTTGGGATCTAAGGGGGACCCCCCATAAGTTGACCCAAGGATCATTAACATGCCCCTCATTTTCCCCTACCCCTCCTCTTCCCCTCCAAAACCATGTTTTTTTGTTTTTTTGGGATTGCTCGAAAACGCGTCGTGCGATTTTTTTCATTTTTGGATATGTTTTAGAGATTATCCGTCCTTAGACGAAAATAGCGTTGAATCATTTCTAATAACGGTTTTTCAAGGTCAAAGGTTAAAAGACACTAGAAAAAAACTGAACAGATATTTTCTTCACCTGTCAATTTTGGGCGTGGCCTAAAATTATTTTCTAGGCAATCTTACTCAAAAGGACAATCATATAGATTTTTTTAAGAAAATGATAACATTCTGCAGATAAGCAGAATGTCCTTAGGATTAATTACCGTCGTATGAATATCCCCCTGTTCGATTTTGTCCACTCCCTGCTCATCTCTAGCGTAGATCGTGGTCAATTTGGCAGACATGTGGATCACTGATAGGGTTTCAGTTCCCACAACTCGAACGATTGCTGAAGTTTTGGCCGGAAGTCTCTTGACAACAGAAACAATTCCTGACTGAGTTTTTTTCGTCAATTCTCCAACTGTATACTTAAGAGGAGTTCCGGTGTCTTCATGGAGAATGATGGGGACACCAGTAGCCAACTCTGAGAAGAGAGTTATATTGATCTTCTTCTCAAAGTCATAGCGAACAAGAGCTTCCACAAAGTCTGTCTTCAAATTGACATTGGTGAGATTCACGGAAGTCAGTGCAATCTGATCCAGGAAAGTCACATTGCGCCAGCGATCGTAGGCAATATCTGTGAGCTCATAGCCTACGGGAAGGCGTTCTAGAAGTACAGCACTTACATCAAGTGCATCTTCATTGCTGAAAGAGAGTTGGATTAGGAGGATTTGATCAAGTCCATTAGTTGTGTAACCCCATAAAAAAAAAATTACGTAGGCAATTGAGATAAGATTTTGCTGTAGGAATTTTTTGGAAAAATTCGCGTCGAAGAATTAAGTTATCGTGGAAAATAGTTTTTACAGAAATTCTATCTTACTTTGTGGAGTTTGAAGAGCAAGTGGCAGTTGTAATGTTGATTCTGCAGATATTTCCAGACATGTCTCGTCCTACAAAGTCATACTCGTCACTGAGATGGGTGATTAGTGGACGCAGGATGGATTCAAAATTTTTCCATTTGATCCATGTGAACATTCCGGGAGTCTTTATGGCATCTTCTGAGCAAATACCTCGGCTTCCAAATTCTGTTTGCTTTGCAGTGAGTATCTTGAGTTCAGAAGACTCTTGCTCGTCCGTTGGAATGGTACAGAGTGATTGGATTGTACCTATGTCCTCGGGCTGGGATAAATTGGCGGGAACCTTGCATTCAGTGGTGATTCTACTGTTGATCTCAAAAGAGGCTTTAAGGAGGCAGTAATCACCACCGAGAACGACAGGGAGCAGTACTAAAATCACAGTTAAACTCTTCATATTGTCCAGAAGAGGAATACACTGATTGTGAGTTTGAAAACGTTCAAAATATGTGGCAGAATGAGCTGGCAGTGGCAAAATATCGCGACAGAAATCTCGAGTATCCCCAGACACTTGTAGAGAAAATTGCACTTCACTTCCTCAAAATTACTACTTCTAGAAGATAGAAGATTCACTGGCAAGTGGATGGTTGCACAAGAACCATCCAAATGATATCAAGGTGACCAACTAAATGGGAACGATGGGGAAAAATCAATCCGTCGATTGTGCAAAGTTAAATCTTATCGCAAACCAAGTAAATCCCGAGGCGTGAAAGAAGACTGCGTCATATGGTGTTTTAGGTTGATAGGGAGTATAAAACATTTTTTTCCACCGCAATCCAATCAATTGATAAGAATGAGGCAAAATGAAGATTTCCCTCACCTTTCCAAAAAAAAGCCCATTACGGCCCATTATCATGTGGCAGTGACCGTTGAAAAGACAATTTTTCAAATGTTTGGCGCTGCGATATTCGCCGCATTTCGCCGTCAGTAGTGGGGAATTGGCGAAAAAATTGTCAGATGGTTGTCAAAAGAGGGTGGTGGGAAAATGGTGAGTAGTTTCCATGGAAAAGTGCGCAGGGTCAGTCGTTTGATTGCAGTGCAAGAAGAAAAGTATCAAAAAGTGTGATTTTTCGTGCTGAAAGCTAGTTGAAAAAGACATAAGGTGCTTCAAGGGTGTCCTATGAGCTAAATAAGTGCTGTGCCAATTGGAAAAAATCTGTGGAAATTGTGCTAAAAAGGTGATTCTTTTCCGTGTTCATTCATCACACAATGACGGCCATTGTGTTCCACTGAGTGTGTATGAGGCGACGGAAAAAAGTACTTCTCGCGAGACGTCTTGGGAAAAATCATCTCATGCTGCACACTGGACACTCTGCCACACACATTGGCGGGAGGAAAAAGAGAAAGTGCAGCGATCTTGGCGGAAATTGAGGTGGAAAAGGAGGTGACCACTCTGGGGGCGCGCGCACAAATTTGCCACTTCTCTGGGAAGAAAATCAATTTTTTTTTGTTGTTCTGCCAGCAATTCCTTCACGGAATTGCGCCAGTCTCTCGGGGTATCTACATACACGACATACTCCCAGAAAGGAGGGCAGTGAGATCAGTTTAGGTAAGCCACCTTACCCTATATTATTGTTCAGGAAAATACCCTCACCAGAATCTTCCACAACGAAAAAAAAAACTAGAATATTCCCGAGAATAAGGGGACTTTGCTGTGGGTAGGGGTTATTGGGGAATATATCAAAAGGTTATCTTAAGATTAGCAACAAAAGATTATTGCGGGATTTTCCGCGATAAAAGTCCCCCAGATAAGGCTAATTATTGCAAATCTCTAGCAGAAAAAGTCTTTTAAGCCAATAAACTCTCCCTTTCCAAGCAAAAACAAAACACTTCCTGCCACAGGAATGTCCGGGTGAGATGCTTGTGTGCATGTCTGGGCATTAAAAAGCTGAGAAGGCAGCCTCCAGAGTTGCATCATCAGCATGTCAGTGTGACTAAGTGCGTGACTTTCCTCAGAGAGATGTGAGAGAAAATGGTCAGATAGTTTGCGTTAACTGAGATTTAAGAATAACTCGAGCTGCTTCAGTTTCTCAAGCATTAGAATTTTTCTATATTTAATTAAAAAACTGATGATAAATTGTCCTTTTAGAGCCTATTTAAACCTATTTAAATGGTTCATTCCTGAGATAAAATCTTCTTGTCATCTGTTATAATCCTCCGAGGGTGTCTCGGCTAAAATAGAAATACATCTAGATCTAGCTTTCTAACTCTAACATTTCATTTTAAAACTGTAACAAAAATACGTGTCATTAACGAAAATTAAAACGAAAAATATAGTTTTAGAAAGTCTTGTGATAAAAAATTGACTAGAAAAAATATTGTCCTGAAACCTGACAATACCAATCGAGCTTTTTTTTTGTCATGTCATATGAGTTCGAAAATGTAATTCCCTGTTTTTTTATTGAAATACCTTTACTTTTAGTGATATTTTGCAAATACAGTCTGTCTTGTTTGATTTGTTTAACAACTTTCATTGTCATTTTAATTGCCAGAAATCTTAAATATGTGACTTCTGACAATGTCACGTAACCTTAAATGGCAATGTCACGGCTATAGAATCGCATTTTCGAAAAAGCTCTCCTGAGATTCAAACCCAATTTGTCATATGGCATTGCCAGAGTGTTACAGACTTCTTCTCCTGATCCTGTATTTTGTATAGAATTTGCTTTAAATTTGTAGCTTGGTTAGGAAATTATCTTAAGCATTTTGATATTAATACTGCGGAGATCTCATTGGCGCAATAGACAAGATCGTAAGGTCTCGGCCGGTTGAGATCTCTGGTTAGGCACTCATAAACGCTCTCGTTTGTCTCGTTTAAGAGTCTGTAAATATATTTCTTATTATGTAACGGGGATCCCTAATTTAAATAATTAAAACATCAAAAATATCTATTAAACGGTCTTCAGACTACACTCAGAAAAATACTCGAGTAAAACTTACTCGAATCGATGTTGAATTAACTCTTTTTCGTTGTGATTTTCGATTAACAATATTTTAAAGTTGATTTTATTTCTATTTAGGTGCAATATTCGGAAGAGTTGTTTTAAGTTTATTGTTCTAAAATTTACATGACAAAAAAAAAGTGTAAATAACTCTTTTTAAGATTGAAAATAACTCTTTTAAAGAGTTAAAATAACTCTTTTTAAGAGTTAAGATAACTCGTTTCAAGAGTTAAAATAACTGTTTCAAATCCCAAAATGAATATGTTTTACAATTTTGTTTTTTTTTTATTTAATCATTTTCTTTATTAATATTTTCTTGACATCAAGTTCCCTATGTTTCGAGCGAAATATCACGTATGATGCACGCATATGTCTTCATGAAACACTGTCAGGCATATTTCTAGTTGATGTTCCTTATGAACTTTGTCACACGAAAATCTTCTTAACTGAAGTATATTCTTAAAACGAAAACACTTAAGCATATACTTCAGTCGAGATGAAATTTTACATCGAAAAAGAGTAATAATTACATCGATATCCGACGAATTAATTCAACTCGCACGAAGAGTTGTTTCAACTCTATTTACTAAAATTTACAACGAAAAAGAGTAATAATTACATCGATATTCGTAGAGTTAATTCTATTCTGCCATAGAGTTGTTTTAACTTTTTAGGTTTTTTCTTAGTGTAGGAGGTTTATGGTACTATTCCAATGAAAAATGAACATGTTTTTGTTTTAACACTTTACTGTTCTTATTTGCTTTACATTATCGACTTTTCTTTGTGTTGGTTCCTATCCCGACTGTTTTGTCCCGACCCCCAAACAGTCGTGACAAAAACCATCACGAAGAAAAGTTGATTATGTTGGAGCACTCGACAACGTGAAGTTTCCGAACTTTCCGAAGGTGTCGAGATCGTAAATACCAAGCATTTTTTTTGGTTTTTCGGAATGTAATTTGCCTTTAATAGTCAAAATTTTCCAAAAAGTCTTAACTGATAAGAAACACGGTGCGACAAAATTTACCTTTTTGTGGGTGTCTTTGACGAGAGTGCCAAAACTTGTTAGAGGGTCATTTAAGGACCTCAAATCTGCAATCTGTTTGTCCGGGTCACCTCTAGATTTTTTTGGAAAAGCATTTTTTGTTTTTTGCTGTTTTATAAAATTCAAAAATTCATATCTCCGGTTCTAATTATCCGGTGGTAGTCACATAAAGCTAAACTGACGCGTAATTTCATCCTCTATAACTCTTGTGAACATATCAAGCATCTACGATGAAAATGAAGTATATTTTTTAAAGATTTTTTGAAAAAGGGCACCTAAAATGGTGTATTTTTCTGTGTTTTTTCCATCTTCTAGTAATTTTCCCACTTTAATAGAGCATTTTATATGTCAAATAACAATGCCTAAAAGTTAGGGAATTTAATATTCTTTCATATCTTTTTGGTTTAAATTTTCTATCCTAATTCGTTTATTCACAATAATTTATTGAAAATAAAATGCAGTATTATAAAAATAAAATCTCTTATTATATATAATTATTTGGTATCTTTGTCTAACCTACTGAAGAGCATTCTCTTTTGCACTCTCACTTACACATTTTATATAAAAAGAGGCGAAATGAAAAAAAGAGACGTATATAGAAATAAAGAGAGAAGAATAGTTTTTTGGCACTCATAACAGATATTCTTCTCTCTCTATTTCTAAATACGTCTCTTTTCTTTGATTTCACCTCTTTTTATATGAAATGTGTAAGTGAGAGTGCAAAAGAGAATGCTCTTCAGTAGGTTAGACAAAGATACTAATATAATTATATATAATAAGAGATTTTAATGCACTTTATTTTCAAAAAATTATTGTGAATAAACGAATTATGATAGAAAATTCAAACCAAAAAAATTAAAGAATATTAAATTCTCTAACTTTTAGGCATTGTTATTTGACATATAAAATGCTCTATTAAAGTGGGAAAATTACTAGAAGATGGAAAAAACACAGAAAAATGCACCATTTTAGGTGCCCTTTTTCAAAAAATCTTTAAAAAATATACTTCATTTTCATCGTAGATGCTTGATATGTTCACAAGAGTTATAGAGGATGAAATTACGCGCCAGTGTAGCTTTATGTGACTACCACCGGATAATTAGAACCGGAGATATGAATTTTTGAATTTTATAAAACATAAAAAAACTAAATATGCTTTTTCAAAAAAATCTAGAGGTGACCCGGACAAACGGATTGCAGATTTGAGGTCCTTAAATGACCCTCTAACAAGTTTTGGCACTCTCGTCAAAGACACCCACAACGTGTCGCACAGTGAAATTAGAGAAGTTATAATGGCTAAATCTTAGCTCTGAAAGCCATATAAAACTAATTTGAAACGAAACACACTTCACAAGAATTAAGATAAAGTTGTTAATTCTAAAGTTCTTTAAAATCACTTTAATTTTAAAGCTAATCACCACGATCGCTTTGTAATATGAATTGATACATTTTAAATTGATTTCATGTCTGTGCTAAAAAAATTAGTACAAGCTAAAGTTACAAGAATTGCAATATTAATAATTCGATTTCATGATAATTCTGCAATATACTCAAGTGAGGGACCGTTTTTGTACTAAAATGATTTTGTACAGCCCATTTGTCTTTAAAGTCAAATAGAAAATTTTTAATTTTGATTTTAATATTTGTTTACTTAATCATTTTTTGTACATTAATTTAAATTAAATTTGTTGTGGTGCTCACGAGGAGAAGGAAAATGATATAGGCATATGCAAGATGTTTGAGAAAGAAATAGATGAGAATATTTATTTCATGAATTTTTCCAGATCTAAAAAGTATATCAGAGGCGTAAAAATTACAAAAAATAACATTGACGGTTATAAAATTGAAACTTATATAATTTTATTGAGGTTTTTAGGACTGTAAAAGTTTTAAAACCTAAAATAAAAAAGTTCATATAAAAACAAATTTATTGAAATTAAATAGATTGCGTCAAGCTATTATTCCCTAAACGTTTAGAATACAAAGTTAAATGATTTTATTCTATTTATAAGAGTAATTAGAACGGCTAAAAGAGTTGATATTTCTTGAAATTAAAAACACTTTCTTAAAGCGTCTTGAACATACAGGCAAAACCATTTTTACCTGAATCTATCTGTAAAACCCTCCTTTAATTTACAACTTTAGACCTATTTTAATGAGCGATTGAAATGGTTTTAAATGAGGCAAAACACACAATTAGTACTAAACACTTCATTAGGACCTTTCAACTCATATAATCTTAATATTTCAGGTACAAAATATTTCTGTTTAATAAAAAAAAAGATTTTTTATACCTATTCAAAACAACTTAAGGGTATTTCCTGAATTACAAGGTCAAAAAAATCGATTTTTCCCCCTAAATTAATAGGTACCTATCTAGCAATACTACCACAAACATTTTAGAAACCAAATGATATTTACTGTGGCCTCACAGTCACCAGGGGCCTCTCGGCATTTCATTTATCCGTACGTTTTTGCATAGAAGCACTGAAGACTATTGGCAAGTTTTTTCCTAAAGAGAATTGAGTTATTAGTCTGATATATTTCGAAATCGTGCATTAAAAACTATCTAAAAATACGTATTTTATTATGCTCGCCGAAATAATACAAGAACTACGAGCAAATTTGTTTAAGGCGCTGTGCAATATCTGCAAAATTTTTACAAAGAAAAGTGAAAAATAGCTTCACTTTTTATTACGCTTGATGGGCCCCTGCTTATAAGATTAATGTTAAGATTAATACTTTGAGAAGTGCGAAAATGGAAAAAAATATAACAAGTGTTTTATCTTACTTCTTTCTTGAATTTGACCACTGCGTACACAGTTGGCAGGCATGAAACCCCTAAAAAACTGACGAATCGCAGTTGGCACGCATGGAAAATTGCTCGAATTGCTTTTCAGATGATTGAGAAAATTCAGAAGACAATTAATACGAACAGTAAGGGAAAGCGCGCTGCCTTCGTATTCGGACGACTCAAGCTTCGAACAACTTATATATTCAATTTATTTTTAATTAATTTAATCAATTCTAATATTATATTTTAATAGCTAGTCCAATGCCTCAAATTTTCAGAAAAGAGCCATGGGTCAAATCCGTCAAATCCATTAAGAATATAGAAAAAAATTGAGTGGTTCGAATTTTGAGTCGTCCGAAGGTACCATGTTTTCCCTTAATATCTTACCGATCATATTACTCAACTAGAGTGCACTCTTTATAACATGCATATTTTCTATTTAAAATTTATCATACTATACACCTCTCTTTCCGACTTTTCTTACTCTTAATACTCTTAATATTAATCTTATATATGACACCGCCCTGAAGCGCGTTTTCCCTACTTCTTATTTTTACGATCTTTTCGCCTTAGTTCACCATTCCAGTAGGGGAATTCTGTAACGATATGACAATGTCACATAACAAATTTTCGTGATAAATTTGGTAATAGGACAACATTGAAGGTCAATGAGCATCGAATAGTCATTGCAACACTGAGAGAAATACGAAAAAGTTAAAATAACATTCCGGAAATGTTAATTTTATTCTGCAGTATTGATCCAAAATCGGTGTAAATATTACCCTTTTTAGGTTCATTAGGGGTTAAAGTTACCCTTTTTCATATTCATTTTACACTTAAAAAGGTGTAAAATTAACATTTAAAAATGTTGATATATTTTTACACCTAAAAAGTGTTAAAGCTGTGAGAAAAAATGTTAATCGCACACTCTTTTTTTCTCAGTGAAGAAACTCTATGAACGTTTTACTAATTGATATAAATCTGATTTTGAATTATTTTTTCCAAATTCACCACATAAAAATTCTTAAATTTGTCATATGACATTGTCATACTGTTACAGAATTCCCCTCCAGGATATTTTTTTATAAAAAGATTTATTTAATCACTTTAAAAATTTATAACCAAATATATCAAGAAGCTTGATCGTTTCTCATACTTTCAAAAAAAAAAAAATGCGAAAAACATCTAATCATTGGCTTCCTAATTCAGTTAATCCCTTAAAATGGCGGTTTTTGTTCTTTTAAATATCTAAATAAAGTTTTTTTTTAGACTTTTAGAATCGCAATAGATAGATTTTTTAATTACAAAGGAGCAATAGCTGTGTATTATTGACAGAGACATGCATATAAAAATGTGATCCCTCTTGCTGATGTGCAGGCGAATTTGTTTGAGAAAAGCGAGAAAATTTTGGCATTTTTCCCAAAAATTTATACTCAATGCATTTTCAATCAAGGTTATATTGTAATTTTGCAAGATATTCGCTCTAATCCCTTCCTCATTTTCATTCACCGGCACATTTTTCGTTGAATTCTGTCCAATTTTTTTTACTATTGTTGGAATATTCTGTGAAACAATGGTTTGGGAAAGTTTCTCTGCATTGTCGCATAGAAAATGTTGAATAAAATTTCTTGTGGTACTTTACATAATGTTTGACTGAGGGTGTTGTCCCATAGAGAAAATGATACTCTTCTCGATGTTTCTAAGGAAAAAAATGACCCACATCTAAGCGATGATAAGAGCATTCTATAGTGGGAAATTCGAATTTGTGATAGAATCAATCAAATGGTGGGAAATTCAACTAAATCCTCGACGAGGGCTGTCAATTTCAAGGGTCACATCTCAAGGAAAAAAGTTCAAGTTTACAGAAAAAAATCTCCCCTATTTTCACATCACATATTTCATGTTGGAATTTCCATTCCGTGAAAATTACAATTGGGTGCCAGCAAGGGAAATTGTCACGAGACTGTGAATTGAATATTAAATGACTCTGGGTACCTACCATGAAAATATTGCTATTCCTCTCAAATACACCGCAGTCATAAATCATTCAATGACAAATAAATGATCTACCATTGATTCGCTCCCCCCCCCAAGATCTTTTTTTTTCTTAAATCTGATAATCTGTCTATGGGATGTCTTTTCTCTATACTTTTTGTTTCTTGTTTCTCAGTGGTTGTGCTCTTCCTGATAACAAAATGTTCCGCAATCAGTCTGAGTGAAATAAAATGACCACAAAATTAGGCGATAAAAGGCAATTGACTTTTACGGCTTTTACAGAGGTGAGATTATTCAATTGTTGGTGCCCCTGTCACCAGCTGACATCATACAATTTTTATTTCCCAATTAGAATTGAACTTATTGTAATCATTATGGAGTTTATGGGAAATTCCCTAATGACTAAATACAAATAGCGGTTTGTAAATTTTCCATTTGGTTAAATTAGTCGGTGAAGCGATCTTCAGACTAGAGGTTTAGCCCAGTTCTCAAAATCTTAAATAGCAGCAAATGTGATTGGTTTTTCAGAAACTAATGAATAATTTTCCCTTAAAATCTAATTCTGAGTTAAATTTTTGGGCATTCAAATGGTAGTGTACTCTATGATGGGTTCACTCAGAAAAATAAACGAGTAAAACTTACTCGAATCGATGTTGAATTAACTCTTTTTCGTTGTGATTTTCGATTAACTATATTTTAGAGTTGATTTTATTTCTATTTAGGTGCAGTATTCGGAAGAGTTGTTTTAAGTTTATTGTTCTAAAATTTACATGACAAAATAATGTAAATAACCCTTTTTAAGACTGAAAATAACTCTTTTAATGAGTTAAAATAATTCTTTTTTAGGATTAAGATAACTCGTTTTAAGAGTTAAAAGAATTCTGTTTTAGAGTTAAAATAACTCTCAAATCCCAAAATTTTGCAATTTTATGTTTTATTTTATTTTATCATTTTCATTATTAATATTTTCACACGTCTTCATGAAACACTGTTAGGCATATTTCTAGTTGATGTTCCATATAAACTTTGTTACACGAAAATCTTCTTGACTGAAGTATATGTTATTAAAATGAAAACACTTAAGCATTACTTCAGTCGAGATGAAATTTTACTTGCAACTTGATCGATTTAGACTTTGACTTTAGCGCTATGTCTCAGCTATATGAGTTTCTAAATTGAAGTAATTAAAATACAGGCTTCAGACCTAGGGCTGGGGGCCCAAATAGAATCAGCATGATCCTAGACCATATTAAGCTTATAAAAAATATAAGTAAAGTCCCAAACTGACCAATTCCAATACTCGACAGTTGAATGATGAAACTAAGAATAAAGATAATCCATGGATGACCTACAATTTTCTAACAATTAAACGTGAAATAGAAGAAATTTAAACAGTGAATTAACCCTCTTTCAGGTAAGACCGTCTCAAGACGATTATCACAAAAATCACATTTACTGTGATCACAAAGTTTTTATTCATTTAAAATTGTTTTACTGCATTTTGTCATAGTCTGACTGACATTTCTTCTGTAAATGCGAATAAACTCAGTAAAGGTAATTGTAAATGCTGTAAAAGTGTTGTTTTGATGCGTTCCTTGACACTTGGTAACTGTTAGAGGGTTAATAAAAGCATTAAAAGCAGTTTTCTTTTCTGCAACGGCTTATACAACCTGTGAAGGAGGATTTCCACCGTTTGCCTCTGGAGGTTGGTCACCAACGCTAAGACGGCGGTGGACGCAATAGAGGGAAAATAAGTCACTGTTCCTGTAATGTTGTTGCGCTTTTAAAGCATTTGTCGATGAATAAAATATCTATTTATCTAATACCTTAGCCAAAAAGCCTGATTTTTGGTTTAACGATGGAGTAAATTTATTTGTAGATTTTTCCCCAAAAATACGAGTAAATGATACCAAATTGATATGAACTGCATTTTAATGGATTTAAAGAACAGAATTAAAGCTTTCACTTTAATTACAAGTTCTTATAAAGCGAATTTTGCCTGATATAACAAGAAATATCCAATATAGGTGACTTCAATCTTTCGCTGGAGCAAAAGTCGCGTTTTTTGCACTCTGAAAACATACACGTTCTTTCATGTCCTCAAAATTGAATTCCATTATATTTTAGAGAATTTTTAGCAAGTCTGGTGGTTCGAAATAATTAAACATAAAAAAAAACCGTGGAATCTTCCTAAATCGAATAAAAACATTGATAACATTGACTTTTTCTTGCATGCCAGAAAAGCCAAAATATTGGGTTACCATATGAGAAAAAAAGCTTACGCTGAAGCACTCTTCTACGTTTCTGCATAGGAAAAAAACGTTTAAACCTAGCTTAACTTAGATTCTAGAATAACACTAATCTGTGGTACAACTGAAGTTGTTTTTCGTTACAATATTCAACTATAAGGACCTAATATTATCGATTATAGGTTCTTTGCTTAAATTTCCTTTACCTAATCCTTTACTGCCAAATTTTACAGACTAAACATTGTCGATGATCATCCTGAGTTTATTTCTAATTATAATCAAAATTATGATTAAATTACATTCCCATGAGTCTTCCACTAAGCTGTCTCTCGGCTTAAGCTGTATGTCTGTATTGGGCATAAAATTAAGCTATGTAGCTTAATAGCGTTAACAGCTGTAAGTTCTCAATAATCAAGAGTTTTCGTGAAAGTTTTGACATAGAATTGTGTATAAAAGGTAGTTTTTTTGTTTTTATAATGTCTTTAATTTTTTTTGTAATAAGTGCTGAGATCTGATTTAAAGTTATACCTATGATACATACTATTTTTAATGTTTGCTTCAGTATTTAATTAATAGTCTCGCACTGAGTCGATTAGTCATCAATGACGAAGCTGTCTTATCTTTTAATAGGCATTTATGATTTCAAACCTAATGTACCCTATAACAGTCAGGTAATAGAACATACAATCAGGGAATCCATTGCTAGTGAATTAGTGAGTCCATTGCTATGTCCTGGATGTTGGAAGCAATGTTAAGATGGCGATGGACACTTTTGGAAGGAAATTGCAAAAATGGTATTAAAAAACACTTCAAATTTGATTTAATTTAATTTAATCAATATCCTAGCGATGAGCAATAATAATTACAACACTATCCTCAACCACAGTTTTCTTTTTCCTAACAATAAATCCGTGTACAGACATACTTAAATTTTAAGGTCGAGGATAATATTATAATTAAGTGCAATCTCTAGCTACTTATCTCTATTGTAACCTTGATGTTTAGTATCTTTGTCAAATAAAATTTTACTCTTATTTTATCCTTTTCTGAATGATGGTCTTAAGCAATAAATGTTTTGAGAAGTTCTATTGTTCTAAAACGTAATGTTTGTCTTATGAGTTAATAAATAGAAATAAAATAACAATTGCAGTAAGGTTCTCAGCAAATAGTCAGATAAATAAATAGTGCAACGAGAACAACGCTAATTGCTTGTTATCTCAACCGCACTAGAGCCACCCCCAATTGTGTGATAAGGTAGTATCGTTTTGTTACTGAAGAAAAATTAACCTGTATGCATCACATGTTGATTGTCTAACGTATATGACCTTCTAAATGGAATTGAATAATATAGAAAAATAGAAATAGATAATAAGAAAAGTTATAATGATTCTTTAGGCCCATAATTCTCACATAAAAATTAGATAGAAAAATATACATGTAGCGAGAGGGATTTACGCATGAAAATATTTAATTAATTGCACAAAATTCTCTCTCTATGAAAATTTATCGAGGAGGACATACCTGGTCAAATGTCGCGGTAATACTATTTTATTGGGCTCCTTCTCGTCGTCTTCTCCCCTCCTACTATGGCGTCGTGCGCCCTCTTCCGCAAATTTTTCTAATCTTCCCACACGGCCACTCCTGACGATGCATTCGCCCCGAATGCTCCTGATGGCCACGGCTTCATAAGATCGGCTGCTGCTGTCGTCTTGTTAGATCCTTCGGATTCACCAACTTTCTTTAACTCATAACGATCACGTGGAAAAATCTTAGTCACTTCATAAGGTCCACTAAACTTTGGTTTCACTTTTCGTCCAACATCAAATTGTGTCTTTTGTAGAGCCACTAAATCTCCTACATTATACTCCTTCGCTTTACGACTTCGTAGATTATAACTTCGTCGATTCTCCTCTTGAATCTTCTCGATGCTCTGCTTCACTGCTTTTCTCAACTCAGCTCTCTTATCGATGAACTGCTTTCTAGATTCATCTTCCAGTACTTCTATAATCCTCACGTCTTCAGGATTTCTCATCTTTACACCAATCATTACTTCAAATGGAGTAGAGTCAATACTCCTTTGATGAGATGAGTTTATGCACTTCTGCACTTTGTTCACGTGCTTAAACCATTCATCCGGCTTTTCAATCGACAGTTTTGTCAACGTGGGAATGATAATTCCGTGGATCCTTTCGACTTGTCCATTGCCTCTAGGTACACCAGTTGCGACGTGATGTAGCTCTATCCCTCGTTCTTGGCAATACTGCTTGAATTGACTTGCAGTAAAGGCTGCTCCTCTATCGGCTATGATTCGTGCTGGATTCCCAAATACGTCTGTCACCAAAGATAACTTCTTAATCGTCTCGTCTGAAGTTGTCGTCTTCACTGGGAATAACCACACAAACTTGCTGAACGCATCTACAATTGTTAAGATGTAGTTGTAACTCTTTCTTGTTGATGGCATTGGTCCCAAATGGTCGACATGAAAAGTATCTAAAGGTAAATCTCCTTTTCCAATGGGATGCAACTCGCCATCTTTCTTCCCCTTCTTACGATCTGCCAGGATGCACTGCACACAATTGCTCATACATCGCTTAATCTTGTCCTCAAGATTAGGAATCGAGAATTCTCTCTCGATGTCTTCTTTCGTCTTCTTGACACCAAAATGTCCTTTTTCGTGAGCCTTGGTGATGATTTCTAACTGCATCATTTCTGGAACGACCATCTGTCTTTTACCATTCCTCTCAACATACAAAACACCATTTGCACATAGGTAATCATCACACGGTCCAGATTCCAAAGCTATCTTAATCGCCTTCACTCTATCATCGCTATTTTGCGCTGAAATCACCTTTGATGTCACATCATCGGATCGTTTCACCATCATGATATTAGCTCTAGATAAAGCGTCTACATGAGCCATTTTCTCGCCAGGTCTATGCTCAATCTTAAAGTCGAACTCCGACAATTCTAAAGCCCATCTTGCAATCTTCGGATGCAATTCCTTTTTCGACATCGTCATTTTGAAAGCTGCACAATCCGTCACGAGTTTAAATTTCACGCCCAAAAGATAAACTCTAAATTTTCTCATAGCTTCCACTACTGCTAGGAATTCACTCTCGTACGAATGATAATTCTTTTCGGCTCCATTCGTTGTTCGGCTGTAGTAATAACACGGATGCATTTTTCCATCATCTTTACTCTTTTGCAGCAGGATAGCCGCTATTCCATCTTTGCACGCATCGGTGTGAACTTCCGTCTCGTCTTCCACGTCAAAGAGCTTTAACACTGGATACTTGGAAAGCTCATTCTTAATCAAATTGAAAGAATTCAATTGTTCGTCTCCAAACTCAAATGGGGTGTTTTTCTTCAACAAGGAACTCAGGGGACGGGATAGTATTGCAAAATTTTTGACAAACTTTCTAAAATACGAGGCCAATCCATAAAAGCGTTGCACCTGTTTCGTCGTTGTTGGTATCGGATACCTCAAAAGTTTATCCACTTTCTCCTCGGATGGTTTAATTTTTCCCCCACTGACTGAGTATCCCAAATACTCTACTCTACGTTGTAAAAAGAAACACTTCTTCCAATTGAACACCAAGCCATTCTTCCTGGCTACTTCCAAAACTCGTCTTAGCTTTGAAATTCCGTCTTTTTCATCTTCAGAGGGAATGATAAGATCATCAACAAATGCAAGCAAAATTCCCTCATTCATCAATTCTTGGAAAACGAAATTGATAAATCGCCCAAAACTATTTCCACTAATACACAGACCGAAAGGGGTTTTTGTGAACTCATACTGCCCATTGTGAGTTACAAATGCTGTGTATTTCACGCTTTCTTCAGACACAGGAACGTGAAAATAGGAATTCTTCAAATCCAAAGTCGTATACACCTTCGTCTTTGACAATCTATCGAGCTGATCCTCCACAATAGGCATGGGGTACCTATCTCTAATGACTTTCTTGTTCAGCTCTCTGTAGTCAATGCACACTCTATAGGTGTTATCCTTCTTTTTTGCAAGAGCTATGGGACTTGCAAAATCACTGGATGACTGCCGAATAGTCCCGTCATTTAACCATTCAGTAATCTGATCGTCCACTACTTTTTTCTCCAAAGGAGCTAATCGTCTTGGCCTTTGATACACTGGTTCATCGTCATTGAGAATAATCTTCGTCTTAACCTTTACGTCTTGAGGTTTTTCTGGGTGATACTCTTCAATCATTTGAGCAACTTCGTCTTTATATTGAACAGGGACATTGATTTCCTCATCAATCGTCTTTATTTTAAGAATCCAACTGTCATCTGCTTCATCGTCTTTAACGTCACTGATCGTCTTTTCAATCTCATCGTCAATAATCTCATTTTTGTCAATATTGGTGAGGGAAATGTCACCTCGTGAACATGGTTTGATACTCACAGTTCCCCTCGTGATGGTGTAGTCTACATCTTTTAGGAAATCCCTTCCAATGATCATCTTTGCCGGAATGGTGTTGTAATTGACAATGTAGCACAAAAATCTGTAGGATTCTCCATCTATGGACGCATTCAACATCACGCTATCCGTTGCAGTTTCAATTGAACCTCCAAATCCACGCATTTTCTGCTTTGCAGGCTTAGACGTCTCGCATACTGCATTGATGTCGTTCCACAAATCTCGCCTGATCAAGGAAACATCACTGTACGTGTCAATTACACCACGAATCTCGAATTCACCGACTTTAACTATCACTGTATCCAATTCACTATCAACATCTTGGATAATGTTCACTTTTTTAACACTTTTGCCGTCTTTATTACCGTCTTTTTTGCAATCTTTTGCGATATGGTTGAAAGAATCGCATTTAAAACACTTTGGGCCTTTCTCACGGTCAGGACACTCACTGGATCGATGCCCATCAGCCCCACAATTGTAGCAAGTAAGCTTTTGGTTCTTCTTCTTAACCTCTTTTGCTTTATGCAGTCTATCTTCTTCACTGGACTTCCTTATGGTACCCTTTGACTTGCTCAACATCTTCTCATAGGTCTCCAGTTTCACCTTGAGGTCAGAAACGGTTGTTGCGGTGTACAAAATCGCCTTGTTGTTCATACTATCACAAATTCCGTCACAAATGTACTCGCACAACGTTGGTTCATCAATTCTACCCATCTTTGCCAAACGCTGCATGTCATAGACGTAATCAAGCATCTTTTCATTGGCACTCTTCTTCTTTGACATCAATTTTCTGTGAATATCGGCTGAATTGCATTTGCTCGAAAACTCATCCGTCAAAGCTCTCTTCAATTTGCGCCAATTTGTCAAACCACTTTGAGCAAACACAAACTTTTTCGCAGTTCCTGACAAATATTTCTTGCAGGCCACATATTTCTGCAAATCGTCCCAATTGAGAGTCTCTGCGAATTCCTCGAAATCGTCGATCCACACTGTCACATCCTGAGAGTCATCAGCACAGAATTTTTCGATGGAATCATCAATATCTCGCAGGCTAAACATTCTAGCACTATGTTCCCTGGCTTCCAGCGATGATCTTCTGATACCAATTCCCGCATGGAATCCCTCCAAGTCACTCTCAGAATCAACAGATTTGTTGTCAACACCGTCTTTGTTTTGATCTTGAATATTTTCGTCATCTGCGCCGTCTTTGTCTTCTGCGCGATTCAAATCACTTGCATTATCAAATGCCACAATCCTTTCTGCCATTTCAAGCTTCGTACCATCAACAGAAAGTCCTCTTTTTTCACATTCTTTGCTCAATCCATTTTTTGTAAACAAATCCACCAATTCATTCACTGACACTGACACATTAGCCGCCATTTTTCTACGTTTTCGATGTTTTCACTATCTTGCCAACTTGCAAGCAATTTCTCAGTTCACCGAATGTTCACTGGCGCTGCTATCAGAGTTCGTCTTTCGTCTTCGTGAGCTTTCGCTCCAACTATATCCGTCTCACTTTTCTGTCTCTTTCCAACTCAAGTAGCCGGACAAGAATGTTCGTCTTTTCTTTTTTCGCGATGCAAAATGGCTACCCTTGATCACACCACTCTCCGTCTTTTTTGCAAATTGCCGGCTTGCAATTGCACGTCTTCGCGAACGATATGATCACTTTTAAACCACGTTAGCACACGCGCTGCGTCTTTACACGTCTTTTATGAACACGAAATTGCGTTCCGTCTTTTTGCTAGCCGACACCAAGTATGGCGTCACGTCTTTTGGCTAAACTTCGTCTTTGGAAAAATTTTTATATCTCGCGTCTTTCGTCTTTTAGCAAACCGCTAGTATGATCCTCTCGATCCCGGTTGAGCCCCCATGTAGCGAGAGGGATTTACGCATGAAAATATTTAATTAATTGCACAAAATTCTCTCTCTATGAAAATTTATCGAGGAGGACATACCTGGTCAAATGTCGCGGTAATACTATTTTATTGGGCTCCTTCTCGTCGTCTTCTCCCCTCCTACTATGGCGTCGTGCGCCCTCTTCCGCAAATTTTTCTAATCTTCCCACATACATTAGATGAATGAATCATTACATAAATTGAAGGTGAAATTGAAAGCAAAATAAAAAGCCAAATGAGTAATGTATAATTGAAATAATTCGATTGACGTCAGTGAAAGAAAAAAAAAGTGACAATGGGTTTGGGCATGGAAATTATTCAACTGAAAACTGGTATTCTTCAATAAGATACTTTCATTATTTCTTTCCCCATCGTAGAATGGTTTACGCAGTTTGAAATATATATAATTTATTATCAGTTGAAAAAACATTCTTCAAATATTGGTACAAAATTCTACGTAAGTTCTTGTACGAAATAATGTTATTGGATTATCTTAGTTAGCATTTTTTGTTGTCATTGAAACAGTTTTGTGCACGCAGTGAATTATTCTTTTGTGTACCTTTTTGTTTTTCTTTCAAAAACTGCTTATCTTATCAGTTTTATTCGGTGAGTGGTGGGTAAAAAACCTCAAGATTTAACTGGGGTTCTTTACATTAATGTTAATAACATAGTGTATTTATGGTTTATATAGAGAAATTTGATACAATAGTCTCAAATTAAACTTGATATTTATATATAAAGAATAGAATTTCTGTACTTATTCAATATAATTATTATTTATATCCGTTCTAAGATACTCATTAATTTTGTACTAAACTATCTCACTTATAATTTGCTTATAATAATTGAACGAATTTAGTGTTAAAATCTTCTGAGAAGAATAAATGTTTAGATGGAATACACTATTCATTAATTTTTCAAGATAATTCCATTATTTTAATCAGTTTTTTTAGTGTCAAACTTTATCCTTAAAGTGTCCAAAATTACAATCTTTCCCAAGAGCAGTTCTCTAAATTAAATTTTGGTTTTGAAGATAACTGGGTAAAGTGTGAAATTTTGAAGTCATTCATTCATTCATTTTTAACCGTTTATCAATATCCTGATTGAGGGCCTAGGATATCTAAATCAGTAATCCACGCTTGGAGATGCAATGATCCTCCGCCACCTTAGGAAGATGTTTGCAATCGATTCCAAAAGACTTCAAGTCAAGAATCTGAATTTGTTTTAATCATTTTGTCTGTACCGAGGTTGAGGGCTCCTCGCAGTGGTTTGCATAACTCCTGCGGAATTTAAAGTCAATAACCTAAAAAATGATAGATATCAAATAAATGTAGAGGTTAAGGTTAAGCTTTTTTAATTCAAATTTAAAAAATAAATTAAAATTAAAATATCTCAATATATATAAAAATTATTCCCAAAATTTTAATATATTTAGAAAGACATATTTGTTTTACAATCTAGGAAAATAAACCTGTGATGGCTCAACGTAGTAATGCAAGTTCGTGGCCGGTTGATTGTTGTTCAGATCTTAAAGAAATATTTAAAGTTTATAAACTCTGCAATAACTGAAAGATTTTTATTTCTTCAAGCAAAAACAAATAAATTAAATAAAACTTGAGAAAAAAAATGTACAATAAAAAAGCTTTTACACAACGTAAAAGAAATCTAAGAAACAATTTATCAAAACAAGGGGTAACTCATATGGATAAATTCGTGTCAATTGCCCGATGGTTTCGTGAAACCTGTGAAACCCAAGTAATTTTCGTAAAACCCGAAAAAGCCAATAATTAGGGTAAAGTGGTCAGTTTCCGATTGTAGCCTTTCAATATTGTTTTTTTTTTCTTTTTTTCCTTAACTCTTTCCGGACCACAACATATCCAGCGAACGAATTTCAGTAAAACTCACTTTATTGTAAGTCTTAGTGGTCAAATATGATACTTTTGTAGAGAAAGAATTTTCTCCGCCTCTGGGAAATTGGAAAACTCATGGGTACTCTCGTCCCCAAATGAACGCAAAGGATACAAACTTGGACAAACTTCAATTTTCCAAAAGCCAATAATATCAATTTTGTGAATTATTTTTGCGTGTCAAATGACTCCTTTACAATGTTGATCACTAAAACAAGAAGAATTATTGACCAGTATCTTGTGGGATGTCCAGGAAGTGGTCAAGAAGACACCAAATTCCTGCTTGCCAACAGATACCTCAACATATTTCACACAATAACACTTTAACACACATTTCTTTCAACACAATGTTATTGTAGACACATTAAAGTTTCCCAAGAGTCAAAAAAACACTTCCTGGACAATCTGGATTCATCATTATCAGGAAAAATTTTCCCGAGAAAAATCAGCACACTTCTATCTGTCAAACAATCCGTCAGAATGTAAAAAAAGACACTCCAATAACACTTGTGCTTGGAATTTTCGAGGGAACATTCTAAGGTTCGTTGGACTGCTCCATGGATAAGTCCAGAATAATCCGTTCGCATCAATGACAAATCTGAAAAGATTGTTCACCAGAAATTTTACATATAAATAAGAAACTCAGCTTCAGAAGGACAATCCAGTCAACGTCAATCTGTCGCAGAGCACAGACGCGTAGACGCGATCGTTCTCAAAAAATCGGTAAAATAGAACCTAAAATCAAATAATTTAATATTTTCTTTGAACCAAAAGTTCTTAAAGACTATAAAACTTTAGTGATTGAGTTTAAAACTAACGTGTTGGGCTGTAAAGTCCAAAAATGAATGAGACACGTGGGGGCGATAAGCCCCCAACGGAAAGACAGAGACATACCTATAATAATTATACAGACTATAAAGAGTTTAAAGTGGTAGTGACTAAATTCAGAGACTTTAATGCAGTGGAAGTTGGAAGAATAATTAAGAGAAACACCTCAAAAGAAAACGTGAAGGAGACAGTGATCACTGGAAGAAAATCCGCAGTAGTATATTGCGTAGATCGCACAACCGCCAACCACGTGGCAAATCTGGAAGATTTCAAAGATAACGGATATGAGGCTTATATTCCCATCTATTATATCACTAGCTGTGGTATCATCCGAGGGATTAATAGGCAATACACAGAAGAGGAGATTAAAAACGAGATCGATGCTAGACAAGTGAAAGTGTATAAAGTGGAAAGAATCAAAAGGAGAGATACAGTTGATGGTCAACCAGAATATGCTCCCACAGAGAGAATGAAAATATTTTTCGAGGGAAATGAGATCCCACAATACATTTACATAAACTCTGTGCGCATCCCATGCGAACCGTTTATAAGATTCACAAGGCAATGCCAATTGTGCTGGGAATACACTCACAGCACCAGAACATGCACCAAAAGATCTTCAAAATGTAAAACTTGTGGAAATGAAGGTCACTCATCTATTGTCTGCGACCAGCCCCCAAAATGTATATCCTGTAAGGGAAACCACCCCGCAGATTACATTAACTGTCCAGAAAAGTCACGTCAAGAAAACATCAATCGTGCTATCGCTTTGAACAACATGAGTGCAAATGAAGCCGCAACGATATACCCAAGACCACAGATGAACAGAGATACGTTCGCGATCGTTACTGGTAACAGGTACGATCTCCTAGCAGAACATGACGACTATGATGAAGATTTCCCGACAATTAACGAAACAGTAACCAAGAGGAAAACAAAATACGTCATTCCGAAGAAGATACCCACCCATAACAACCCACTGAACCAGACGAAATCACCAAAAACTCGAGGGAGCACAAACACAGATCCAATCCCAGGACCGAGCCGACAAACAACCGTTGCAGAAATCAATGAGGAAGAGACACAAAGGGAGAGGCGCCTGCATGAGGTTAGAGAGAGACGTAAGAGAATGCTGAACCAGAGTCGTCAAATCACAGCAGATGAGGAGGTAAGTGACACTAATCCACTAAATCACAAAACTAATGAAATAACACAAGAAGGAAAACATCAACAAAATTTATTGAATACAACAGTGAATCACGATATCAATCCTCCTCACAGTCCCACAAAACTCCCAAGAAATGATCCTCATATATATAATAGCGAACACCTTGAGCAAATGAGAAATACTCTTAAAGCCTCTACGTCACCAAACCTCCCCAGCGATCAACAAAATATCTCAATGCCCCAATATTACAACAAAACCACCACACCACAATTACAAATTTCTACTACTGATGATTATCACAGTGATAATGATAATATGGGAGAGTGACTGGCTGAAAGAGAAAATAATATCACAAGGTGTCCATCCTTGAGCCTCGCGGGAAGCATGAGTAAATCTCGTGCAGCACCTGCGGGGTTCAAGGATCGGCATGAATCACAAAACTTCACATTATTCCCTTCCAAAATTACTCCATATAATAATCCTGAAAACACAGGTTTCAGGACAAATCCTTCACAAAATATAAATACATCTACAGAAAATTTTTCATATTCTAACTTTTTTAACAATAACGAACAAAATAACACAACACACAATATGAACAATGACCTCTCTTTCAGGCAAGAACTCACAAACACTAATCAACACAATAATGAAAATAATCTCACTAATCAATTAACAAACAGTAACAAATCAAAACACAAAACAAATTTCCATTCAATACTCCAGTGGAATTGCAATGGATTCTACAGAAGATTCGAAGAATTAAAAATATTGCTGCACAAATTTGAGCCTTCATTTATTTGTCTCCAAGAGACACATTTTAAGAATGAAAATCAGCTTCCAAAAGTAAGAGGATACAATGTCTTCATTAAAAATCAAACTATAAATCAGAGGGCAAGTGGAGGGGTTGTAATTCTTGTTAAAGATAACATAAATGTGAGCGAAATTGCTGTAAACTCCAATCTCCAAGCATTAGCAATAACAACGAACCATCCATTCAAAATGACAATATGTTGTGTTTATATACCTCCTATATTCCGTCTTAGAAATGAACTGAAAGAGCTAATAGACCAAATCCCTAAACCTTTTCTTGTAGTGGGAGATCTAAACGCAAAAAGCCCAATATGGGGTGGAGGGGAAACAGATGCAAGAGGAAAAATTATAGAAAATATTATAGAAGGAAAGGATCTGGTATGTTTGAACAACGGAAAGCCTACTCATTTTTGCGCTGGAACGGGAAATCATAGCTCTATAGATATATCCATATGCTCCCCAGAAATTGCAATGAATTTTTATTGGGACACTAACGATGATTTATCCGGAAGTGATCATTTTCCAATAACAATCAAAATAATGCACTCCGACTTTATCATATCAAAAAGATCCCAATGGCAAATAGATAAAGCCAGTTCGGAAAACTGGCAAAGCTTTAAATCCGAACTTGAAGGTGCTCAAATTCAGGGAAACACAATAGATCAAAAAACCTTGTACCTCACAGAACAAATAATAGATGCAGCAAAACTACACATACCAAGAGCCCCAGAAACTGTAACTAGACCCCCAATCCCATGGTTCAACCCAGAAATTAAATCTCTTATTAAAGAAAGAAGAAAGTTTTACAAACTTTTTATAAGAACAAAGAATCCCACACACTTACAGGAATATAGGAAATACAAAGCAAAAGTACAATTAGTAATTAGGAGGGCCAGAAAGGAGTGCTGGGAAAAATACGTGGGTACTATATCTACATCAACCACCGTTGGGGAAATGTGGGAAAAAATTAGGAAAATTAGAGGGAAAAATATAAACACTCAAATCCAATCGATGATCTTTAACAAAAGAAAAATAACAAAACCTGAAGAAATAGTAAACGCATTAGGTGAAACATTCGCAAACAACTCCTCGAACGAAAACTATAGTATTGAATTCCTGATACGAAAAACTAGAAAAGAAAGACGCGTCTTAGAAATTCCTGAAGATACAAATACGTACAATAACCCCATTACTTTACAAGAACTCCAACAAACATTAAAAGAATGTGTAGGTAGTAGTCCTGGCCCAGATGAAGTTCATTATGAAATGATTAAGCAAATGAACACCTCAACCATTAATATCGTACTAGACCTCTACAATGAAATTTGGACCAAAAGAATCTTCCCTGAAAATTGGAAAACTGCCCTAGTAGTTCCAATTTGTAAACCTAATAAAGACCCCATGGACCCATTAAGTTATAGACCAATATCTCTCACGTCCTGCTTATGTAAACTGCTTGAAAGAATAATAAATAAGCGACTAGTCCATTACTTGGAAACTAATTCCCTTCTCGCACAATTTCAAAATGGTTTCCGAAAATCCCGATCTACGCTTGACAATTTAGTAAGACTCGAAGCTGATATTCAAGAAGCGTTTGCGAAGAAAGAACATTTAATTGCCGTATTTTTTGACCTAACTAAAGCTTATGACATGTCATGGTCATACGGGATTATAGATAGCGTGCTCAAAATGGGTATTGGTGGAAATATGGCCCACTTTATTAAAAACTTTCTCCACAATAGAAAATTCTGCGTCTGTAATGGTGGCGATGTCTCAAATGTTTTTGGTCTAGAAAACGGAACTCCACAAGGATCAGTAATATCGGTAACACTCTTTCTAATATATATAAATAATATTTGGAAGTATATACCAATTAAGGGCTTAATGTATGCAGACGATCTGGTAATTTATAGCTCATCCCATGATATAGAAGACTTAGGCAACAAGGTGCAAAGCACCATTAAAAAACTAGAAAAATGGTCTAAAAGATCGGGCCTTATTTTTTCAACAGAAAAAACCAAGTGCATCCATTTTTGTAAGCTAAGGAAAAATCACGATAATCCTCAATTAACATTAAATAACCGCAACTTGTCATACGTAAATGAACACAAATTCTTAGGATTAACGTTCGATAAAAAGCTCACATGGAAAACTCATGTAAAAGAAACCAAAACAAAATGCCAGAAGGCCATGAATATTATCAAATCTCTGTGTAGCAAAAAGTGGGGTTCAAGTAGAAAAACATTGCTAAATATATATCAATCTATTATATTAAGCAGAATCGATTATGGAGCTATAGTTTATTCATCTGCAAGCAGAACCACCCTTAGCTCGCTTGACTCAACACACAATACGGGTATCAGACTAGCTATAGGAGCATTTAGGACAAGCCCAGTCCAAAGTATATTAAGTGAATCTGGTATTCCCTCACTAACAGCCAGGAGGCATAACAATATTGTAAAATATGGCATCAAAACTTTGGGAAATCCTGACCACATAAACTATAGCATTCTCCATCCAACAACCGATAGGAAAGAAAGGAAATCCAGCATGTTCCAATTCCGAATAATTCTTAGCACATATAACTTTCAAATACTTAATATATTAACCTATAGCCCCTTGCCAAATAACCCTCAAAATAATTTTAATATAGATATTAACCTCTCACTTACTAAATACGAAAAAGAAACCACACCCCCAATAGTATTTAGAAACTTATTCAACTCAATTGTTAAAAAATACGAAGGGCATCAAATGTATTACACCGATGGCACTAAAACCGATCAATCGACAGGGCTCGCAGTTGTTTCTTCAGAGGGAAATATTTTAAAAGCTTTAAGAGTCTCCGAACAAATCAGCATTTTCTCGGCAGAGGCATATGCAGTTCTAGAAGCCATCAAGTATATCCATTCAACCCTTTTAGACGAGTCGGTCATATTCACTGATTCTCTAAGTGTCCTTCAAGCGATCATTAATAAAAATCAGACTAGATCCCCTATAATAACAATTATCCAAAAAGAACTCACACACACAAATAAACACATAACACTATGCTGGATTCCATCACACGTAGGCATTATCGGAAATGAACTCGCTGACAAAGCTGCGCGAGATACTAACCTATGTCCTATAAATAATTCCTATAAAATCCCACCAAAGGACATAATTAATCATTTTAAATTAACAATAACACAAACATGGCAGAACGATTGGACAAATGTAAGGGACAACAAACTGAGAGACATCAAATCCACGATATATCCATGGGCTACATCCTTTAGACGTAACAGAAGAGAGGAAACAGCAATATGCCGTATCAGAATAGGACACACTGCACTGACACATCTATACATCATCAAGAAGGAAGACCCCAAGGAATGCGACCAATGTAAAGAGATCGAAACCGTGATCCATCTAATATTTAAATGTCCTAAATATCAAGAGGAAAGAAGGAGGAACAAAATCAACAAAAATCCTCAAATTGCACTGGGAGACAACGAAAGTGAAATCCAAAAAATGTTAAAATTCCTAAAAGACACAAATATGTATGAAAAAATCTGATACAATGTAAAATAGTCAAATTATAAATGCCATGGGGCAATCATCTTATTGATGAACCCCTAATTAAAATAAAAAAAAAAAAAAAAAAAAAAAAAAGAAGGACAATCGTTGAACTCGCTGTATCGACTTACAAAGAAAGTAGGGTAAATGTCCTAATTCAAAACTATTTCCAGACGCTTTGACTTTGACAGAAGATTCAACACATAGTTTATGTTTTTTCTGAAGAGAATTACATAAATTTGATCTTTGACTCTTCTAGAGTGTTACTGTTTTGTGAAAATTCTTTAGATATAATTTAAAAGCTTCTTAAATACAAGAAAAATACGCGAGCGTAAAATGCTTCTATTGGAAACAAATAAATCCAAATGGAGACAAGGGAAAGTTTCTAATTGGAGACAAACACTGTAAGTGAAACCGCGACGAAAGGCTTCCAAAACCTTGTTGAGTTGCTCCTGAGTACAGGATTTGTACTTATTCCTTGTCTTTTCTTCTTTCCCATCTAAAACAACAAGAAAATCTCTCCAAAAAAAATCATATTTTCTGGGTTTCCTATTGAAGTATTTGCAGACATTTCAGAAAAACCCTTTTTGTTCACCAAATAGGTAATTATTTCATTTTAAAACTTCACGTACCATTAACAATAAAGATTAACACTTAATTTAACCAAAATTAGCCAGAAATATGATATAAATGTTAAACAAAACAAATAAACAAAAGTCATCTCATTGTGTTTTTCATTGGAAAACATGGTCGATCGAAGAAAAATTCGATGGTGAAAAGGAACACTTTTAATTTTTCTGAGAAATTAACAAATTAAAATGTGTGAATATGAATGGATTTTCGCTTTATTTGGAGCAAAATTAACTAAATAATGAAACTGTGGTATAGAAAATATATAAATATAATTATTTTTAGTACTGTATTTATCATGATGACAATGGCGTTTCCATATGGAGTAGCGAAAAGTTTCCATTTGGAGCAGGTTTTGAATTAGCTTAATTTACCCCATGTTGATAAATAAAAGCAAATGTAACCAAACATTCTTTTCTTTTCACCTTTTACATACTTTTTGGATCATGATGCTGTTTGAAGCAGTTGCGTGTTGAATTGAAGCATAGATACACTCCGCATGCTTCACATTTACAAAAGGTCCTGTTGTCTATACTTTATTTTTCGTATAACACAGGTGGCACCGGCTTCTTATTTTTATCCAAACTGGACAGTGCTGGAGGGGTTGAAGTAGTTCATTAGAATGTCTAATAGTGGGAGGCGCTCGTGTCCTACTCCTATAATCACCAATGAGACACCTAGCCACTTCCTGTCTGAACTGCAGCAGTGTGAGTGATCTTCCAATGTCTTTCTCCTGTGACATTTCGTTGTAAACGATGCACGCGTTGTTTATACCAATGTCCAGAATATCAAAGAATAATTTTAGGTAGAATTTTGCCACGCACTTTCTATCTTGCTCATAATATGACTTTTTCTGGTCCATGATATCCACCCCATTCATGTGTTGATTGTAAGTGTGGACAATTTTCGGACAATTTAGCTCCAGCTTCTGTGATGTCCCAGACTGCCGTCTCTGCACCTTCACCATTTCTGTTGGCGACATATAATTTGAGAGGAGCATGACCGAGCGATTGTCCATCCACTTTACACATACAATGCGTCCTGAACACTGCCAATCAATGTCTCCTCTCTTCATCTTCTTATCTGGATTCAGTTCTGGCAAATTTTTGCGATTTTTTTGTACGGTGCCGCATGCAAATATGTTTTTTGCAAGCAAAATATGTTGCAGCCTGACCGTATTGAAAAAATTATCGAAGAAAACTTCGCAACCAATATTTTCAATTTTTTTACACAACTTCAGGATTACTTCTTCGCCCAACCCATACTCCGTCTGCGACTTTTTACCTTGGTATATGTCAAATTCGAAGAGGTATCCTGTCGTTGAGTCGCAGCGACACCACATTTTAAAACCCCATTTTATGGGCTTATTGCGAATATATTGCTTCATTGAATTTCTCCCCTTAAATTTGATCATATGCTCATCAATACTTTGTTGCTTTGTTGGCTCTTTAGCTTTTTGGAAGCACTTATTGAAATGGTTTATCAAAGGACGTACTTTATTTGCCCTATCACTTTTGTCCGCCTTGAAATTATCATTGAAGTGGAGGGCAGCTCGAATTTCCTGGAATCGTGTTCTCGTCATAACTGAAGCAATGTACTGAACATGAGTGTCTGGATCCTTTGACCAATAATCTTTCAAATTGGGCAAAACATGGTAACTCATAACTATATTTATACCCAAAAAAGCCTTCAACTCATCTACCTCAATATCAAAAACAACACCCTTCTGGTGCATGTAAAGCTTACTCTGACTACAAATAAGAGCAGCAAGCTCTGTGAAACATAGAGCCTTCAGAAAAACATTATATGGTGTAAAATCTTCATTATCCAACTCTATCTTTATCGCACCATATCGATAATTATTTGATGATTCATTATGTGGTGAGAACTCTTTAGACCAAATGAATTCTGCTCAGAAGCAATTATATCATCATGGGGGCGTCTCCTCTTTTTCTCAAGAGCCGGAGTGCACTCACCTGTATCTGGAATCAAGTTTTCATGGGATACCCTTTCGGCTTCCGCCACATTAACGCCTTCTGCCATCAACACGTTCTCATCAAATCCGGCAAAACACTCCTCATCATCGCTATTGTCCGGAAAAAGTATGCAGATTTTTGACTTTTTCGCGACAGTGGGGATGGTTTCGCCTAGATCTGGGTTCAACTTTTCCTGAGATATTTCTTCATCATCTCCGACATCTACTTCGATGAGCTCTCTATCCTGAAATGCTCCAAAACACTCCTCATCATCGCTGTTGTCCACAAAGACTATAAAAGTTTCTTCACCATGAAAATCTTTCATTGAAGCTGTCATCTAAACAGAAAATCCAGAAAATATATTACGAGACACACAAGAAAAAGAGAAAATCACTAATATTACCTTTTCTGTACTTGTTCTTGGGGCAAATTGATGGAAAATCAAAGCACGCAATTCAGTCAAATATTTTTGGAAGACCTTCAGATCGAATTAGAAGACATCATAACCTCAAGTTGTCACACCAACTCACCATGTTGAAATGTTTTTATAGGGTTAGTGTCAAAAAACAATTGGCGGGATAACCTTACATTTGACCTCTAGATTTTTGGGGACGAGAGTACCCATAAAGTTTGAACAAGTTTTTTGAAAATTTAAGAAAAAACTGTTTTTCGAATTTATGTAATCTGTAATTGTTAGTTATCATACTTATTGGCCCCGAGAGGTTTTTCCTTATTCGGGTCTAGAAATATGAAAAAAGTCACAATATGTGCAAGGAAGCAGAAAATCGAAAATTCACGATTTTTGACCAAGAATATCTTAGCTCAGGAGTTAATTGGGATCCTGCAAAAAATATCCTAGATTTGGACATCCTTATAGTTTGTAATCATCCACAAGAATCGGAATTTTATCGATTCTAAATAGTCTAAAAAAATTGTTGTTTCCATGGGTACCCAGTGTCCCAAAGGAGACGAAAGAGTTAAGCAGAAATTCTTGGAATAGTAATATCCTAATGATTGCGACTTTCGAAAGCTCAAAGAAAATTCTTGCAATACTATTAAAAGGTTTAGAATTTTTGGTTTGAGAAATCCAAGGTGAGAGTCTAGTAAGGTTTGTCTATAGTAAGATGTGGAAAACAGTAGCGTCCCTAAGAGGATGCGGGAGGGGCGGTCCGCCCAGGGCGCGAGCCTCCAGGGGCGCCGATGTTCCTTTTTTTTAGACAACTAAACCCTGACCCTTTATTCTTTCCATGTTGAAGTAAAAAAGATTTTAATAAAATAGACTCCGAGTCTTTCTGAATTGCCCCTCTATAGTTCTTAAAATGCCTTTTGTTCTTTTAATTCTGCAAAATTTCGCGTTGAAATAAATAAAAAACTTTTAATTTCTTCACGAGACTTCCAAGAGAGCTCCTCTAGTTTTGTGGTCCTAGTTTAAAATGCATTTTGTCCTTATCTATCAAAATTTCGCGTTAAAGTAAAGAAAAAGCTTTTTCAATTCCCTCATTTTCTGGGGCGTCCAATTTTTCTAAAGGCTTTGTTAGTGCCCATAAAGCTCTCAAAAAGCATTTTGCCCTTATATTTTTCCAAGATTTCGTGTTGAAATAAAAAACGACACTTTAAATTCCTTCAGGTGCTTTTTGGGGGCACCTAGTTTTTTGCAGAGCTTCTTGGCGCTCAACTTGTCTCCTAAAATGTATTTTGTCCTTATATTCTTTCAAAATTTCGAGTTGAAATAAAAACATACTTCAAAATATTAAATTAAAATTGTGCTGAAAATACCCACAGCTCAAGTATGAGATGGTTCAGTATGTGTATAAAACTGGTACTTCTCAAATATTGTGCATGAAATCTGCATAGCTCAAGCATAAAATGGTTTATATTGTGTTGAAAACGCGCAGAGCTGTTAAATATAAAACGATTGAGATTAAGAAAACTGTTGAAAATTTAGATTCAATTTTGTTTGAGGTATGCAGGACTTATGCACAATTTTATCCATTTTATTATTGAGTTGTGCTCGGCTGTACCGGTTTTGACGAGCACCATCTATTTTAAGAAGTTTAACAGCTGTGCATGTTTTCAGTACAATCTTAACCATTTCATGCTTAAGCTGTGCATGTTTTCAAAATAATCTTAATCAAAATACTATTCTTCATAATTTTGATTTTTATTGTTGATCAACATTGAGTACTACATGCCTTGAAAAGGAGAGCTTCCACTTTTGCGTTTAACTTTTATTAAAGATAATTGCACTGATTGATACTGCATTTTCAAAATTAAACCTGTTAAACTCAAAATTAAAAGTTAAATTTTTCAAGGAATATAGTAGTCAATGATACTGATAAACAGTAAAACCACCCGTTCGAACAATTTTTACCGTGGTAAGGGCGCCTTCGCGTACAAGCGCACCCTCCATATAAGTGTCTAGATAAGCCGCTGGCGTAAAACTAGATACCCTTGTCAATGGAATACACGAATGAGTCACCCCTTGAATTAAATAGTAATTTGAATTATTTACTAGACTTTTTCTAATGGTTATAATAACTAACGTCAAATTTTTCTGAGCTCTTTTAACAGCTTCATCAATAAGTAACAATAGCAATAATTTTTCCACGTAAGAAGTAATTTTCAAGGATAACCTTGAAATGAAGAAAAAATCATTAATTTTCCAAGCTCATCGTGAATTCTTGGAAAAAAAATAAGAACCACAATTTAATCATTCACACCATCATCGTATCGTTCTAAATGTGAAAATTCATTGGAATTATACCACAGTAATCCCTTTCACCATGGGAATATGTACTTTTGAAAATCATGAGGGCGTTTTTCCACGAAGAAAATATATCAATTACCACCCTCATACAAGTTCAGTTGAAGAAAATCTTTTGTATATTTCGCAAAATATATTATATATCGCACTATTTCTTCTCAGTATTTTTCCACTGTGAGTCTCTCTGTGTCTCCACATGCGAATTCTTATCGGTACACTTTTGCGTGAGTGAAAAGGAAATGAGAGGGAAAAAATTGTTCCACATTTGTGGGTGGTATGAGGTGTGAGTGAGAGTTGAGGAATTTCATTGTGAACTTCTCTTACTACTTATATATTCTTCGATTTAGCTTTAGTGCTATTTGGTGGAAAATTACTGGTGTTATGGTGTTTTCTTCCAAACGCAAGAATCCAATCAATAGAACTGTTTTTCTCGCTCTCTCAAAAATAAATTCTATATATTCACCATTATTTTAAAAATAATTATTTGAGAAGTCTGGGTGAGGAAATAAAACACATGAATATATTTTTGTAATTTCAGATGTGAAGGAGAAATAAATTTGTGGATCTGCTGGGGTCATTGGAGTGCAGTGAGAAAAATACAAATAAATTTTCAGTGTGAGTGAAATCACCAAAGAATAACAGTGTATAAAAAAAACAAGGACAGAAGAGTGAGAAAGTGTTTGGTGTGAGAAAGGGGATTTTCTCAAAACAAAAATTAAAAAAAAAACACCGAAAAAGTGATTTTTTCTTAGTGTAAATTGATAGAAAGAAATAACTAAAAATTAACCGTGAACGCAGGGAATGGTGTATTTGGTGGATAGTTGGGGCATGGGAGATTCTGATTGTGCACCATATCACAAGCATGGTCCAAAAATACAGCAACATCACACCGGCTTCCAACAGCATCAGCAGTTGCATGAGAAGCAACATTTGGTGTCTGGTGTGAAGAATGATCGTGTAAAGGCGTCAAGATCACAATTAGCGGTCAATGATGTTGTTGCCAATGAAAAGGACGAAATTGCCATTCATCCACTCACGAATCAGGTGAGGAATTTTATCTTACTGCATTTATTTGTTTTTTACTTATTTTAATTGCTCGAATTCAAAGAGGTTAGATGTCAAACGGTAAGAGATATCATCTCTTGATCTTCGATGACCCCCCTTAAAATACATTAGAGGCGTGTTTTCTCCTTTTTGCCCTCCAAAAGCATGCTTTTTTGTTTATTTCGAAAACAGCTCGTAGATTTTTTTTAATTTTTAGGTAAGGGGAAGTGGGGCAACTTTGAATTGGAGCTGCTTTGAAATTGAGCTTTTTTCACCTATTTTAAAACAGAATCGAACTTTATCATAATGTGATTTAGCTTCACGATTGGTTTGTTGAGCTAATTAATATAATAATTAATAAGCTAATTAATATCATGGTAAGGTTCAGATTCATTTAAAAATAGAAGAAAAAAAAACCCAATTTCAAAGCTGCCCCAATTTAACGGTGCCCCACTTTCTTCTATGTTTTGGAAGTAAGAAGAAAAGAGCCATTCTTTATTCATCAATTCAGTGTATAAATTAGGTGTGATTCTTTCTAATCACATTGTAAACCTCCGATTTTCTCAAAGTGCTCAGATCGAGCTGAAATTCACAGGGTATAATGTTTTGAACATCCCCGTAATATTTCTAGTTTTTCTCTTCCACTGGTAAAAATAAAACGGTCAAATTGATCCTTTTTCAGAAAAAATTAATCATATTTGGTTATTTGAATGGTTCACTTGTATCTCTTGAAATTTTGTATGCACATTTATTATGATAGATTATGTTTTATCATAAACTTATTATTCTTATAATATTTCTCTCATCTGAGCGAACACCAAAAATGACTTTTTCATCGTTTTTATTTGTTTATTCCGAAGTTAACCCTCTAACGGTGTTTTCTTTAATATGCGAAAAAAAGTTCTAAAAAAATGTTTTCTAGGATAATTATGATCCAATTAAGTCGAAAAAACCATCCATTCTTTATTATCTCTTTTAGTTTAGGCGCTAGGTGAGAAAATGTAAAATTTTTTTGAAACTCTTTTTTCTTCTAAAATTCACACTTTCAGTTTTTTTTTCACATTTTTTAAATAAAATATACAAAGTAGAATGAAATATCTTTCAGTAAAAAAATAATTTTATTTTAGTCAGATAACTTTAAATCGGTATTTTTATGGAAATTGGAAATGAGTTTTTTTGCACAAATATTTTTTGTTGCTTTTTCTCTGACCTGTCACACAAAACTGGGAATAGCAACAAAACGAAGAGTCATAATGAGTTCAAACTTTCAAGAGATGTTTATAAGACTTTTGCCGAGGACACTATAGCACTTTTAAATAAATAAAACCTTTATTGTCGCTGTTAATGTGATTTTTGTGAAGACCGCCTGGAGGCGGTCTTACCCGTTAGAGGGTTAAAGCCATTATTGTGAAAGGAACACCTTGACACTTTAAGAATTCGTGTCAGAACATATTAACACCCTATTCTGTCTGTACACTGAGAGACATCCGAAAAAGATAAAATAACATTCCGGAAATGTTAATTTTACCCTGCAGTATTGATCCAAAATCGGTGTGAATATTACCCTTTTTAAGTGTATTGGGGGTTAAAGTTACCCTTTTTCGTGTTAATTTTACCCTTTCAAATGTGTAAAATTAACTTTAAAAAATTTTGATATATTTTTACACCTAAAAAGTGTTGAAGTTATGAGGAAAAAAGTTAATCGCACCCTCTTTTTTTTCTCACTGTTCCATTTGGGATATGAAATTTGAACGTCTCTCTTTATAGGAAAAGGAGGAAAACGTATATTCCAGAAAAAAGTCGTATTACTTACATTTTATTACACTGAGAGAAATCTGAAAAAGTTAAAAGTTAAGTCCGCATTACTGATCCGAAATCGATGTAAATATTATGCTATTTAGGTGTATTATGAGTTAGAGTTACCACACTTAACACTTAAATTTTAGACTTTTAATTTTACACTTGAAAAGGTGTAAAATTAACATTAAAAAATGTTGATATATTTTTACATCTAAAAATTATAAAAGTTACGAGGAAAAAAAGTTAATTGCACCCCTTTTTTCTCAGTGTAGATACATTAAATAAATTTCAAGATTTTGACGAAAGTGTCAATATAGGGGTACCCTGTCGAAGAGGTCTTTCTGCGATCCTAGCAACATAGGAAATAATCAAGTGGTACGAGACTTGCGTTCTCCGAAGCTTTAAACTCTTCCTCTTTTCTAAGGCACCTTATTTACCTTTACCCAATTTAATAATGTAAAAACTATAAGAATTTCATTCTAGATGTGACATAAAATAATTCCGCTTCAAATAGAAGAATTTGTAAAGCAAAAATATTTAAAACTATCCAAGTTTCGCCATAAAACGTGTAAAAACTGTTTTATATGAGAATGTTAAAAGATTATCTCATAATTCATTTTCCTACATTGTTTTTTTTTACTCCGAATTAACTCGAATTCAAAGATCACTAATAGGTCATTTATATTAAATGTCATTTACCAATTACGACTTATCGATCAGTTTAATCTGGGGATTTACATAATAATTTTTTTTGTGATTGTTCGGTCTTAATGAAACACCGACAGATCAAATATTTAAATCTCTAGACTAGGGAAGGTTTTCCCAGAAAGTGAATCATCTCATTTTGTATTACGTGTAAATTCCCACAGTGTTTTAGTAGAGAGAGACTGTCCAGTAAATTGTGTTCTAAGATAATTGACCTTTGATGCTGAAATATCACAAGATCATTGTCGTTTTGTGTCGGGTCGAATGATTCAGTCGCGTCTCGAAGTGAATTTTCTCATACTCAATATATTTTCTAACGTGGGACTACTGCCAAAATCGGTTACATTGTAAATTAATCATAATTATATATTTTCTAGTAGTTTGTAGATTGGAACATTCACAAGAATTTTCCTAATCAGGCAGAATATTTCTGTTTTTTTTTTATTTATATCACAAAAAGTTCTGAGGGGTTTAATTCATGCACGAGTCTATAATTTATCATTGAACTCAATTTTTTTTTGTCAAGTGGCTAAACAACAAATCACTTTCATGTTAAATTTTATTGACAACTCATGCCACTACACTCTATTTTCTTCCAATAAACACAAACCAAAACATCTCAAGTGGATTCTTTTAGAAGAGGTAGTGAAAAGTCTGAAAATTCTATTCTAACAGATTGCGGTGAAATATTTATAATACATGTTTTTCTGCTAAATATTTCTCCTTTGGGAGAACCTTGAACGAATTGCTGGGAATGTTCACGACCATGTTTTGCATATTTTAGTTGTTTAAGATGCTTTTTTTTCAAATATATTTTAGCAATGATTTTACAAAGCAATTCACAACTGCAAGATTCCGCAGGAATGTGCTAATGTGGAAGAAAATACAATTTAATGGCAGATATTACGATTATCTCATCCAATTTGCTTTTCAACTTCAACTGATAACACTCGCTAATTATGATCGATGACACCAGATGATACAATTTTTTGGGGGGAAGTAAAAACAATTCCAAAGTTCATTTTCATTTGTTGTTATTTGGGAACTTTGGAGAAATTTCCGAAGTTTGATTGCATCGTTCTCGCAATTAAAAACTTTGAAATTGTGAAATTTAATGGTTCAATGATGATTGATTTAATTTGTTGTTATTGGAAAGAAGCATTAAATCGAATTTGTGGAGGTTGCAAACGAAAGAAAAGAATTGGCAATAATAGCAATAATGAATTATTCATTTAAGTAGTTGTGAGAATTTGTTTAGCATTTGCTAAGTAATTAAATATGATGAAAAAGAACAAATGCAATTGGTAATGTTTAATAAATTGAAACGCTAACTATTTTTATCAATTGAATCAGCTGATTTAAATTTCAAAGTCGTTTTGCTAAAGATTTATCGTACATAAGCTAGTTCGAAATGTGTAAAAATTATATTCAGAAATTATATATGCAAGAGAAATATTTGAGGTTATGAGTTTTGGAAATAAGTTAAAAACTGTAAATATACTAAAAACTGACTATTTTTTACTTGCATCATAGACCAATACAATGGCTTTGTTGTAATTTATATGACAATTTAGAAATCGTAAATTTGGATCCATCATTCCTCCTTTAGATTTACGAACATGTACTAAAAAATTTTATGGCGCTACATATTTGATTTCGTGTCAATTTTTTGCTGTACTAATTTTGATCTTAGAACTGTTAGAAGCAAATTTGACAGATACATATTTTGGAGATTTATGTTTGACCAAAAGTAACAATTACGAAAAACGTTTTCCCAAGTTGTATAAGTCATTTGCATTATCCAAAGAGATTTTATTTAGCAAAAGTAAAACAAAAAGGAAAAAAAAGGAGTAGAGTTTTTCTCTATCAACATCGCTGATCAACATTTTACAAAAGGGTAGCGAAGGGTCCCAGGTCCCAGGCTTTGCGGAGTGCTTGAGCTTGTGACTTAGAAGCTAGTCAAAAGTACTTTAGTATAATTTACCTATATATTATTAAAGTTCTTTATTGGTTCAATTCAGGAAAATTCAGGAGGAAAACGGAGTCTTTATGAGTTGAAGGATTTTGTAGTTTTTTTTTCACTCGTCAATTTCTTTCTAAGTTTTCCGCTCCACAACCGCTTTGAACGGATTTATAAATCACTCAAAACACAACCCAAAATAGCTTACACTGAGAGAAATCCGAAAAAGTTAAAATAACATGAATAACATTCCTGAAATGTTAATTTTACCCTGCAGTATTAATCTGAAATCGGTGTAAATATTATGCTTTTTAGGTGTATTAGGGGTTAAAGTTACACTTTTTCATGTTAATTTTACCCTTAAAAGGTGTAAAATTAACATTAAAAAATGGTGATATATTTTTACACCTAAAAGAGTTAAAATTATGAGGAAAAAAAGTTAATCGCACTCCCGTTTTTTTCTAGGTGTAGGAATAATACAATTGAATTTTGATTAAATATTAGTTATCGATTATGAACCGGTTTATTACCGGTTTATGGGAATCGAATACGGTTCCTCTGGATTGGAATCGGTTCAGGCTTGTCAGATATTCCAAGACCTTTTCAACGAACCCAAAAATTAACCCTTTTGGTGGAGAAATACGCGTTCTATAGCTTTTTATACATTTGATCTTCAAAACCGTTATTAGGAATGATTCAACGGTATTTTCGTATAAGGCCGAAATGTTCGCCTGGGTGATCTTCAAGAATCCAAAAGAATAATATGATTTTAGAGGAGGCTTGGGAGGGTGGTGGAAAATCAGAAGTTAACGATCTTTGGGTCGACTTATGGGAAGACCTTCGGAGGTCCCAAGTCTCTATCTTTAACCGTTTGGTCTCTAGAACTTGCGACAGCCGGACGGACAGTTGGACAGAGTGACATCTTAAAACTCGAAACTTTTGATTTCCAAAATTTTATTAAAATATAACACTTAGGTAAAGATTTTGGTTTAGCTGTCTTTTCAATTTAGTGAAATTCAATTTGCAATTTGGAATATGAAATTTCAATTTTAATTTTAATTTGACAGAAAGTGACGTATATCTAATGTCATTTTGAAAGAGTAAGAGGTAGAATTTCAATTGATTGGATTTTGCTAAATTGAAAATTTGTTGAAACAACATCAATTTCAAAAAACCGAATCATATGCCTGCGGCACGATTTTTTTAGATTATTAAAATTTCATGAAATCAGAATTCACATTCCTTTTTTCTCAAACGTTATTATATATCTATCCCCCTTTTTTAGACTCTTCATCTTTTTTTAAACATCATTTCAAGTTAGATTTAAGTCAGGTTCCCCAAAAAGTGGACAGAACATAAAACGCTTGAGAAATGTCAATTTTGACTTCATGAATTTTTTCTGATCTAAAAGATGTGCCGGAGCCATTAATTCTATTAATTGTTACATGTATAGTATTGAAGTGTTATTGTTTCAAATATAAATTTATGATGCAATCGATGATTAATTTTACCTTTATCGAGATTTGTTTGTTTGAAATTTACAATTGGAATTGACTGATCTTTCGGTCTATCTCACTTTCACATATTTATATATCTTTAAAATTTATTGCTCATTTTTCTTCCGTCTGGCAAATTTATTTCTTCTTTCTTTTTCTTCACTTGACCTACGTTAACTCTCATTAATTTGCTTACTTTATTGAATCTCTTTCAATAGAATTGTTTTTTTGGACGAAGCTCAAAAGTCTTTTATTTATTGTTATGTCATTCTTTGGGAGTAAAAGGTATTGAAAGAATTTTTATTAGTCACAATAGGGGTTACAAGATAGTAACATTTTGAGTCTTATTATCGTAATTGGATTTTGCTGTATTGTTTGAGGAAAAAAAATTCAAATCCACTTTGACTCAGGTATTTAATTTACTTTTCAATTATACGGTTAATAGAGTGTTAAATTTTTATTAGCAATTTAGAATGTGCGATTAGGTTTATAGGAATATTTTTTGTCTTTAGATGAATATTTAAATAAAAAATTCAATTGATTACCAGGCAGGGACGTTTTATTTAATTTTTATTCAAGGATAATTATAAAGAATATTATCTTAATAATTTTTTTTATTGTCTTTGACGTAAGGGGAAAAGTATATTTTTGTTTAAGAAAAGAATATCAATAAATTTTGCAGCTGGCAGTTAGATATCAATTCACTCATGTATTTCATATACTAAAACAACATGGATTATTGGACAAACTAACATATCTAAATAACTTTTCCACAAGAGTTTCTCCCATAGAATTCATTGGTATTTTATGTCTTTTGAAAAATTGATTCAAAATCAATAATACAATGGATTTTAGACAACTTTTCAACTATTGATTAATGTTGCTTTTAGACTAATTTTTCATTCATGTCAATGTGATTTCTCGATGGGGAGCAAAATAAAGGGTTGGGGAGGGAGGCTAAGCAGCGAAAAACAACAACTGAAAAACATCAAAAATCATAGATTGTTTTCTTATTCATGAGAAAAAAAGAGGAAAAAACTTATGAACGTCGTATTTGTGACGTCACTGAAATACTTTTTTTTCGATGTGTTCGCGTTCTTGAAACAAAAATCGTCTTGGCGCCAAATTTGTACGCGTTTGGAGGTGGAATGTGTGTTCTGGGTGGTAAGAGACGCCTTGATTTTCCCATGTGATTGGATGACTCCATATGATATGATATATTACAAATTACAATTATATTCAGGCTGACGCCGCGACGTGTATCTTTTTAGTGTGTCACTTTGGCGCGACTTTTTGGCTTTTGCCATCCTAAAATTGTTATTAAATAAAATAAAATAATATACGGGAAACCACAAATGGTTTTTATCATCGAATTCTTAGATTCTTTATGGGTAACATGGGAATAAAATTTATAAATATTTGTAAGAATTTTGGTATTTTCTTTGGCAAGTTAAATTTGCATGTAATTCATGCACAATTGCTTCTTGAACAAAATAACATTTTCTGTTTATAATTTTAAAATCTTGCTATATTTCCAATAAGATGAATTGTTAAACCGAATCCATAGGGATCATTATAAGAGATCTTATATACTCAGCTCTCTTTTTAAACGAAAATCATCTTGACTGAAGTATATTCTTAAATCAAAAACACTTAAGTATATACTTCAGTCGAGATGAAATTTTACATGAAAACAGAAATAAGTACATTGATTTCTTTCGAGTTAATTGAACTCTACAATATTACAGTAGAGTGTCTCAAATCTGAATCTCTCAAATTCGAACGACGTTTGGATTCAAAATGTCAATTGTGAGGTTATGTTAGAAAGTTCATATTCTTGGTGAATGAAAATCATATTTATGTGCTTCTTCCTGAATGTTTACTTGCATTATGGTCGTGTAAAATGAAAAGGAAGTATGTTACCACTAAAACTTGCGAGAAAGTAAGGGAATTTGATTCAAAGTAATAATTTAATCTCACACAAACTTCGTTAGTTTTGAAAAAATCGTTCGAATTTGGGAGGTGGGAAATGTCAAAAATACCCCCCGAGCGTTCGAATTTAGGAGACTCTACTGTAGAATGTTTCAACTCTACAGGTTTTTTCTTAAGGCCTCTACACATTTTGATCAATTTTCGTCAAAAATTGCTTTTTTGAAGGAAATTGTCTGTACTGTTCTAAAGGCCTCTAGGGGAAAGTGACCATGCTTAATACTGTAAAATGATGTCCAAGGTTTGTGATTATTTTCTGATTAACACACAAACCGAAGCGATCCTTGCACTATGACAAAAAAATGTCTGACTTATTAGGTTCATAATCCAACCTCAAATAGTTCCTGGAAATCCTTAGATTTTCCTCAAGAAGAAAATGGAAATTCAGTAGCGATTTTTATACAAGTTGGGTCCCGGGCCTTCCTGTATAATAATTGATTCGACAATTCGGAGGCCCATATTCACTGCAAAAAATTCACCGGATACAAAAAATTGCACATCAATATTTAGACGGAACTCTAATCTATCTGCTTAAATCGTTTATATGACTGGTTATTAGTTTTAAAATCACTTTTATATAATTTTTCTAAGCCATGTTTTTATGACATTAGGGCGCTAGCGAAAACCATTTTTTCACTTTGAGTCCATGAAAATGTCACTCTGCAACCTTAAAATTCAGTTAACAGGGTTGAAGATTATGTCAATTGTCGATCAAATTGGCGGATTGCAATATGTGTAATTATGAAATAATCACATCTAATGATATAGTTGCCACATTAAAATTATCATTCATGGACCCTTCTTAGAATATAGGATGGACACAAGTAGAATTTATGAATTTGTCACCACCCACAAAAACAGTGTCCACCAATTAAAAATATTTTTACATAAATATTAGTACTGATGACCACTCTATGTGCCTATGATAGTAGTTTTCCTGTACAGCGACAATTATTAAGAAATACTTATGAAATATCATGTATTGAAATTACAGTTTTGGGCCTATTTTTGATTTTTGCTTCCTGAAACTACACTGGTAAAAATAAAAGGGTCAAATTGACCCTTTTCAAAAGGATGGATCGTATTTGACACTTTGAAAGGTTCACTTTTGTATCTCTTGAAATTTAGTATGCACATTTATCACGAATAATCATGTTTTATTGTAAACTTATTACTGATATCATATTTCTCTCATCTGAGCGAACACCAAAGATCACTTTTTCATTGTTTTTTTATTCTTTTATTCCGGAATTAAATAGATGTCAAAACCGTGACCCTTTCGAAGGGTACCTGGTGACCCTTTCAAAGAGTCAAATATGATCCATCCTTTGGAAAAGGGTCAATTTTACCCTTTTATTTTTACCAGTGTAGGAAAAAAGAGCTAGGATCCTAATTTTTTTAGGAAATGTGAGGCTTAGCACCAGCTATTGAAATATATTGCGATGAGTCATAACTATTGATTAACATAGGAAAAAAATAGTTATTATCAAGCATGGTCACTTTCCCCTATACACTAGTAGCACATTCTTTAAAAAATGCATTTTTAAAGAAAATTTCCCCTATCCTTGTAAGCAGAAACGTCAGATTAAAAAAAGAATTAATTTTTGACAAAAATTGCTTCTAATGTGTAGACACCATAAGTGGAAACGTCAAAATTCTGTCAAAAATGCAATTTTTGACGAAAATGGTTCCCAATGTGTTGTAGAGGCCTTTAGTGTAATTATAAATCGTAACAAATAGTAAATTTTAATAGTTATCGCGTTAAAATAGTGGTGGATAGGGCAGTTCTAATAAATAAATAGATTTCTTATTGGACATTTACACTCTTTACAAATAAAGATGAATGAATCTGAAATTTGCCTGAAGTTATTGTGCGTTGGGCATAATACAAATCTTTGAATTTTATTTTATGTAATGATTGGTTTGTAGCACGATTTCATCTAAATAGCATATTGCCTGTGGGTCAATTTTAGACAAATACGGGACAGTTTTCATGAAGGAAAAATCAATCCAAATTCGAATTTTGGAGTGCTAAAATAGATTTAAATTCGGGGAGACTGGGGCAAAAAGTAACAAAACCGATATTTTATTTTTTTTTACAAGCTACACTAGCGCCCCAGAAATTTCTAATTAGTGCAGTTTTATAGGAAATTTACTGCTCTACAACTTTGTGAAAGTAATTTTCCTCTATTTTGTAAGGAAATACATTTATCGAGCTGTTTTCTAAAAGGTAATTTTGTGGCCATTTTCAAAAATGCTGGGACAAATAGTACCAGGTATGGGATATTATCACATTTTGATTTGCCTTATTACGTTCGTAAATTAAAAAAAAATTGCTTGGTGACGTATTTTCATAGGAAATCTATTCCTCTACACCTTTTTAAAACACGGATTAAAAAAAAAACACACACACACAAGAGACTGCTAGTTGTTTGACCAATGAACACAAAAAGCGGCGAGATGCGGAAATGATGTTTCTTCTCGCCGTGAGACGTCAGAAATTGCTTCGGTCTTTGTTACTTTTTGCTCCATACATTTTGTTACTTTTTACCCCAAGTGGTCATTTTTAATAAAAGGATTTCTGGAGAAAAGAATCTTTGTAAAAAACTAAAATAGATAGTGGTTTCGTATTCAAAGAATCCAAATCATTTGGGAAATACTTACCAGTGCATCAATTTTGGAAAATAAATAGGTAAAAATTGATATCTGTTGCAAGGAAAACATTTCAAAAATAGGGCTAAAAATTTCAATATTTTTTTTTATTTTCTGAATTCCTTGTTCGAATTCCAAGAAACTTACGACTTTGAAGAAGGTCTATGGAGGCCATCTATGGAAAAAATTTCAAGCCGCTATCTGTTTTATCTTGGAAGATATTGAATTTTCAAATTTTCAATTTGTGACGTTTTACCCCAGTCTCACCTACTAATTAATTATTTCTTAATTATTAATTATTAAAAAATCAAAGCAAAACTGCAATATAATTTAAGTCAGATAACATTGTTAATTTATATATGTAAATGAAAGATCTTTTTAGTACTAAAACTCATCTGAATTTTCTTAAGATGATTGTAGTTTGTTTGATTTTGAATATTTGTGTAAAACAGGTTTTCGAACTTAGATAATTTTAAAGAAATTTTAGTGTAATTTACACTTAATTTAAAAACGTTAAAAATTTTTGCTACAGGAAATCTTGTTTTTTTTATTTTTTTCGAGGAAAACTATTTGCTATGCTTTATTTATATTTTAATATTTCTTTAAAAAATATAAAGATTATTTACTTTTGACCGCAAACTGTCCCTAACCTATATAAAACTGTCCCTACATACTTTTAAAAATTAAAATAATATTTTTTAAATTCAAATCTTTACGAAATTAATGATTTTAGTGGACATTGGGGTTAGGGAATGATTTAATAACGTAAAGGTCTTATCACATCCCACTCAAAAATCTCTAAACGTGATCTTCTGTTTTAAAGCCAAATATCCATTAAAATTTGTATAAATAACTTTGTTCTGGAATTTAATGAATCACAATCACTGTACATTCTTTCTTGATGATTTATAGCGATACTATTAAAGTCTTCTGCGACTTAAGTGGATTTTTCCGTGAAAAGTTCGGGCAATAATCAAGAAAATGTCTATATAAAATGGGTTTTCGTAAGATGATTTGTGTATATGTGAGTCAATTTTTCCCTGTTCTTTTTTTTCTGTGCGGACTACCGACGACGTGTGAAAAGTTGTGTCGTAAAAATTTATTTTCTTATTCTTCCATCCCAAAAATAGATTTTACAGCCTGAAAATAGCTTCTGAATTTTTTTCCGCAATTCCACTCGATGTTACCTTCATTATTGTGTGACACAATTTCATGAATATTGCATGCTAAAATATCGCGATTGTTTTATATGTTACAGGGAGCAATAGAAGGAAGAATGTTTTATCTGAATGATAGCTGACAAAAATATTTGAGATTTTTCATTTTGAATAAGTTTTAAATTCTTTTTTTTTTGTTTTATTATCTCTTTATAGGTCGGAGGACACACGCGACTTTTGTTGCTGAATCAGAGTACAGTGATCAAGCCACTGAATATTCGTGAATTGGATTTCTATCAGAACATTCCTCAAGATGTTCAAATGTTTGTTCCCAAATACAAAGGTAAACAAGAAATTACAGTTGAAAAAAAGATATTTCAGCAGCTAAATATCATTATTTTAGCATGTTGTGATGTTTTTTTATTGCTTTTATTGACTATTATTATAATTTTGTCTACGCAAATGTGAAATATTGACGCATTTTGCACTTTGCAACTAAGTTCAACATGCAAAAGTGTCTTAATTGCAGTGAATGGGACAGAGTGGAATGAAAGAAGAGTTATAATTTTAAATAAGTTCACATCGTTCACGTGCATTTTGTGTCATTCATTTGATTAATTTGTGGAGTGTGTCAAACATTAATAGGCAGTCTCTCTGTTGCTGGTTGGTTTATACGAAGAAATATTTCGTTATATATTTATAAATAAAATCACACAGAGAGAAATGCAATATTTTCATATAGAAGAAAAGAAGTGAAAAAAAGCTTGGCAACAAGAGAGCCATCAAACTCCCCCCAATTTCTCAACAAGCCCCAGTCTCTCTCTCTCACTATTTATACATAAGTTCAATTGATGAGAAAGGTCGATTTTTATTTCTCATTGGATGCCATGAATTCACCCAGGAATTTTGTCTGTCTTCCTAACAAAGAGAAAATTATGAGGAATTTTCGTTGAATTTATTCACTAAAAACAAAGAGATTAAGCAAGACAGATTCTCTTCTAATGTACTTTACAGTTGATAAATGATCTCGTTTAGTAGACAACATGTCTATTACTCAAGATCTCTTTAATTGAAGGACACATAAAAAAAATAAAGATTTATGCTAATTTCAATAGACGGAAGCAGTAATTCCTGTCTACTTGCGGACTTCGTGTAACTTTTGTAAAGCAATTGAAGATTAATTATTTTTAGGTATAGAATTGTAATATTGAGATTTCAAATTCGTACAAATCGACAGTACGTTTTATTCTAAGATAAAAGTGAGGGTTCCCAAAACCCTGAAGTCGCTATCTGTAACCGTATCGCCTATCAACGGGTTGACTCATTTGGCAGACTGATTAACCAACAATATTAAGTATTTTTTCGGAAATCGTTTGATTCACAAAAGAATGACGAATAATGGGTAACTTTTGGATATTTTATGTGGAATTTTTTAAGGTCCAAAAAACCGAGGGAATACATTACATACAGAATTTGAGCTAGAACAAATACGAACATGAAACGTCGCTTTTCGAGATTTTAGTTGATTTTGCATTTTATATTACAGCTACAATTTCCCTTGAGACAAGACAATTATTTACATGATTATTTGCTATTAAAAAACACAAAGACTTTTTACAGATCGTCATTCCATACTGCAATACAACATTTCTTCGCTGTTTCATGTCTTGTTCTGTAAAATGCAATTAGTAAATAAAAATGATGACACAACTCTTAGCTTTTCGGAATGCCACCAACTCACGATTTTGATACAGCACTCCAAAAGAAAATTTACGTTATTCGGTTTATGAACAAAACGGTTCAAAACGATTCCGTTTTCGGGTAATTACGAATTGGAACTGAATTAAAGTTATCCGAGATTTTAGGATTTTACAAGACAAGTGATATATCTTTAATCTTGAAAACTCATTATTGGGAATGATTCGAAGACTTCGAGGGTATTTATCCATTTTCTACCGCTGATCCGTAGTGGGCTCGCAGGTTTGGTGAATCTAGTTTAGACATCTACGTCTCTTTATTTGTGATAACTATTGCAGCGAGATGTTAAGGGGTCGATTTAGAGACGTTTCCAAGCAAGATCATGATTTCGCCACCCCGAGATCGTCCCCCCGATATCCCCTTCCAGCATAGATCTCTTTTAGGAGTCTCTCTACATTGCGTTGAACATCATTATACCAAGGGAAATGTGATTTCTCAGCACAAAGAAGAAGCTCTTCAACATGAGCTTCTAACGAACGGTCTCGTTCCTCACTCGATATCTACGAGTGATTCCTTTAATACTTCGCGATCTTACTTTTTCGATCACACAATTTTCATGACGTCTCCTCAAAATGAAACTGTTCTAACTGCATTTTCTTTGTGTCTGCAATCGTAGCAAACGACGCTTCATGATGCGTCATTAGCAATAAATGCTGATACAAATTGAATGCACTTAGGACAGTTTCATTTTGAGGAGACGATGAGTGTAGAAGTGAACACAGCTTTGAAAACTGATAATTGCGTCGACACGAGCTGAACTCGATGGCAATACTACGTGCCCTAGAATGAGCCTTGTTGCTGTTCTACCTTTAACTACCTACTCACCTGTCTCCTGCCTTCCTTCCGAATATAAGTGTGCTTTTTTCTTGCGCTCTTTATTAATTTTTCTGGAAATTGTCTTTTTTGTAACTTGGCTTATACGGTCTGTGAACCAATGGTTTCTGCCGTTTACCTAGGGAGACCGGTTCTGAAGTCGCTCGGCAGGCGCAGTGCAGTTAATTGAAATAAAATTGAATTGATAATTCAGCCGAATGATCAGCCCGGTCTTGTTTGGTTTAGCCTTGGAGTGGTTTTGTCTCTTATTACCCCCGGTTACACTCGGGATATAAATATCAAGAACAATGACTCTATTTTTAATAAGAAAAACAATTCCCGTTTTTTTTACAAATATTAAACGAGATGGCTGCCATTACCTTGTCCTGTCTGTACTCACTCATACAGTACGCCCCAAAGGTGCTCTCTCGGTATTCAGTCATAATGCACTTAACATATCTATGAAACAAGCATAAACTACAAGTATATTCCCAGGCCTTATTGACAAATCGTTGGTTCCATCAAACGTTGGCGTATGTGCATTTGTTTTGTATCAGCATTTAATACTTACGGGGCTGTATCGGCTGTATGTTTCTTCGATGCGGTTAGCGAAGCTCTGAGGTGCCTCGCCATAATCTTTCATATTAGTTACGTGTACCGTATCATAATTGTATTACAGTAGACTCTCGTTATTTCGGCTCTTTCAAGATCGGGCTACTTTTTAATTCGGGCATCAGTTAAATTTGTGAAAAGTTTGTTGACATTTTTTTAGTTTTATTATGATTATCAAATGAAGCAAATTTGCCATAGTTTGTCTTAGTTCTGATGTGTTTTTTTGCATTATTAAGGGGTTTTCTTGGAATTTACCACAAATATTAGTATATGAACTCAAAATGTGTATGCAGATGAATAAAAAATCGTTGCATTTCAAAAAATTTGTTGCCCGAATTTCTCTCTAATTCGGGTGACATTTTGGTCCCAAATGCCCGAAATTGAGAGCGTCTACTGTATATTGAACTGTTGCGGACCTGCTTTTAGGCATGCCCTGCCTCAGTAATGCTGCACGATGCTTTTTATGTGGTGTGTACAGAACTTTACTGAAATTTACATTTATCTCTATACTTCATGTGAGTAACTCATATCCACTATTAAGTAAACCGGCTATCCCATGAAAAAACTTAAGCTTCCGGTGCATTCATTCAGTCTTAAAGTGAAATGCTGTAGCTGTTTCGATAATCACATCTCTAGACATCATAACATTTTGGTGGGCTATGATCTTCCGTCGCTTCTCTGTATGAGATCGGTAACTTTGCTTTTCTGTCTGATAATATTTAGGAGACCGCGATATTTAACCTCACTCTTGATTCTTGGTAAAGGTAAGGGAACTTTTGATCCTGAGAAGTCACTTGAACCAGTTCTTTTGCACTCTATTTGTCTATGGGATTGAGATACGACAAGAGTCAATGTAACGACGAAATATCGTAAAGGTAAAACGCAAGTCCGTGGTTATCCGTTTTTGTAGGTTTGCCAAAACAGAAGTCAAATTGGATCCTCGTTCGACACAAAAAAAAAGTGGAAGAAAGGGTGTTCTTTGAACTTTTGAGGTATATCGCATTATTTCTTTCGGTTTATTAATTTGTCCAACTTCGAACAACCTTTATACCATGTGTCCTTTTTTGCCTTAAATAAAATTGTAAGTGGGGCCTTTTAGGTTTATTTGCAATATAACTAAAACAAGATCCCTATAGTGTTTTAGTTGATTTCTAAATAGAAAGCAAAATGGTCTGTTCCATTGACAATTAATTTTTAAATAAAAAACAAATTGGAGTTGTATTTTAAGAACTAGGAAGATGGATACAAAATTGTGAGTTTTTCTCCACATGTCAATGATAACAATAATTACTGTATATTGTGAATGTTGAAGGAGGAAAGGAAGGAAGAATTACGTGAACACGCAATAGTTCAAGGGCTTCCCAAGCCCACCCAGAAGAGAAAAAAAAGAAAACAGATAAAATGGAGATATAAGAGTGTGGAAGAAGTTAAATGGATCGAAAATGTGGGGTATATAGGAAAACTCCTGACCATGGCATTGAAAAGAGTTTATTTCAGCTATTGTTTTCTAGACATGCTGTAACTTATGTTGTCTTCCCAAGACGCGAGACAATTATCTCAAGAGTCTCATTTTGAGGAAATGTGTGTACGCACTATGATAATAATTTTTCAATGTAATATTTTCTAATAGCAAAGTCATTACCTTGTCAACTTCAATTACAGTAAAGTTTTAACTCTTCGTTCTTCGTGACATATTGCTGGTGTTAATTCTATTTTTTATTTTATTTTTTTTTTTAAATCCTTTATTTTACATTCTTCTTTTTTTTTCACCGTGAGTATGTTCTTTTAAAAATGCATTTGCTTTTTTATTATGTGCTTTGTGATCCATCTCTTTTATAGACAGATAATCTCATATCATAAGATTGCGCTAAAAAAAAACGCGAATGAGTCCCGGGTGAGATCAAAATCATTCTTCATACAACTATCATGTACTGAAAGCTCTGATGAAACTTACGATCATCGTATTAATTCGAATTTATTTGGACTTTTAGGTGTTCTCCAAGCCACGACAACGGGCGGCATGAAATTCGACAAGAGATACTCCCCGAGTTTTCGGGATGAGTCCACGAGAAAGAATGGTGGAGGAGCACCAAAAAGGAAACGCGAGGATGTTCTACGGTTGGTGTCTTTTTTCAATCATACTTTACTTAACTTTTATTAATTTTTTTCTTTTATAACAAATTTTCTTTTGTTCTTTTTTGTATTTTTTTTTTATTTTCAGAAAATTTCTGAAAATGTTTTTAATTTTTATTTTCTAACAATTTTCTTATACTGCTGTATTTGAACTAAAAACAAAATATCTCTACAGAAAGATTTTCCTTTTAGATTGTTCACTTAAAACTGTTCTACGACACAGACGATGAGAGAAAATCTCTGAAACAAAAACACGAGTATATTTTTCATGACACATTCGAAAAAGATACAATAGGGACTGTCTCTGATAAATGAAAAGAAAAAAAACGAAAGAGAAGTAGACAATAAAATGACCAAAAAAAATATTACTATAATAAAAAATCTATATATTTTCTAATTTCTAGTTTGAAAATTTATTCTCTCATTTTCAGAGAAGAAAAAGAAATGTGGAAAACAGGGAATGTGTAAATTTATAAATTTGTCTATCTTCTTCTATAGTGGGCAAAACATTGAAAAAAAAAAAGAAATAAAAAGAGACACAATGAAATAAAAAGATTAAAAAAAATAGCACTGTAGATGGTTCTTTTTTTAATGTAAAGATGAAAATACAAACTGTTGCAGTGAATTTTTGAAGTGTTTTTGGGTGATTTTAATTGAAAATTTTTATTTTTCTCTTTTCTCTTTCAGGATGAAAATACATAAAAATGGGAATGCTGCTGATGTAATAAAAAGTATTTCACATATAGACAACTCCAACAAGCAATGTTAGTATCTCTTCTTTCCCCGTCTCTTTCTCAAGAATCCCTCTCTCTCTCACCTCTGTCCAAAAAAAAAAAATCCATTACAAAAAAAAACTACATATCTGAAACCAAAGTCCTGCCAGGAGAGATGCTCCAACGATGAAGGAAAACGTCATTTTTCTCCTTAGTGCTTCGTATGAGGGAAATGGGATAAGAAATGAGAGATCTCATTTTTTTTTCATATTTTGCAATTTTTCTTTTGCAAAGAATTGTGTTACAGACGAGAAAAGAAAATTCCAGGCACCGGAACATCAAGCATCTCATCATTCTTTTTTTTTTAATCATCTCTTTCTTTTAGCTTAACTTTTTTCTTCCCACAGCTCTCATCGCATTTCATCTGAAAAGTATAAAATACAAAAAGTACTTTGAACTCACAGACACTCTTTTTTTCCGGAAAATGCAGAGAAGTGCATAAAAATCATTGTTCATTCAAAGCGTTTTTTTTTGTTAAAATTTACGATTTTGATATTGCTATCTCTCTCGAAACCGTATGGAATAAACAAGATAAAGCGAAAAATTACACTTAGCATGGAAAATCTGAACATATTTTGAAGATATTTACATTTAGAATTTTTAGTACACAGAATATTTTAGTACTAGATTCCTCCGTGGGTGGCAGAACTCAGAATTGTAACGTTCTGGGTTCGAATCTGAGAAAGTCCAAGTATTTTTTGTTGATCGGAAATTAGTTTTTAAATTGTCCTTTTATCACGTAATCTCAAAATTAGGTTGATACAATTTTTTTATGTTAAGAGATATACTTCGGGCGAAGCAAAATTTTCTATATAGTCGGTAGGATCAGCAATTGCGTTAACTGTATTTACTTTATGTCTACATTCGTGGCAAACGCCACGCAGTGATGTGTAGCCAGAAGAACCACCACTAAAGGAAAAAGTCGTTTTTGCATTCGAATCTGGCAACACTAAAAAAAGTGACTGATGTTGTATTTATTTTATAATGTTTTTAGGAATTTTTAATTATTCTTGAGGAACTCTTGTCTAATTTTGATGAAAGAGGTCTAACAAATAAAAAAAAGCGATACAGTAGAACCCCGCTATAGGCCATCGCTCTATAGTCCACATTTTATCGACCGTTGATTTCAAAACACTGATTTTAAGTTAGGTTGTGTTTTTTAGTACACGACATGCAATGTTGTCATAATTATTTTAGTATTTTTGGCAAACTTAATTGTGTAGTTGTGATAATTGTGATCCATAATGAAGAGAGCGAGGACAAGTACCACCCACAATCGTAAAGAAAGTGGAAGTCGTCAAGTAATTTCAATACTAAAAGTCGTTGAAAATTTAAAAAAAATGACATGGACTATAGTGCGACCCAAGTGTCAAATCTGGAACCAAATATGGCCTATAGCGGGGCTCTACTGTATATACTTCTCTTTTCGGCTTTTCTTAATATCAATCTTATATGTGAGCCCACGGTAATTTTTCACAATGTTTCAAGGATAGATATCCTCTTCATCAGGTTTGGAGTTTCGAGGAAAAATCACGTATAGACCGAAAAAATTGCTGGTTTGCTGGTGCATTTTGCTTGGAGTTTTTTTTTCACAATTTTGTATTACAGTAGACTCTCTCAAATTCGGGCATATGGGACCGAAATGTCAGCCGAATTAGACAGAAATTCGGGCGACAAACTTTTTGAAATGCAACGATTTTTTATCCATGTGCGTATAGATATTGAGTTTACACACTAATATATATCGTAAATTTCATGATAATCCCTCAATAATGCAAAATCACATCAAAACTAAGACAAACCATGCCAAATTTGAGCATATTTGATTCATTTGATAATCATAATCAAACTTGAAAAATGACAACAAACTTTTTTCAAATGTAACCGCTGCCCGAATTAAAAAGTAGCCCGATCTTAAAAGAGCCGAATTTGCGAGAGTCTACTGTATGAAATTTACTATTCAAAGAACTGACAGAGAATTCTTGATTCTGTGAAAAAATTAAATGAAGTATAACAGCAATTTTTCCTGCTTGTACGTGATTTTTCCTCCAAATTCAAAACCTGATGAAAAAGACATTTGGTTTCGAAACGAATTGAAAAATTCAAGAGAGAAAAAAATCAAGAGAGGACAATTTTCCGTCCATTATCGACTTATGTCTTAGACACAAAAACGACTTAAGTCGAGAGACGACTTAGCGTAATCATAATCAAATTAATGAGCAGATTACATTACCATCAGTTTCTGACTAATCCGTCTCTTGGCTTAAGTCGAGAAATGGTTTATTTAGTGGGAAACTAATGGGAATTTAGTCAAATCATTATTTTGATTATAATTACGTTAAGCCGTCTCTCGGCTTAAGTCGTAAGTCTGTTTAAGGTATTGCCCTGCTCCACCAAAATGCCCGACAATATTTTTCGAACTTTGTTTATGTATTTATTGTGCTTTAAAATTGTCTGTCTGGATGCACAAAACAGTTATTGACGTAATCATTTTAGTATACAGGATCAGACAATTTATGTAACGTAAAGCGGTCGTCAGACTAAAGAACTTAGTTCCTAATGGTATCAAAATCTTTAATAACAAACAATTTCATTGATATTTTTAGGAATGTAATAGATCATTTGACCAATTGATCAATTGATCTTAAGTTAAAGGTCCCCAAAAAAACTCGAATGATAAGAACTTAGAGAAGTTTAGCCATATGACTAAGCCTGAAAACTTAAGTCGGTAGCTCGTATAATAAAATCAAAATTTAAGAACCACGATATTTAAATAAATGATTTCAGAGCATCTCTATAAAATTACTTAAATTGATAAAATTTGTTCTGAGAACTAAGTTAATCATTTCCCTTCCTCGTCATTTGATTTCTTGGAAGCCACAATTTAAATTTGTCAACAAAACCAACAAATAAGGGAACATCTATTTAATAATGACGTGATTGCGGTTTTTGATAGTTTACCATGACTAATGTTCAAGTAATGATTCGTTCATTATATCAACACTTGATATGATATTTTATTTTAGAAAAAAACGTCACATTTCTGTTATGCCTCCCTCAGAGCTTTCTTTTCGGTGTTTTTCCATGTGGGGCGTCGGCATTGTTAATTTGCAAAAGAAAAGAATGTCTGTGATTCAAAGGACTCCTATTCATCATAGATTAATAGTATGCAATATCTTTTATTGATAACCATCTGTTTTTCTTTAGTGTGCAGTAAAAAGTTGAGTATCTCAGCTATTTGTTTTGTTTTGTCACCATAGCAATTACTTGATAATTCATGCGAGAAAAAGAGGCTCGTCTGCTGCTATAAGAAGCGCATTATTTTTGTAAAAAGAATTTTTATTTGACAACAAATATTTTGGTAAAATCTCTTATCTCACTTCCTCAAAATTTTTGCACGATAATTCGTGGAGATTGAGGGTAATAAAAGTAGAAATTGCAGAACATTTTAATCATCTCGAGCCTTTTGTTTTCTCATATGTTTTTTTTCTTGCATTTGAAGTCGTGCTATTGCACTCTCATTGTGTGTTTATTGGCTTTGTGCTATATTTATGTTTGGTGTGAACAACAATTAAGATGGTCAATTGGCCAAAACAGCAGATTATGCGGAGATTCTCTGTTTGGGTTATTTTGGTGATAGCGGAAAATGCGTGTGACGCCCATAGACCAATTTCAAAATGATGTTGATGAAAACACGTGACGACAAAAAAATAATAGAAAGACAGGATAGAAAATAAAATATCTACAACCGGAAAGACAACAAAATTAGTCAGTGAAGAGAATGTTGATTGTACACAAAATGTATCAACACTGAAAACACAAAATCTTGCGTGAATATTTTTATTTGGTCAGAATATAATCACAGATAATATGATTATGTAAGAGAATTTCATCGCGCGATCAACAATCGAGTTCAAGGGAGAGAACAAATATTACCTCTGTGACGAATCTGAAACGCGATTTTTCATCAGCAAAAATTGTGTACATGGGGTGATTCAATTAATGCGTTGCAAAGTAATTCAATAAGCCCATAATGAGAGATGCAAAGTCACTGATTACGAGATATCGTGAGTCAGTATTTTTGTTTTTGACTACCATTGTTTTTTTCTTATTGCAAATGAAGGATAAAATTTGTGGTGAATTGTGCAATTAATATCACAATGTACATTTTTTGATGCATTTTTTGGCTGTTTATCAAAATTCAAGGCAAATTGGTTCCAAGATTGCGATCTTAGTAAGATGTGGTGTACACGTGCTTAATCTGATGGTATTAAACTCATTGATCTTAAAATTTAGTGAAAAACTATAAGAATAACTTTAAAGATACCTATCTGTGAATGGTTGGTGGATTGGGAAATGTCTCGTAACGTCCAAAAAATATATCGTACTTATTAGTTTGGACAGAATAGCAAAAACTAGTAATGGTTCCTGTCTCGACTGTTTGGTGGTTTTAGAACGGAACTGGGAAAACTAGTCGAGACAGGAACCGACATAATGAAAATTCAGTAATGCAGAAGCGCTTGATGAGTACAGTAAAATGCTCTATAAGCATGTTCAATTTTCATTGGAATATCACTTTAAAGCAATTAGCAAAAATTTTCAAAATTTCATACCATGTAAATAATATTTTAACAAACCGACTCGTTCTCTAAAAGTTAAGAAATTTTTCTTTAAAAAATAGATCACGCTCATTTCAGAAACTTTTGGTAAGCTAAATTTGTAATTTCTAAATACGTTTAATCCACGAAAAAAATCAAGACTTTACGGTTTTGTCTCTCAAAAGATAGACCAATCTAAATGAGTGTTCGCAGCCGGAGTTTCCCCAAAGATAGAAAACATTCGAAGATCGGTTTCGAAAACGAAGGAAAAAGCACTGTTACTTATCGTTTCGTCCGAGTGGTGGCTGAATTATTTTCTGTTCGAATTTTGAAATGTCTTTAGGGCAAGTGTGCGAAATTCCGTCCAGCTTGCAATTTCGGCCACCTTTTTTGTTCCTCGAATTTCCATGAACTTTTAGTTTTTACGTACTCTAGAGATTATACAATGCAAAAGAATAACAAAAAATGTTGCTTCGACAAACGAGATGACGTGAAAAGATATTGGAAGAATACCCGAAGGGCAAGGAACTATGAGAATGAAGGTGGCCGAAATAGGGCACCAAAGCTCTGTCTATATTTTTATTAATTTTAAAATGTATTAAGAATGATTTTAGAGTAAATAAAGACGGTAAACTCTTCACAAGGTTCCAAGCAACACTCTTACAAAAAAAAGAATAAAAAAAATCAATTTGTATTTAAAATATTACATTTCAAACTTGAGACTTTGACGCTTGCATGCAACTATGCCGAAGTTTGGCACACTTACCCTAGTAGCCAATATTTTATTAATTTTTAATTTGACAAAAAAAATAAAATAACGAAGCTTATAATACTCTTGTTCAATTCTAATTCTCCTTGAAATCAATGAATAACTTTTTTAAAAGATTCTTAGCTTGATTTTTCACAAATTTTCTCAATCTTACGAGAGTTGTTTGAAAATTCTAAATGGAATTCTTATTTTTAAGTGTTCTGAGAATCAACCTGTGCGCGAAGTTTCAGTATAAAAATTTGAAATCCTCTTTGAATATTTTGATATAGGATATTTTGGGCAAATAAAAATTTGAGAAATTTATTTACGGTTTTAGCCGAGACACTTTCGGAGAATCAAACTTTAATCGGTGCACACGGTTTATCCCATACAGAAAAAGAGTAAAATAGGAGTCGAATAAAAAAATATTTTAAGGAATGCTCGCAACCGTGATTAAAAAAAAATGATTTAAAAGATAAAAAAAGATATCTTACAGTGATTTTGGTTGAAAAACAAAATGTGCGTCTACCGCCGTCTTATTGATTGTGACCTAAACGACATAAAAAAGAATAAACGATATTTTAAAATAACACAAAAAAATCCTGATTAAAAATAAAAAAATACAAAAACGGAAAGAAAAGCAGTCTAAAACGACTTTAAATGTTTGGATAAGTCACTATTTGTTTTTGAAGTTCATTCAGTTTTATTTTTTTAATCTCCTAAAGTTGCATTCAAATTTATTTATTCAAATGAATCGTGATCCTATCAGTAAAATGCAAAGCAACTTGTTTTTAACTGTCACGTCACACAGAATGAATTAGTGAGTTGCAACTTATAATTAAACATATAATAATAATAAAAAAAAAACGTACGAGGTGCTTACCCAATAAAAAGAAAACCCTGGATGCATTAGACATTAGAGAATGTTGAGTGAAAATTATAAAGTGATTCCCTAAAGAGCCAATGTTGCTATCTGTAACCGTTTAGCTTACAAATCTCTACCAGTCGTACGTGCAATCATTGTAACTTCTTTTTTTTTTTTCAAAGTGTACCGAAATTTATAATTACTTTTAGTTTCTCAAGAGGGCATGACTTAAAATTCTATTAATCGATCTAGCTCACTTAAGAGAATTAATACTATACTTTTCTGCAAAGAAAACTCAAAGGATTTCCAAAAGTTTTACTGATGTTTATTTACATTTTAAGACAAATCATTAAAATATAAATGTCGCTGTACTTACCAAAAGATTACTTTTGTAGTAGCAAAATATATTGTGTTTGCACTGTGATGCAGTCACAAATCTTAAAGTTCTAAGTTGAAATAAGAGTGCGATTAAGCTTGTCCAAACACTTCTCATGTAAATATTTGAGGAATATGTATATCACAAGAAGAAAATATTTGCATAGAGATTATATAATACGATGACGTTAGAGGGTTTACCCAAGACACCAACCTATTTTCGGTCATTTTGTGCTTTTAAAGTCGTTGCTTAGCGTATATCTCCAGTGGCGACAAGATAAATAGCACAGTTTCGGACACTGCAATGTATGCTTTGTTTATCGAAAAATTATGCTCTTAAATGATGAAAGTAATAATAATAAATGAACTTGTATATAAATACATATTGAATATGAAGAAAAAACCTGAAAGTTCTATCAAGAAATTTAGTGCGATCAAAAAATTCTTGAAATGGCACATATTAAAAGGACAATATAAATAGCACACTCTATAAGAAAAGAAGTGATAGTTTTCGGCTTCTATTGCAATTAACAACTTTAGAATTCTATTTAAAAATTAAATTTGGATTAGTTAGTACTAAGTTAAGTAATTTTTGGAAAAAATGAGTGCTTGATAACGAAGGATCATTAAGGAAAACAGGATTTGACACTGGCAGAATCTTCTCTAGAAATTGTAATTCTTTCTCGAAATTTTCGAGTTTTTGCGTGATTTGTATGTTTAATCATAAAAAATTATTGAATTGATGGTTATCTTCCTTGAACAATATAATTTATAAAAAAAAAATCTTAGTCATCCTAAACTTTTTTACGTAAAGCCTGGAAATCTGCACCAAAGGCTTTATTTACATGATTTTTCAGTTCTCATAACTTTATTTTACAAAAATTTCTGGCATTAATGCCTATAAATGATCAACAATACAGAAATATAATAAATTTTAAAATAAAGGTAAATTTCAGGAAATATTTTCAAAGAAAATGAAAGTGTGCTATTTAAATTGGCCGCACGAATTATACCTAAACTCATAAAATGACAAAAACACATGGTTTTAACAGATACAAATATTAAATAATTATCAGTTTTATTTATAATGGGCATTATATTTTCTAAAAAATAAAGTATGATCAGATATAAAGATTGATATTGTATCATAAAACATCAAAATAGGAAAATCGCTGAAGGTGTGCTATTTATCTTGTCGCCACTGTATATTAATTTCTCAAAATCGTTTAAAAGCCGCATAATATTTCTTGTAAAACTTACTTAAGCCTTTAAGGATGATTAGATTTCTTATTGATTTTCAGGATTTTGATCACCCGAGATTTCGACCCATTCGAGATATCAACTATTCAGGATCTTGACCTTTTCGGGAATATGACCTATTTGAGATTTTGGTCCATTCGGGATTTAGACCCATTTGAGATTTCGTCTATTCGCGGCTATTGCCCGTTCGGGAATTAAGCTTTCAGGATTTTGACCCGTTCGGGATATAGGCCAATTTGGGATTTTTGCCCATTAGGGCTTTCGGCTTTCGGGATGTTTCGACTCATTCAGGATTTAGGCTTTCGGGTTTCTACCTTTAAGGGATTTTGACTTTTTTGAATTATGACCACGACCCTATTTTGTCATGTTTTCAATATTAATAATATAGCACAACGTTCTATTGAGAAACTAGACCTTTTTGAAAGTGATATAAAGGATAGGGTTGTCAGTTCTAAGCAAAAAATTTAATAAAACAAAATTTCTCGTAATTTGAAGGGGATTCGAACACAGGACACTTACATTAAAAGCGAGTGCCCTACAACTTCACTCGCTAGAAGTTAAGAATCTGGTGAGCAGCAAATGCTAACAGATTTAAGTTCATCTGAAAACAAATGTATTTTCAGCTGAATTTTGCTAACCATATTATTTGGATAGCACTTTTTGTTCGAGAACTGCTGACCGGTCAGCATATTTTTCCTGATTGATTCAGCAAAAAAATTACTGAAAACACTGCATTCTTTTGCTGACTATGCTCGCTGAGTCGATATTCTTCTGCAATCTATTTTTTTATTCAATTGTTTCTGCAGATATTTTTTTTCATTCCTAATGGCTCCGGCACACCTTTTAGATCGGTAAAATTTCATGGAATCAAAATTCATATTCCTTTCGTTCTCACACGCTTTGCATATGTTTATCCCATTCTTTCGTACTCCAAATTTAATTGACCTAAATTGAATTTGGAGTGATGTTTAAAAGAAGAAGAAGAGTTTGAAAGAATGAGACAGACATATGCAAACCGTATGAAACAGAAAGGAATTAGAATTTAGACTTCACGAAATATTCCTGATCAAAATGTGTGCCGGAGCCATAAAGGGTTAATTTCAATGAAACGTTTCAATCAAAATTGAGCTTAATAATTTTTTGTTAGGACTGGAAATTGCCGTACTTTCTGCTTTGATTTGTTTGATCAATGTCAGAAGATTTTATGTGAGACATTTTGCCTTGAATAGTAATCAGTTGCGGTAATCTTGAAGAGATTTAAGTAAAGAAGATCGCATGATTCTGTGTCCGGTTTACATCTCTTACCTCACCCAATTTTTTTTTTCTGTTCATCAGTGAGACAGAATGTCTTGTGTACAAATAAACAAGTGCGGAATAATGGCCAACATAAACAATTGGGCACTTTTTCACACAAACAGGATATTCGCAGTTATTTCAGAGTGTGATAAGTACCAAATGGTTCATTCACGGAATTTTATCCGCTCATTTGTATGTTTATTCATGCAGAATTTTTTTTATTTTATTTCAATTGATTTTTTTTCTTGATTTTTATTTCTGTTCACTATTAAATGTATTTTTATAACATTAACCATCTACTTCAGTCACTTAGTGTATTCATATTTAGCTGATAGGTGGGATTATCTTCAAGGATTCTGACGTCTGTGGGTTTTCTGTGGATGATTTTTGTAAAGGCATGTGGAGCTGATGACAGTCCCTGGCAGAAGACACTCTAATCTGTGGAGAAAGAAAAGTCTGTCTGACGGACCAACTGCAAGTGTGATCTTTGTCTTCTTGTGTCATTGCAGATTATCTCATGCTGGAGAATATCACATCGCAATTCCGGCAGCCATGCATCCTGGATCTCAAGATGGGCACAAGGCAGCACGGTGACGATGCATCGGCGGAAAAGAGGACAAAGCAGATTGCAAAGTGTGCTGCCAGTACATCAGCATCCCTGGGAGTACGACTCTGCGGGATGCAAGTCTATCAGGCGCGCTTTGATCAGTACATCAAGAAGGACAAGTATTTTGGGCGGGAGCTCAATGAGGAGGGCTTCAAGCAGGCTCTCAGCAATTTCTTCCACAATGGATGCGTACTACGCATTTCGGTGATCATGAAGGTGATCCAGAGGCTGACGCAGCTCCGTCGAGTGATTGAGAAGCAATCCAGCTATAGATTCTACTCATGGTAAGTTTCTTAGCCTATCTTTCTTTCCATCATTGCATTTAAATTAAATAATCTCGCCTCATGTGGATTTGCAATTCTTTTCTGTCTAATTAGTGACAAAAAAAAGTTACTAATTGTGCACCAATTCGAACTTTTGTGTTTTTCTTTCAGTCCAATATGAGGTTCTAATTAAATTCATATCGCTATTTTTAGTTAGTTTTTTATGCGATCTTAGCGGTTCTCTCGTGTATTTAATTAGCAAACATCTGAGATCTCTGAGAGGGAGACTTTAAAAACAGCTGTTTATTAAATATACTCTCACATCTTTGAACATTGAACGCAATTTTGACGTGAAATTTGATGAAAATTTATTTTATTTATTTTTTTAATGAATTCTTAACACTTAATCAACCTTTCTTATGATTTTCTTATTACTAAGTCACTTCACATTGTGTTTTTTTTTAGTAAGTGTTCCTATTTATTTACATTTGGGTCACTTATTTAATTACTCATTTCCGTGCTAACTATCATTCTTAAATACTTCAACTTGTTTATTTACTTACATATTAGTTTATTTAGATAAAGCAATAAAGAAGCAAGAGTTGCTCTTCGTAATTTTATATTGCGCTACCTCCGTAAATACTGTTTTTTTTCAGTAATTCTTCATATTCCCTAATTTGCCTATCTGAGCTTTCGTATTTGCCCATTTTTTTCAAAAAGATTATTACTAAATGATCTGGCATGTTTATAATTTTTGTCTGGATAGTTAGGGGAATATGGGATCGGGAGTCTTTGTTTTTTCCATTTTGTTTTTTACACTTTTGGTTTTCCCCGTATGTCTTTGGCATTTTTGTCTTACGCCTAGCGCACAATAACTTTTGTTTTGTAAATATGTTTTTGAGATTTCAGTGAGAGTGAATGAAATGTAGATCTAGTCATCTCGCTGTCTCTCATAGGGAATTTTGAAAACATGTTTAGAAATAAAACTTATTGTACGTTGGGCGTTAGGTAATTTTTGTTGTTAGGAAATCTTGTCTTTCATACATTTTGCACAATTATCGGAAATTTTGTCCGTCATATATTTTGCAAAAGTATATTTTATAAATTTCCAAAAAATTCCCTTTTCCCAGAAAATTTCCCCTTGCCCTAAAAGACGAAACTAAAAACTTAAAAAAAAGCTATTGTAATTTCATTATTTTTTTTTTAAATAAAATAAACTTGTTTAAATTATATGAAAGACAAGAGTTCCAAGGACAAAGTTTCGATAAAACAAAGATTACCGAAGACAAAGATTCCAAAGACAAATTGGGAAAAACAAAGATTCCGCAAACCGGGGAATTTAGTAAGCTTCCGAAGGCGTCAGTCTTCGAATATTGCAAAATTTAACGATTCCTCACGAAAGAGGGATGGCAAAGCGTCTTGTGATTTGCTATATATAGGTCTGAAGCCCGTATTAGTCTCGACCGGAGTACAAATGCTTCTGGAGAAAAAGAACGGAAAGAGATATCGACAAGCGGTTTTCGGCAAGGGTTAAAGTTGAAGTTGGTGATCTGAAATCCACCTCCCACCCCTCTTCCACCATTTTGAAACACCCCAAATTTTGTTTTCTCAAGTAACTCAAATTTCGTCCTTATACAATTGATCGTTCTCAAGTAGGCCTAAGAGTTTTTGATAAAGAATTTAAGCCCCTCCGACCTCGCTTTTCCGAGCAATAATGGATCAAACATTTAATTTTCAAATGGCCATATGTCCGGTTCTAATTGTCAGGACTTGAAAAATTTTGGTGTTTTGGAAAGCTCTCGTAGAGTACTACAACCCTTATGACACCCCAATTTCATCCGATTTAACCGAAGGTCCGATTAATCAAAAAATCGATTTTCTATTAATTTATCTTGAAAATTTCGAAAACTAGACAATGCTTTTTCTTTACATTTTAATATGTTGTAGCTGAGGTCGGAACCATTCCAACGGTGGGTCGCACTCCTCCCTCGATGTTCCCTGACCTATAACGAAAAATGTCTTGACCGGACCATATTTTCGGTGTTTATGAAGTGATTTTAATTTATAGTATATATGAGATCAAGATCTTTCTAATGATGGGTCCCATCCATCTCTACTCCAACCCACTGTACCGTCGTTGCAGGTGACTGCATGTTTTTTCGCTGTTTTTCAACTTTACCCTCTAAAAGTGTACAGTTAAAGTGAAGGGAGGGGGGTTAAAGGATAAAATTATTTGTATTCAGTTCTTAATGAATGGATTTTGTGCCACTAGCATTAATTTTGTAAAATTTTACAATGTTAAAAAAATCAAGAAAAAAGGCTTGCACTTGGCATAAGGTGCGGGTGACTTTGCACTTTTTAATAAATATTAAAAAGTCAACAATTTCTGACAATAAACGACAATGAAGATCTTCAGTTCTAAGGGTAAGATGCACGAGATCTACAAAATGACGTGGTCGCCATCTTGATTTGACGTTTCTATCCGCCATTTTGAGTAACAGTCAAACGTTAAAACTTGTCCTATTGTGCTGAAATTTTATTACTTTGTAGCTCATGTATATATCTTTTCAAAATGTATCTTTGTTCCGACTTAGGTCGAGCAATTACCTAAATACAGAGGCTCAAAGTTTAAAATTTTGAAATATTCATATTTTGGTGATCTTTATTTTCTAATCCTGAATTTTGAAACCTAAACGAAATGCCTCAGTAACCAATAAAATTGGTTGAGACTTTTATTTTATATATTTATTTAAGTACTCTTACATATTTAAAAAAAAAGTAAATAAACAAAAAGTGTATTAATTTATTTTTTTCATCTTTGCAAAACCCAGTTTTTCAGATTCTCAAATAACATTCTGTTATAAACAAAAACATTACTTTCCTTTTTGTTTGTTTGTTAGATCTCATCGCCTAACGATAGCGCTGTCTTTTTTTGTGATGGTTTCGATAAAAGAAGCTCCTCGTAGTTCTGTATTCATGAAAATGTCAAAATTTTAAATTTATCCAGACAATCGCTTGACCTAGGTCGGATTATATGTATGTTCTGAAAAGGCCTTGACATCACCTAGAACATACTAAAATTTCAGATTAATCGGATAAGATTTTTGTTTTGACATTTATTCAAAATAGCGGTCAGAAACGTCAAATCAAGATGGCGACGATATCATCATTTAGATCGCGGTCATTTCTTACGTTCCCAAAAAATTGGGTAATTTTTAGCCAAATACTTCTATAATAAATCTTTAGAAAGACCATTATATGTAATTTTATAACATAAATCATGCGTTCTTAGGAAGATAATAGTGAAAATAAAGTATTTTAATAAAAATAATGAAGAAAATCGAAGTGGATTATTCTAGCCAGATAAATTTAGAACAGATTTGGGCAATTTACTACTCTGAAATAGATTTTGGAATTGCACCTTCAGCTAATTTTTTCACGGAGTCGTTTTTTGGCAAATTACCTATATTTGCATTTCATTGACTATTGCGGAAACTACAAGAATCCTTTTGGGGATCATTGTGCCTTACTTGGTACATAACATATCCCTATATACTTTGACATGGTAGACCGTATCGGCGAAGACTATTTATAAGTGCTAGAATTATTGAAAGTCTTACGGACAGCAGAGTGCTAAGTCACCCGCAACGACGGTACCACGACCCTTACTGTATCGTAATGGACCTGGCTCTATCTCTAATGTTTATTAACCGATTTCAATGAACTTTTTTTTCTTTTGTTAGCCCTCCCCATTCAGACTATTTAAAATAGAAAATGATCAGTGATAAGCTCAGATAAGCTTATGGTAGCTGAGATTCTTTACAGGCAAGCGTCTGGCAAGTTGGCCTTTTTATATGGAGCTATTTGAAGCCAATTCCTAAATTGATCTCGGACTCAGCTCACAGTGCTCCAAGAAAAACATTTATTTAAACAAAACTTTAGTATATTTATCCCTCCATACGGAAAGGTATCTTATAATATGGAAAAACTTCTCACTTTTTAAATATTTAGCATAACGATCACGAGTGCAGAAAAATTCCCATACGCATTTGTATGTGAAAGTAAAAAATTGGCTTCAACTTTGAAGACCACTCGCCGGGGACTAGTTTACAGGTGACCTCGAAATGCGTGCAACTCGGGGTGCTTGCAACTCGGAATGCGTGAAAATTCGATTGTGAGTTGAATTTTGGGGGTAAAGAATCGGGTCGAGTAAACTGTTCTCGGCAGTCGAAATGGATGAAATTGGCTCGACACAATTCTTTACCCCCAAAATTCAACTCACAATTGAATTTTCACGCATTCCGAGTTGCAAGCACCCCGAGTTGCACGCATTTCGAGGTCGTCTGTAAAGAATCTCAGCTACCATAAGCTTATCTGTAAGGGAATTCTGTAATTCTCGTGGCATTGTCACGCATGAGTTCGAAACCTGACAACCCCATAGCAAAATTCCGCAAAAATTCCAATGGAAAACTTGCGTCCAAATGGCTAAATTCGCTGGAATTTGACGCTAAAATTCCACTAAGTTTTCCTATGGAATTTAAAGCCGGAAATTCCATGGAAATCATAGTGCTCCATGGAATTTACTAGTACGACATGCTGGAATTCCAGCGTTAAATTCCGCGGTATTCCGCGGAAGATTTATATGGAAACTCACACGTGAAACGTCCGCGGGATAAGCTGGAAAAAACATATGGAAATTTCCACTATCTTTCCATAGTGTTTTATATGGATTTTTCCACTAGTTTTCTGAAATGTCAAACAAATAAAATGGTGTTGCGACAACTTTTAGAATTTGTTTCCAAACCTTCCGCAAACATTTCTAGTGATTCATGTGGCAATTATAATATAATTAATTATGCGATGCTGCGTTTCGTGTAGATAATAATGAAGTGATTACATTAAATAGGTCGCCAACCTGAAATAATGCTGATTTTATGTTAATTAATATATATTTTAGGAAAAAATTTTTCTTTTAATAAAATTTTTTTTTATTGCTCAAAGTGTCAATTCGTTATTGCTGGTTTATAAAAACATATTATAATCCTCGTAATCTTTGCCGTTTCTATAAAATTCGGAAGTAAAATCATGAGGTTCATGTGACAGCTTCATTTTTTCTCCATTTTATTTTGGTGGAAAAATCCACATAAATTCCACGAGCTTTTCCATGGATGTATTCTATAGAAAAAATCCAGCATAAATCCATTAAATTTTCCTTGGAATCTATTATGGAAAATTACTATGGAATTTTTTAAGGAAAAATAGTGGAAAATTCCAAGGAATTTTTCGCTTGTTATTCCTATTCCGCTTTCTTTTGCAATGGGGTACAGAATTTCCCTCCTGGGCTTATCACTGTTTTTTTTTTGAGGGTTTTCTTAATATTAATCCAACGTCTTTTGTTTCAGCTCCTTGCTAGTTGTGTATGAGGGCAGCGATGACATACCCTCAATTGATCCAATGGATGCATGTTACTCCTTGGAGAACTGCTGTATAGATCCGGAAGAGTCTACTTCCACAGCTTCATGCTGCTACGATGCGGATGCTTCCACGGATTCGGTGGATATCAATTTGTCGTCATCGCACGAGGATGATCACAGTGGGGACAATGTGCCGCAGACGAAGGTATCGGCGGATCTGCATCATCGCGGGTTCGGTGAGGCGGCAGCCAGGGGTTCCTTCATCCCATTTTCGGAGGATGCTCAAGATTCGAGTGGCGATCAGATGATCGATAGCTCCAGTCCGACATCCAATGATTCCTGGATGAACTACAGCAGTCACAGCAGTGATGACTATTCCTTCCTGATCGATGATCCGGATGAGGTGAGTGGAACGGATCTGGCACCGACGGCAACGGGCAAAAAGCGTGGATCACCGATGAAGAATAAGCGCAATAGGGAGGAGTTGCAGTTCCATCAGGAATTGGATGTGGATGATGAGGTGGCGCGTGCGGCTGATGCGAGAATCCTCGAGACACCCAAGAGACGCAGGAGTCCGGAACGGTGCCAATCTCCGCAGGTTGACGTGAGGATTATTGACTTTGCGCACACGACTTTTGTGAGGAAGAACAGTTCTGGTGCTGTGGTCAATGGACCATCGTCATCCATGGCTGTTCATCATGGACCAGACTGTGGCTTCCTCACGGGTCTCGATAGCCTCAAGAGGCTCCTCATGGAGATTGTTAAGGAGGAACACTGACCCAGAGTTTCACGTTCGAATCCTTTTCGTGTGGCTTCCTTCTGAACACACAAAAAAATTCCCCTAAAAAAGGGAAAAGAAAAACCTTCTGGAAACTCTGTGGAAAGTTAAGAATCTTCGGAAGAACTTTATTTTCCATTTGGTGTCCGGGAAAGAAGCAAACAAAAAAGTTGATATATAAAGATTTTTCCAGGACATTTGAAAGTTGTTTAGGAAGTCTAGCCAGACAGGAAGCAGAAAAGAAATCCCAGTGATTGATGATGCATTTCTAGAGCATAGAGAGAGTGCGAGAGAAAAGAGAGAAAATGTGTTATTTTTCTAGTTGTGAAAGAGAAATTTCCATTTCTTTAATTTTTAAACTTTGCGCCCGACATTCAAAAACAAACAAAAAAAACACCTTCCCCTTTAAAGAAACCGATGGTGCAATGTTTCTTTGGTGTCTACTTAAGGATAAAGAATTAACATCATTAATTCCTCGCTAAAAAAACCCAAGGATAATGTTGTCAAACAACAATAATAAATTGAGGGTTTTTTTTTTTAAAAAGAGAAATGACAAAGTAAAATGACTTGAGAAATTTATTCAATTTCTCAGATCATATTTTTTTCTCAAAATAATTTATTGAATGCAAGAACATAAATAAAAACCATTGAAAAAAAAATAGAACAAAAAATAATGTGAGAGATTCATAGAATATTTTTCAACAAAAAAAAATAAAGAAGAGTGTTAGTTTCTAAGGTGACATTTTAGAGTAGAAAAGAGAAAAATTGTAAAGCTGAAACATTCCACAGAAATTTGTTCAGCGCGTTGAATCTGGAAAGTAAAGAAAAAAAAACAAATGTATAAAAACACGTTAAAAGTTCTTTTTTTTCGGTAGAAAATGCCTAGTAAAGGATAAAAAAAAGTTCAAAAAGTGTTTTAATAGAGATTTTCCAATGGAGGTGTTGAACTTTTACTCCAGTATTCTTGACGTGAAAATTTGCATAGGAAAAAGGGTCTTGAATTACAATTCTGCGTTCCAAAGATGCTGAAAACTTCTCAAGTTTCTTCAGGAAACAGTGATTTTTTGAATAAAATGAGAGAAAATTACAATGAGGATTTTGTGGACAATTGAGGTTTCTGGATTAACCCTTCAATTGCTTTTTTGGTCGTCTGGTTCAATCGCAGCATTCATCTGGAGTTTTAGTAAAGAATAGACATTCGAAGATCGGTTTTGAGCCTAAACAGAAGTAGATTTTAGCCGTACTCACTATGGCGTTGTTATCTCGTAATCTCCGTAATCTGTTATCTTGTTATAATTTTTCATTTATAAAATACATTACGAGAACATAACGAGATAACGAAATAACGATATTACAAGATAACAGCGCCATAGTGAGTACGGCTTTTGATTCTCCAATAGTGTCTTGGGTAAAAGGTAAATGGAACTCTATTTGCACAAAAAGTCGTTGATGTTCGAAAAATTCAATTTTCATACTAAATTTTCGAACAAGGTGGGGAAGATTTATCAAATATCACACTAAAAAGCTGGCAAAAGAGTTATTCAGTGATTATAGTGATTAAACACTGGGGCAAGAACAATAAACGTCGTTGTTCTGTTTTTTTTTCCTCATAACAATGTGAAGACCGTCACATTTTGGCACTTCAGCACTTCGAAATTCGAACAGGACGCAACTTCCGCCACCTTGCGAAAGTATTAAGAAATAAGAAACTCTCTTTTTGGATCTTTAAATAGATTTTCGAATTTTGCTTCCTGTTCAAATTTCGAAAATTCAAAGTGTCTCGAGTAGCCAACATTTGTCTCATTCACAGCTCTGATTTGATTCTTCAATAGTGTCTTGGATAAAAAAGGTAAATTGAGTAAATTGAATTTGCACAAGATGTCGATGATTTTCGAAGAATTGAAACTCAGTTTCGAATTTTCAAACTCAATTCTCGCACAAGGTTGTGAAAATCAGTGAGATAGAAGATGTTAAGAGTATTCAGTGAATTAACAGAAGTAATGGAACAGCATCAGCGATTGGCAGTATTCCTTGGATCATCAGGTTATTACCATATTGTTGCACCAATTCAAATGAATTTTTAAAAAAAAATTGGGGGAAGTGGGGCACCTTTGAAAGTGGGGTACTTTTGAAATTGGGATTTTTCACCTATTTTTAAGTAAAATTGAGTCTTATCGTGATATAATTTAGCTGCAGAGATTGAGAAGCTAAATTACATTATGATATGACTTAATTTTATTTAAACATACACGGTAAAAACTTTTGGACACTGACCAAAATATTGGAACAAGTTTTCCTTGGAACAAATTTTTTTGGAATCAATTTGTACCTAAAGAAGATATTTGTTTGTTCCAAAAAGCTTTCTTTAGAGTTTCGTTACAAAATACAGTTACAATTTTGTTAGAATTTTCTTTTGGAACCGTTTTGATACAGTGGAATGTCTACAAATTTGAGTTGATTTCGTTTTATACAAATTTGTTCCCGAAATTTGGAACAGAATTTGTTGCACTCGGATGTTTTGTTCCCACTGTCAGGAACAAATTTGTACATATTTTTTATAACAATATTATTCCTACATCTGGAACATATTTGTTCCAAAAATTTTCGGTGTCCGTGGACGAGGTAATTTTTGGAACGAAATTGTTACTCATTTGGGGAATCTTTTTGTTCCCATTGTCGGGAACAAATCCGTGTAAGTGATTTGGTCTTACAGTTAAGGCCTATACTTCAGTCGAAATGGATTTCGGTGGCGAAAGTTCATAAGGAACATCAAATAAGAATCAACTTAAGAGTGTTTTATACAGACGTGTGCATGACGAAATCATATGCGTGTACTGGCAGCAAGAGGGGAAGGGAATCTCGAATTAAAAAAGTGAAACCATGTAGCACTAAAATTGCCACAGATTTGGCGTCCTCTTCACTTCGGTGACGGGTGACTGAGTGTGAGAGGAGGGATACGCTTTTATACTAGACGAGCTATTTATTGGAACAAATTCATTACTAATATTGGGTATCTTTTTGCTCCTCCTAGAAGGTACAAATTTGTTCCAAAAATTTTCGGTGTCCGTGGATGAGCTACATTTTGGAACAAATTCGTTACTAACATTGGGTATCTTTTTGATTCTCATAAAATGAACAAGATTATGCCAAAAATTATGGTGTCCGTGGACGAGCTAAATTTTGGAACAAATGCGTGCCGAAATTTTTTACGGTGTAGATCAAAAATGCAAATTTCAAAGGTGCCCCACTTTCAAAGGTGCCCCACTTCCCCCTATCTCTCTTTTTACCATTAAACCCTCACAAAAATACAGTTCATTAGCTCAGATTTAATTTATAAAACCAATTATCCGTGAGACGCCTAATTAAATTCGTGACGATCCGAGATCTACAGTAGGGGAGACCGGGGCAGTTAGTCGGCAAATAAAATTTTTGATTGTGTATAATTTGTACAAAATTATAATTTGTACTTTGAATAATAATAATAATAATAATAATAATAATAAACACGAAACTGTCAAAACGTATTTTGAGGCATAGGGAAAACTGGGGCACCACCAAACACGGGGTACCATTAAACAGTAATTTTTATTTCTAAACTATTTGGTCTATCTGGAGCATTTCTTCAGTGGACAAGCATCCCTAAAATGCCTATGTCTTGTCCTTAGAAGTCGAAAATCTGATTAAAAAATCGCAGTGTTTGGTGTTACCCCGTGTTTGGTGGTGCCCCAGTTTCACCTATGTTTTCAACTAGCATGTCTCTTTATATTCCGATCCGAAGTGCTCTTCCCTTAATTATTATAATTAAGTGAGCATTGCTGCTTTCAGCGAAAATGAATACATTTTAACACTCGAGTTCAAGACATTTAGAAATTTGATCAGGAAGTTTTTTAGCTACCATGCGGACGCAACAAGATGTAAATACATCTTCTTTGATTTCTAAAACCGATTTCGAAATTTATAAACTCAAGCTGTGATTGAAGCATGTGATTACTCAGCCGAAATTTAACCATCAATAGAACAGGAATTTAAGCAAGGATCTGTTTCGGAAGGCAAGGAATGGCAAGGAAGGCATTTTTACTTCTTTCTTTGTCCTCGTAGTAGCTGAAATACTTGTTTGATTTCCGAAGTGTCCCATATATCGATCTGCAACATTCCACATTCGTGCAACCACATTTGTGCAACAGCCAAATATGGTATGGAAAACGGATGAGTACTTTCTTATTCTACGGAGTCTCTTGCACATTTTCTCCCAAAAAACTTAAGGTTCATCACGTGCTGTTTGTGAGATAAATCAAGATGAAGTTTGTTTTTTTTTTTAAATTGGTAGAAATAATTTATGAAACCTTTTTTTATCTCAATAGGGGAAAGTAAGGCACTCCTGAAATTGGGTTTTTTCTCCTATTGTGAAATGGAACTTAACATTTGTTACTTACTTAGGTGGCAGCAACATCCCTTTAAGAGACCGGGTACGGTACATTTTAGGATGTTGGCGTAGAATAGGGCTCAAAAATAATTTCCTAAAACAAACCATATTCCTGTCAATATATTTCGCTCCTTGGAAATTACAAGGGGCCAACTCAATCTAAGTTCTAAGTCATTTTTCAGGAGACAGCATGAAAGATTCAACTTTATATAAATAATTATCTCAATTAAGTATGTTAATAAAAACAATTTAATTATTTTCTATTTGTATGAGCATTAGGGTGGAATCACCAGTTCTCGCCAGTGCCCCACTTCTCGCCACTTACATTGAAATCGATATTTTTCGCAATTTATGAAATAAATGAGTCGCAATTTTTTTTGTATTGTTTCTGCTTCTACGCATAGATTCGAAAAATAATAATTATTCGTTTTGGATTCACGATTTTGATCACTTTTTAGAGCAATATTTTAAGCAAGTGCATCGAATCCAACATCTCTTATAAAATGTACTAAGTGTCGTCAAATTTTCATCAGGGCAAAAATACCTATTTGGGTAAATAATTTGTCTATTGAATATTTAATTGTACTTGTGGAATACATAAAAATTGTATTTAGTCAATTAATATTTCATTTTATATTATTTTTGTATAAAAATGAAGCATGGCGAGAAGTGGTAATATTCTGGAATTGATTTTACCACCTGTCGCCATATCTTTTCAATAGGCGACGCTAACTTCACTTCGTACATTCTCAGTTGTCAAATCTGCATTGTTTACTTTCTGCAAAAGCCCCATAATTTGATTTCTCAAATAAAAGTGAAGAAAAATCATTTAAAGAGAGTAATAATAAAGTGATCACAAGGAAAGAGAAATGGTGAATGTATTCTTTTCATAGCATTGCCTAAAATAACCGAGTGTGGTTCTTTTCAAGTGGGTGGCGAGAAGTGGTTACAAATTTTACAAAACTGGCGAAAAGTGGTAAAAAGTGGCGACGAAATGGTTATTTTTGCATTATTAATAAAAATCAGTTTTTTAAGTAGTCCAGCGTTATGTTCTAGGTTTATTGTTTTCACGTATCTAGAGCCAATACATCTAAGTAACTTTGTGTCAAATTTGACTTATCTTGTAACAAGGATTCAAAAGTTATGATTAAATGAATTTAATTTTTTCCTAAACATGGCGATAGCCGGTTATTCCACCCTATTATAAACATCGAAACATACATATTTTTACTTTTCAAAATATGTTTTTTTATGAGTTAGATCTTTGTCATTCTAAATGATGCGCAAATTTTCATAAAATTAGAATGGCACGGGATCAACTTGCTTGAGTTAGTCCCTTGTTTCACAAAAATTTGAACGATAAATCTATTTTGTGCCCCTTGACTCCATACAAAATTGCGCAAGCAATCAGAAAGAGCAAAATTTTGAAAAACTTTTCTAATAACGAAATTTATTGACTCATATCATCTGAAATTTTATTAAATTCTCTGTCTGAGTGCATTAAAACCTCAAAATCGCCAAAAAGTGAGTTGACCCCTTGTAATTTCCAAGGAGCGATTTTTTTTATAAAATTTTCTATATTTTGCTCATAAAGCTATTTTAAAGCTTCAAATCTTGACTTGCACCCTTCACAAAATGTTGTTCTTGAAAAAGAACTAGGGCCACTAGCTAGGGTAGAGAGTCAAAAAGCTGTGGTTAAAGAAATTCTAATTTAATAATTCAGAGATATAATATTTTAAAATTAAAAATTTTGAGAATGTATTGAAATTAAAAGTTAAAAAAATAGTCATGCGCTGAGAGAAATCCGAAAAATTTAAAATAACATTCCGGAAATGCTAATTTTACCCTGAAATATTGATCCAAAATCGATGTAAGTATTACCATTTTTAGGTGTATTAGGGGTTAAAGTTACCCTTTTTCATGTTAATTTTACCCTTAAAAAGGTGTAAAATTAACATTAAAAAATGTTGATATATTTTTACACCTAAAAAGTGTTAAATTTATGAGGAAAAAAAGTTAATCGCACCCCCGTTTTTTTCTCAGTGATGGATAATAAATTTACTTTTCATTTACAAAGTTTTTCATGGCTGCAGCCACTGCATCAAATTGGGCAGAGGATTAATAAAAATGGTCAGTGACTTTCAAATATTAAATAAATAATGCAAGTTGGCAATGAAAAAAAAAATAAGAAATTATGAATTTCATTAATTTCTGACAAATTTTGTAGATTTGTATGCGTAGCGGATCCTCTTAATTGTGATATTAATATGACCTCATGCTCCTTACGACTTTTCAATGCCTTCGATGGAGTTAAAAATCAGCATTAAGACTATTTAAAAGCAATGTGGAGGATAATTCAGTTTCAAAAACTTCTAAAAAATATCTGAAAATCTAAAAAAAAACTCACAAGAAGAATTAGGTTCGCTGAAGATCATAGGATTGAAGAAGGTAACAGTAGGGGGAAGTGAGCCACATTTGTGGAGCAGCATTGAAATTGGTTTTTTTTTTCCTATTTTTAAATTGGACCTTAGTTAATCTTAAGTTATCTCAGTAACTTGACGTGATGATCTTTAAGAATCTTCCGGAGATATATACATTCTCTTGAAACACCAAAAACTCCAAAAGTCCCTGTGGATTGCGATCATCAAGCTTTCTCAGCAAAGTTCGAGCAGTAAAAAATAAAACTTTTACTATAGGGAAAAGTGCCCATGCTTTGAACGGTCTCAAGCTTTCTAATGACTACATCATTCCTATATGTTTTTCAATAAATCTGACTCATCGCATCCATATTTTAAAAACTATTTTTTAAAATATATTGCGGAGTCACATTTATTCTGAACCATTGAAAAAATTTAGTCATTATAAAGCTTGGGACAGTGCAAAGTATGGCCACCTTCCCCTATTTAACGCATTATTATTATTGGAGTAATCTTTTATCACACCTTCTGTTTCCTGTAATCGACCAAAAGAAAAATGTTTTGTATCTTTTGAACGCAGTTGTACCCCCTTCAGGATAAATAACACGACTGAAGACAAATTTGGTAGTAAAAATCGGTCTCAAAAACACGATGAACACATTTCGCATCATCCTGCATGGAATAAGGACTACAATTTTGGCAAAGAAATACATAGACGTTGAACGTTTTGAAACAATGTATTCTTTCTGTGTAAATTGTAAATAAAAAAATTCAAAAAACGGCATTAAAATAAATAAACAAAAAAAATTAATTTCTGTATTTTTATTGTATTTTATCCGTAATTCTCTACAATATTTGTTTTTGAATTACTTTTATTTCTTCACTTTTTACCAATTCCTCCCAAGAGTCCGTTGAGAATGTCAAGAAGAGGCGAAAGCAGGCTCAAGACGGGATCCAGAAGTGGTTCCGGGCGTGGATTTGGTTTGGCCAGGACAACAGTGCTCTCCATGATGGCAAAGATAGCCAAGATGCCAAAAATAACAGCAATGGTCTTCATTTTTTAATGTTTTGGGTTTTCTTAGTTTTTCTCTTGAAATGTTGCTTTAGGTTTCACTGCTGAGTGAATTATGTTTTGATGAATTTTCTCTGGGGTTTTTATATCATAATTCTGCTCCAACTAAATAGGTCATCTGTTAAAATTCACAAAAAAAATTATTAAGGTCCGTTAGAAAATATTGAGGAGTATTTGCGCAGATTGTGACATAAATTTGCAAATTCTTTTTTAGTTCATCCTAAAGTAAATATTGCAAATTAGACATGCAGCTAAATTTTGTATTTTTGTGTCACATCTATCTGGTGTTATTAAATGATAAATTAAGTTTGACGATCAATAGGGAGTCCAGGTGAAAAGTGAGTTAATATGCTAACACAACTCTTTTGTAGACAAAGGGCAGATGATCTGATTGAGTCTTTACTAGGCAATTGTTAGCAAAATCATTCTTTTCATCATACTTAATTCCAAAGTTATACTTTGATTAGTAGGTATATTTTCCTGAATCTCTCTTTACTTAAGCTGTCTACACATTAGACAAATTAATGAAACAATAGCATTTCAAAGTGACATTGAATAGAAACTTCAATATTGAAGCGAATATTGAAACCAATATTTCAATAATTGCCTACACTCTGAACAAATTGACTTCAATATTAAAACTTCAATATTAAAAACACCAGTCTAGTCAGGGATTCACAGATCTTCTGGGATTTTCTTCCGTATTTTGTCAAGAACACCCAAAAATAACCAAGTTGGTCAGAAGATTTCTCCAGCTTCCTCCAGGAAATCCCAGATCTTCTGGGATTTTCTTGTATATTATGTCCCATGTCATCTGGGATTTCCTGAAGAAAGCTCCAGGAATCCTCTTACCACAGAAAGAATCTGAAGTGCTTTGGGCATAGTGAACAAGAAAATCCCAGAAGATCTGGGATTTCTGGAGGAAGCTCCATGAATCCTCTGATCACAGAATTTATCTGAAGTGTTTTGGGCATAATATACAAGAGAATTCCAGAAGATCTGGGATTCCCTGGAGGAAGCGGGTGATTAGTACTGACCAAGTTGGGTTCTTGAGGAGATTGAACAAAATATATAACCAAATTCCAAGAATCTGGGATTTTCTGGAGGAAGCAGGAGAGATGTGTCTTGACTTGGATTTTGATCTTGGATGTGTTTTCATTCATGAACAAGGAAAATCCAGCAGTTCTGTGATGTTCTGAAGGACGAAGATTCCTGACCATTAAAAAATATTGAAGGAAATATCAAATCAATTTGATATTTAGAATTTCTTTGAAATTTTATTTCAATGTGACTGAAATTTTTTATTGAAATGATTTGGCCTAGTTTGTAGCCATTCAAAATAATGAAATAAAATATTGAATAAAATGTTCCATATTGAAATAAATATTACAATATTTGCCTACACACTGAACAATTTTCTTTAATATTGAAACATTTATGTCAATAAATCTTTGTAATGTGGAGGCAATCCTTGTCAATATTTGACATTGAAAAGAAATATTTCAATAAATTATGTCTAATGTATAGCCAGCTTTAGGGTACAATTTAAAAAGTCAGACGCTTAAGAAAAAGTTCAAGTTTATTTGCATCACGATGTGCCTTAAGAGGATCGTCAAGGAAAAAAAAGCTCCAGATTCAAGCTCTCGCGGAGCTACTCAAAGCATCCGTGATGTCCCCTGGTGGTGAAAAGAGTCATCACCCGCCATCAGCTCTCTCGTTTTTTCTACTGTTTTTTGTTCACGCTCATCGTCTGTCTATTTTTCTCCGAAGCGCTCCCCAGACCCAGAGCACACAAAAAACTCATTGAAAAGGTTGAAAACCCAAAGGCAGATTTTTAGCCTTGCGATGCATTATGAGATTTTGTGAAGGAAAGAAAAAATGAGACATGCATGTTTTACGCGTATCTTTGTCTCTAAAAATTGATAAAAAAAATTAAATTTTCAAGTGACAAAATTTCTATTTTTATTTTCTTCATAGTCCAAAATTTCTATTTCTTCAAAGGACACGTGCATTTGAAACATTTAAAAGATAGGGGGAAACAGGTTTGTTTTTTGGCCTTTTTTTTGGTACGGGAAAGTCAAACTAATAAATAATTAACATGACCTTTATTTTTCCTCCATTCTTTCCAAAAACCATGTTCTTCTTGGGAATCTTTAAAAACGCATCCTGCGATTTTTTTATTTTTAAATAGAGGCCGACTCGGTGATAATTTCATATAAGAAAATACTGTTGAATCAAAGATTTTTCAAGGTCAAAGGTTAAAAATGCTCTATAGAGAGCGTATTTTTAAACCGAATAGGGTGACATTTGGTATAGTTCCAAAGGCCATGCAATTTTTTACAATTCTGAAAAGGGTATAATTTTTTATGAATCCATATAATAAACCAGTTATGAAACTATAACTAATTTTAATCTGAAGTCCAATTGTAGTATTGTTAGCAAATTGCACAATCACAGTAAAAACTTTTGGACACTGACCAAAATATTGGTAAAAATTTTCTTTAGAACAATTTGTTACAGAACAAATATGTACCTAAAAAAGATATTTATTCGTTCCAATATTTTTTTTTTCTTTACGGTTTTGTTAAGAATAGTGACAATTGTGTAAAAGTTTTCTTTTAGAACCGTTTCGATACGGTGGAATACCTACAAATTTCAGTAGATTTCGTTTTATACAAATTTGATCTGTGAGTTGGAATAGAATTTTGTTGCGCTCTACTGTTTTGTTCCCACTGTCAGGAACAAATTTGTAGATTTTTTTTATAAAAATACTATCCCTACATTTGTAACATATTCGTTTCAAAAATTTTCGGTATCCGTGGACGATTTAATTTTTGGAACAAAAATCGTTACTAATATGGGGAATCCTTTTGCCTCTCTTAAAAAGTACAAATTTGTTCCTGAAAGTCGGAACCAAATCGTCAGTTGCCTCAGCAACTGTGCTAACTGCATCTGCTTTGTGTGTGTATTCATTGCAAACGCCGCGCAGCGATGCGTTGCTTACAACGAATGCTGACACAAAGCAAATGCAGGTAGCACAATTGCTGAGGCAACCGACGAAATATAGACATTTTGTTCCAATTATCAGGAACAAATTAATGCAATTTAAAAGATCTCGTCCGTTTCGTCTAACAGTTAAGGTCTATAGTTAAGGTGCCAGTGCTGGTAGCAGGAAGAGAAAAATCTCGCCAATCTCGAATTAAAAAAAAGTGAAACCGTACATATTATAGCTTGAAAAATGCCACAAATTTAACGTCCTTCTTGCTGCGATGGTGACTTTCGGAACAAATTAGTTACTAATATTGAAAATCTTTTTGTTACTCCTTGAGGGTACAAACTGGTTTATTATATGGATTCATAAAAAATTATACCCTTTTCAGAATTGTAAGAAATTGCATAATCATTGGAACTATACCAAATGTCACCCTATTCGGTTTAAAAATACGCTCTCTAGAGCATTTTTAACCTTTGACCTTGAAAAATCTTTGATTCAACAGTATTTTCTTATATGAAATTATCACCGAGTCGGCCTCTAAAACATATTTAAAAATAAAAAAATCGCAGGATGCGTTTTTAAAGATTCCCAAGAAGAACATGTTTTTTGGAAAGAATGGAGGAAAAATAAAGGTCATGTTAATTATTTATTAGTTTGACCTGCCAAGATTGTAAAGTTTTTAAATTTCGAATCGTAAGGGTTAGGGGAAAGAACTGTCCTTTCGAACGTTCATGCCTGCGAATAGCGTGATTTTTCTTTTATTTTTCCTAAGAGACTTATAAATAATTATCACATAATCATAAATATTGATGATAAGCTAACTAATATTTAATAGAAATGTGTAGGGGAAGGTCGTCTGCCTTCAAACGAAAAATGTAGTTCCAAATTTAAGATTTTTTTTCTGAAGAATCCACAAAATGGATTTTATTTTCTACTACACAAAAAATTCTCTTGTTCATTCGGCGTATATGATTACCTCCTTTAGCACTTACAAGTCCTCAGTTTTTCCTTCTGAGGAAATTAAAAAAGTGATGTCGATTTGTATGAAGGCAGCTGGCATAGTCTGCCTTCAAACGCGAGGCAGCTGCCTTTAAATGTTTTTTTTTCACTGAGAATATTAAATAAATAAAACTAAATGGGCTATAAATGATTAGATTGAAGCCTAACGCACTCACTAAAATCATCACTGCAGTCAAAAGACATTAAACAATAACTTTTCTTCACATTTTTCTGAAGCACTGTTTTGCACTTGAAAATTTGGAAGAAAAAGCCATTGAAGTTGAAAATTGTCAACTTGAAACATCCCGGCCGGAGCAAGATAGCAGGTTATAAGTATTTGTATGACGTTCGTCAGAGAAAAGTAGGAGTTCGATTTCACATGTTTCGATGTATGGAAAGATAGTTTAAATCCACACGACATTAGCATTTAAAGGCTGCTGCAGGGTGATATTTGCAAGTTTTTGCCACCCACAAAAATTGTGTCATCTGAACCAAAATGTATTAACAGAAATATTAAGCCTGATTAACCATCTATGTGTCACAATGGAAGATTTATTTGTAAAACGATTTTTACTATAAAAAATCATATGATTTGTGGAACATCAAAATTACAGTTTAGAGCTCATTTTCATTTTTTTTTTCGATCTAGAATCTAGGAAATAGGAGCTAGGCTCTCCATTTTTTGATGATTTGTGAGGATGATGGATAGCTACCTAATAGTTAATAGAATATAATTTATGCTTTCGAGAACAACGAAAAAATCGCAACATTTAAAGGCTGCTGTATTTAAAGGCAGACGACTTTCCCCTAAGTCTCATACGAAAAATAAAAGAAAATTCCCATTATTCCAAGGCATGAACATTCGAAAGGAGAGTACTTTCCCGTACCAAAAAAGGCCAAAAAATAAACCTGTTTCCTCCTATCTTTTAAATGTGTCAAATGCACGTGTTCTTTGAAGAAATAGAAATTTTGGACTATGAAGAAAATAAAAATAGAAATTTTGTCACTTGAAAATTTAATTTTTTTTTATCAATTTTTAGAGACAAAGATATACGTAAAACATGCATGTCAGCATGTCTCATTTTTTCTCTCCTTCACAAAAGTTCCATTTCAAAATCGGGTTTCCTATTGTAATCTCGAAATCATGTTATGCTTTTTCGCTACTTTTAGGTTTATTTTGTAACTTCTCGGATCGCGGTGTGTTCGTGGATTTTAGTGGGCCGCGGAATTTTTCGTGTATTTGCGTGGATCGCGGTGTTGCTCCCGGATTTTCTCGGATCGCGGAATCGTTCACGAATTTTCGCGAACCGCGAAATTTCTCGCGGATCGCGGAATCTTTTGCGGACCGAAGAATTTCTGACGGATTTACGCAGCCGGCAGAATTTATTGTGGATTTTCCCGGACCGTGGATTTTTTCGCGGATTTTTGAAGATCGCAGTATTACTCGCGGATTGCGGAATAGTTTCTGAGCCATTTTGGCATTAAAGTTTTACATGTATTTTTGTGCATTTCTGACAATCGAATTTGCACTTTTCAATTTTCAACGACCTCGAGTTGCACGCATTTCGAGGTTTCCTGTAATAAATCTCAGCTAGCAAAAGGTCATCTGGACTTCGATTTTGCCCCCAATTCGAATTTGCAATGAAAGAATCACACATAGCATAAGCCCATTTAGGCTTATCACTGACTTTTTTCTTCTCCGAGAAAAATTATATCCGCATATTATGTAGTCACCGATATTAGCTGGTTTTGTGAAATGCCCATGACGATTGACGATTCATAATTTTTACGATTTTCTACAATTTTTTGAAACAACGAGACTGATCGTGAAAATCATAAAAATTCGCTCAGCTGTAATTCATAAGATTTCTCACACAGGGGATGAGTTTTGTTGTTTTGTATTCTTTTTTCTCCTCCGCCTGATCGCAAAAAACTGCAGGCGTGCTAAAGGTCAGAGAGAAAAGGAAAGACATGGTGAAAAATGCGACGCGTAATCTTGTGGCGAATTGCTGAACAATTTTGAGTAGAATTTCTCGGAAGCTCGGAAAGCTATCAAAAGCTCATGAAAATTTCCAATTTGGAGCATGTTGTTTAAAATTTAATTGCAAAAAAACTATTAGGAGTTTCTCCAATTCTAATGTACCATTTGAAAGCTAATGAAATGTAGATTGGTACAAAAATAATTATTAATTCGGAAAAAATGATATTCTCGGTACAAAGATGCAATGAAAACTGTCATTTTTTGGACAATTTTCAATTGAAAAATACTTGGAAAATTTGTATGAAAAGTGAAAGAAGTGAAACAGGCATTTTGTAGAGCATGTCTTTAGGAACAAAATTAAAAAAATATATACTTCTCTATCTTTCATATTATAGGAGATAATGCAGCTTCTTTGTGGCATGTTTTAGGAGTATACGAATGTTTGGGAAATTATATTACGAAAGCAAAACAGTTTTTCAAAAAATTAAAACAGGGAATTCAAAGATAATATAAAAAAACTACCCTCAGTTAAATTTTCAAGGAAATATCTCAAAAATTGTAAGACTTGATACACTTTTAATTTTGGGTTTTTGTATGGAGACGCCATTTTCTGGCTTTATGATCCTCTTAAATAATATTCTAACAGTCTATTAACAGCTTTTATTGAAAATTTTAACAAAATAACAGAAACCTGTTATAAATTAAAAAAAGCACATTCTCAAAAGTCGGACAAAAATTTAGAAGGTCGGACCAAAAAGAAGTTGGAAAGTTGGACATCCCGGCTAACACAAGGTAAGCTGTTAATAGCGCAATGCTATAATTAAAGGCATTGTAGGTGCTCTTAAATAATAACTTAGCCCGAGTTCAAAAATTAAGTTCTTAATAAGTAATTATTAAGTATTTAATTAAGGATTTTTTTTTAGCGAAAATAGTGACATCTGGTACTAAAAAGTGGAAACTGGAATAGAGAATGCGATGGACACATATTAACCATATTGGTTAGAAAGAGATGAACCAAATTGACATTTTAGAAAAACATATCCACAAAATCTTATTAAATACTTCATAAGGTCGTCTTTCTTCTAGTAATAAATTTTAGTAAAGTTGAGTGAAATAAGTTAAGTAATATAACATTCTTCTTTGCATTTTGAATTGGTAAGTGTAACTCAAGGCTTTTCCCGTAGTCCCTATACCTTATAATCCGGGAATATTTATTTGCCCACAAGTATCCCAAGATCTATTAAATTTTTCCTTTTATGCTCTGAACTTGCGATGTGGAAGCTAAAATTTCCAATAAATGTCCCATTTTTTTATTGTTGTATTGATTTTTTGTTCCAGATGCATCTGAAACACGTCTTAAGAGAAATTTAAGGACAGCAACAGTTCCATCCGGCAATAGTTCGTCAGTTAAATCAGCATTTATCGTAACTTCATTTTTGCGATTTTGAGATATATACATATTTGGAATCAGCGTAATTTTGTTTATTAAACGCGCTTGAGATAAAGAAACTGTTATACGCCCAATAAAAGTTATTTTAAACAAAAATTATCGTAAGTGTCCTTAATTAAGAAAAATCTATCACGCGACGCGGCACACAAAATTTATTAAATAAAACTTATGAAATAAAAGCTTTTAGGGACAGGGATAACAGTTTAATTAAGTAATGTAGTCAAATAAAGGCGCTTATTATCACTAGAATAATTCAAATTGATATAATGCATTTTAGAAAATTGTCGTAACATCCAGAATCTCCATACATTGGAAGTTACGGCTTTATAAACGATGGCAGTTACAATAAAATATTATTGTGTTTCTTCTAACATATATCTCAATATTTCAACTTTTAAATCATTTTATAAAGATTTTCTCAAGTTAACTTACAGTTTATTAGTGCCACTTTTATTATTTTGACTCAAAACTATCGCATTCGGGGCTCATTTTTAAGAAAAATAAAACAAAACTGAAAATTTCGTCTCATGAAAAGTTGTTAAAAAGAAGTTACAACAAATGCTGATTTAAATGACGAGTTGCATCCAGGAAAAAAATGTTGTGCCTGACAACACAACAAAGCTGCGATAGCAACGGGTTCATCTTGCTAATTAGTCAAAAGCGTAATTTTAACTTTACATTGAGGAATAAACAATATGAAGAATAAAAATACATGTTTTATATGCATTAGGGTAAATACTTAAAAAGTGCTTAGTTGAAAGTCCTTAAATAAGTACTTATTGAAAATGCTTTTCATGTCCTTAATACAAACTACTTAATTAAGGACTTTAACAAAGATCTTAATTAAGTGCCTAGTCTTTAGGCTGAATCATGTCATATTAGTTTCACTACTCGCCACAAAGCGCTGACGTTTGTCTCATTTTCATATATTTTTTAAGTAGAATGTTCTACAACTCCTTAAAATTAAGTTATTGGGTTAATAAGAACTTAATTGGCCGGGATTGTGAATAATGAAAAAATGTGTGCTTGCACGTTATTGGCCATTGGTCATTGGTTATTCTATTCTCAGATTAAGTCCGGGTAACGCTTGAGGAATTTTAAGCTGCCAAGAACATTTTGGGTGTCCCATCAAGAAAAGGTTCTGTAATTTCTCACAGAAACTACGCTGACCAGTAGGGGAAAGTACTCTCCCTTCGAACGTTCGTTGCCTTCACATAATATGAATTTTCTTCTACTTTTTAGGAGACTTACACCCTTGCATATTTCTTTTAAATAATAGTTAGCTTATTATCAATTATTAAGGACATGTAACCCCGACGATTGCAAAACTCGGATGCCACGACCGATATAACTCCGATAAATCCACTTAAAATATAATTTATATTTTTATTTCCATAATTAATCACTGCAGTAACGTAATATAACTATTCTACTTTAAGAAAAACCAAAAATTATATTTTTATCGGTTTAATAAGTGTGTGAAACAAATATTTTTCAAACTCGGGTCAGCTGGGTTGTGTACTAAAAATTTCATTTTTAGTACACTTTTTTTGGCCAGGAGAAATTCCAAAACGTCGCCAGAAGAAGAGAGTCAAAGTCAGCAATGTGAATTGATAGAATAAAACTTAAACAAGATGTTTTTAAAATAATAATATCTTCTCATTTTTATGCATTAAACTTTTCCATAAAATGAGCATCCGAGTTTGATCGAATTCAACGGGGTTAGAAAAAGCATCGCAGTAAGATTCTTGCGCATATATTAATATCGTAATTTTATTTTTTTTTTCAATATTATTGCTAAGATTCTTTTTCTATTATGATTCCAAATGAAACAAAGAATAATTCTATTGATTTGGAATTGGGGAAAAATATTTCATCCGTTCAAAAATAAGCCGTAAAGTCGCACTCTATGAAAATCATCGGAATTACCTCTCTTTACTATATGTGATAATTAAGTAAAATCTCTTAGGAAAAATAAAAGAAAATTCACAGTATTCGAAGGCACGAACGTTCGAAGGAAGAGTACTTTCCCCTAATTGTACCTTTATAAGAGGATGCAACTTTTTAGCGCAATCAAATACGCAATCCAACAGGACCCTTTCCATCTTCTATGGGGAGTAGTTCAGATATTTTCACAAATAATAAAGTAATTTTCAGAATCTAAAAACCTTTCGATATAAAGGACATCTACTCCTTAATAACAACTAATCACTCTTGGGATTGCTCTTCTGAAGAATTAAATATCTTTTTTTTCTTTCTCGTTGCCATGATTTTATGGGATCGGGAATCTCTGTTTTTTCTATTTTGTTTTTCCCAGTTTGTCTTTCGAATCTTTGTTTTCGGTAATTTTTGTTTTTTGGAAACTTTGTCTTTGGAAATCTTGTCTTTTATACATTTTGCACAATTATCGGAAATTTTCTCTGTGACACATTTTGCACAAGTATATTTTATAATTCTCCAAAAATTTCCCTTTTCTCAGAAAATTTCCCTTTGTCCCAAATGACGAAACTAAAAATTTCCCAAAACACAGAAAATTTCCCTTTGCCCTAAAGGACGAAACTAAAAACTTCCCAAAACATGGAAAATTTCCCCTTGCCCAAAAGGACGAAACTTATTTCATGTGATTTCATTATTTCATTTAATAAAATATATTTGTTTAAAATATATGAAAGACAATATTTCCTAAGATAAAGTTTCCAAAAAGCAAAAATTACCGAAGACAAAGATTCCAAAGACAAACTGGGAAAAACGAAGATTCCGCAAACCGATTTTATAGCATCAGAAAAGAACAAAATTTATTTAGAGATACAATTTGTAATATACACGGGCTCCTCTCGTCTCGCACTGTCATTTACGTCGAAGATACCTGATATGATCACTACCTTTATGCTCATTAGAATGAAAAAAAGGATCCTCTGTAACTGAAGCAAATTTCGGCCAGTTTGTAATTTCGACCACTTTTTTGTACCTCAAATTTAAGTTAATTTCTAGTTTTTGCATACTCTCTATAGATTATACAATGCAAAAAAAAAAACAAAAAAAATGTCGCTGCAACGAACGAGACGATATGACAAACATTTTGAAAAATTTTTGGAAGGGCAAGGAACTATGAGAAACAAGGTGGCCGTAATATTACTCAAAGACAGATATGTCTATAATATTTATTAATTTCAAAATGTATTGAAAATGATTTTAGAGAAAACAAAGACGATAAACTATCTACAAGGTACCAAGCAACACTTCTTAAAAACAAGTAACAAAAAAATCATTTACTGGCCAATTTTAATTCTTTTAATTAATCAGAATTTTTTTCTAATATAATTCTATATGACTTGAAGGACTTGTGATTTGTTGGTATTTTTCGAAATTCTTTGCCTGGATGTCAGATTGGTCATTATTTTAATGAAAATCGTCAGTAACAAAGTTTAGTCAAAGTTATATAAATAAAAAGTAAACCTTAAATTATAAATGAATAAAAATTATTAAATTATTCTTAACAAAGGGAACTTGTAAAAATTATGAAGCTTCTTGGCATCATAGGTTTAATTTGAACAGATTTTTGATTAATTTTAAGTTTTTATAACTGATCAATTTTATTTATTTATTGACCACTCTGCTATTTAACTGTCCGAAATATTTATGCTTTGAAAAACTACGCATTTCCCTTAAACATTTTGTAGTTTGGAAACAAGAATATCGATTTAAAAGTTATTCAAATGTCTGAAACAGTTGAATTTATTTGTTGAAGAGTCACATTACTCATCATAATTTGTGTATTTATTTAGTGTTCTTTTTGACCTAAAACCAATTGTGGAAATAAAATTATTTACCAGACTCATGTGTATCAACAAATTTAACCTTTAAAAAAAATCATCATTTTAAGTATAAAACTTGATTAAATATTTTTGCAATTAAAGAAGATCACGACCCATTTTTGCAATGGTCATTGAACACTTTCATTTTGTATAAATACAGCGAAAAATTTGCAAAATTATTCAGTTTTTAAATCATCGTGAAACCAATAATAACTCCAAAATGAAGAGTATCTACATCGTTTTTGCTGTCATGGCTCTTCTGGCCATTCTTCCTGCTAAAGCTAAGCCAGCGGATGAAATACTTCCAATTTCGGACATTATACCTATAGAAGATACTCCAGGACTTGAGACTATTATTGCTCTTATAAAGGCAATTTTGGAAATACTTCAAGTCAACCTTGAAATTGATATTGTCTAAACAAAAATAAATAAAATGTATTTTATCTGAGGTCTTATAAAAATCTCAGTTTTGTTGAATAAAACAATGTCTAAATTTTGTAAATTTCTAAATTTTCTTTTTAAAAAACAATAAAGAAGGTTCTTTTGCGACCGTTAAACATCCTGCAAAAATAACATAAATAATAAAAAGGGGTAGCAAAGTGTCCCAGGCTTTCCGAAGTGCTCAAACTCTTGACTTAGATCCTATACATTAAAAGTACTCTTGCATCATCTATTGTTTACCGGTTCTCAACTATTTTATTGAATCGATTGAATCTTTCAGTTGCCCAAAATACCGTCGTTGCGGGTGACTTTGCACACGGGGGGTGACTTTGCACTCTGCTGTCCGTAAGACTTTCATAAATTCTAGCACTTATTAATGGTCTTCGCCGATCCGGTCTACCATGTCAAAGTATATAGGGATATGTTATGTACCAAGTAAGGTACAATGATCCCCAAAAAGATTCTTGTAGTTTCAGTAATAGCAAATGAAATGCAAATATAGGTATTTTGTCAAAAAACGACTCCGTGAAAAAGTTATCTGAAGGTGCAATTCCAAAATCGATTTCATAGTAGTAAATTGCCCAAATCCAATCTAAATTTATCTGGCTAGAATAATCCACTTCGATTTTGTTGATTATTTTTATTAAAATATTTTTTTTTCCCTATTATCTTCCTAAGAACGCATGATTTATGTTACAAAATTGCATATAATGGTCTTTCTAAAGCTTTATTATAGAAGTATTTGGCTAAAAATTATCCAATTTTGTGGGAACTTAAGATAAAATGACCGAGATCTACAAGATGGTATGGTCGCCATCTTTATTTGACGTTTCTGTCAGCCATTTTGAATAACTGTCAAAACAAAAGTCTTATCCGATTGAGCTGAAATTTTAGTATGTTGTAGCTGATGTCAAGGCCTTTTCAGAACATATATAAAATCCGACCTAGGTCAAGTGGTTGTCTGGATATAGGGTCTCAAAGTTCAAAATTTTGACATTTTCATGAATACAGAACTACAGGGAGCTTCTTTTATCAAAACCATCACAAAAAAGACAGCGCTATCGTTAGGCGATAAGATCTAACAAACAAACAAAAGAAAAGTGATGTTTTTGTTTATAACAGCACATTATTTGAGAATCTTAAAAACTGTTTTCACAAAGATTGAAAATAAAAAAAATTATTAAATGCACTTTTCGTTTATTTTTTTTAAAATTATGTTAGAGTAAATAAATATATAAAATTAAAGACTCAACAATTTTTAACGGTTACTGATGCATTTCGTTAAGGTTTCAAATATTGAAGATTAAAAAATAAAGACCGCCAAAATATGAGTATTACAAAATTTTAAATTTTGAGCCTCTGTATCTAGAGAAATACTTGACGTAGACTGGAACATAGATACGTTTTAAAAAGGTCTTGACATCAGCTACAACATACTAAAATTTCAACCCAATCGGGCGAGTTTTAGGGTTTGACAGTTATTCAAAATGGCGGACAGAAACGTCAAATCAAGATGGCGACCACGTCATATTGTAGATCTCGTGCATCTTACCCTTAGATGTGAAGATCTTCATTGTCGTTTATTATCGGAAATTGTTGATTTTTTAAATTTTATTAAAAAATGCAAAGTCACCCGCCTTATCCCAAGTGCAAGCCTTTTTTCTTGATCTTTTTTAACATAGTAAAATTTTATAAAATTAATGTTAGTGGCACAAAATCCATTCATTAACAACTGAATACAAATAATTTTATCCATTCACCCCCCTCCCTTCACTTTAACTGTCCATTTTTAGAGGGTAAAGTTGAAAAACAGCGAAAAACGTGCAAAGTCACCCGCAACGATGGTACCTTAGGAATAATACAATTGAATTACAGATAAAAATTACTTATTAACGGTAGCAAAAGGGGAATTGTATACAATGAAAGAGCCAAACCTTAAGGGGTTACATGGGTCTCTCAGGTCAAAAAATCATTTTTTTTTAATTTTAGAGCATAACATTTGAAAAGAGATGGCAAAGCGTCCCAGCTTTGCGAAATGCTCGAACTCACGAGAAAGTCCTCTTCGTTAGCATATTTTTTGTACGCACATAGGGTTACTGAAGATTTAATCGTGTTTATAGACAATGAGAAAGCCATTAAGAAATTATTTAACCCATTCTTTACCATGGTATTATACATCATACGCAAACTGAGTGACTTTAGATGATTTATTCTTGGGTAATTGTTATCTAAATTGCTGTAGGGAATGAATTTTTAGCTACTTTAGTCCTTCAATTAATTGGAAATACATTTTGTTGTTCTTTTCTCGCTTTGTGGAAAGTCATGCAAATTTTTTGCACAAAATGGCGGATGAAAAATTTGGCATCCCGTCGAATTTGTTCAAATTGGCCTTCAGTTTCTTTCCTAATTTGAATTCCGGTTGCCAATTTGTGTTCTTGGATACTTACTCTATCTAAATCAATGGAGTTTGCAAAGAATTAATGTAAAGAATTTAAATTCAGTGACCGTTAAGACGTGTCTTTGACAGTGGCTCCCCGCGCCCCCATAATAGATAAAAATTCTTTCTTTTTAAAAAAAAGTGCGAAAAACAATTTTATCATTAATTTAATAATAACCAATCCATCACCGATTGTGACCGATGCAGTCGGATTCAGAATTTCAATACCTTTCCAAAAAATCCAAATTTAACCAATTCGGTTGAAAAATGAGACTTCCAAAGAAGTTGACCTTTGTTGACTTTCAATTGACCTTCAATAATTCAAAATGGCGAATTTTTCGGTCATAGGTATGTTTGGGCGAAATGTTCGCCTGGACTAGCTCTAAAACATATCCGAAAATCATTGAAAAAGCTTGGGCCAATTTTTTGCAAAATTGGAAAAACTTTGTTTTTCGGGAATGTTAATAATATGGGATGTAAAATTATTCAAAAATCGGTACTTAACCGGTTCATTACCGATTATGACCGATGGAGTCGGGTTCAAAATTTCAATATCTTTCCAAAAAATCCAAATTTAACCAAATCGGTTGAAAAACGGATCCTCCAAAGTGATTGAATTTTGATCTTCAATAATTCAATATGGCGAATTTTCCGGTCATAGATATGTTTGGACGAAATGTTCGCCAGGACTAGCTCTAAGACATATCCAAAAATCATTGAAAAAGCTTGGGCCAATTCTTTGCAAAATTGGAAAAACCTCATTTTTGACCTATTTTTGATGGATAGGGAACGTATGAAAGGGAAGGGGGGAAAAATAAAGAGGTTGGGCACGAGATAATGTCATTTGAGGATAGGTCACCGAAGACCGGAAGTCGATATCTCTTACCGTTTAAGCTCCAGAACAGTGCAAAGTTGAAAAAAAAAAGTCGATTATATAACTGCTCTCTCTTTGAGTTCGAGCAGTAAAATATTTTCTGAAAATTTCAAGTCAATCGGAGTAAAACTCTCGGAGGTAGAGCAGTTTTAGTTATGCATTCCGGCCCGCGCGCGCATATCGCGTTTTTCTCAAAACACCGTTTTACAATGCGCTAGTCAAGATTACCCAGAGTCTACTAAACCGATCTTTCTGAAATTTTGCATACTTGTTTTGAGAAGTATTATCTAGTGTTTGAACGAAGGATTTGCACTTCCTTTAATCAGAACCATTTTTACAATACAAAATGTGTTGAAAAAAGCCCAGATAAGCTTATGATAGCTGAGATTCTTTACAGGCAACCTCGAAATGCGTGCAACTCAGGGTGCTTGCAACTCGGAATGCGTGAAAATTCGATTGTAAGTTCAATTTGTGGGGTAAAGAATCGCGTCGAGTAATTGGTAACCAATTGGCGAATTGGTTTATGACGGGATCGAAATCCCTTCATAAACACAGAAAATGCAGTCCTGGCAAAATTTTTTGAGCTATAGCTCGGGTCAGGAAACATCGAGGGAGGAGTGCGACCCACCGTTGGAAAGGTCAGCTAAAACGTACTAAAATTTCAAGAAAAAGCATCGTCTAGTTTTCGAAATATTCGATATCGATTAATGGAAAATCGATTTTACGATTAACCGGATCTTCGATTTAATCGGATGAAATTGGGGCGTCACAAAGGTTGTAGTACTCCACGAGGGATTTACAAAGCACCAAAATTTTTCCAAATCCGATAATTAGAAGCGGAGATATGATAATTCTAACTCGGGTCAGGGGGGTCGGAGGGTGTTAAGTTTGGTATCGATCGAAAGCTCTTAGGCCCTGATATAACATAATAAAATTTTAGCCTCATCGATGCCATAGAGGCTGAGTTATTCAGAAAACAATTTTTGGGGTATTCCAAAATGGCGAAAGAGGGGTGGAGGTGGATCTGACATCATCAACTTCTAGCGGCCCTACGATATTTAACCTATGCCGAAAACTGCTTGTCGATATCTCTCTCCGTTCTCTCTCCAGAAGTGGTTATATGAGTGACGGGACGGGACGGGACGTGCCGTCCGGGAAAATCGATTTTTAGCACACATGATTTTCGTGATCTATGAGTGTGAAAACGTGTACATCCAAAATTTGGGCCCAATCTGACGAGATCTGATTTCACCTGTGACCACAAAAGCTGAGATTGTAAAGAATCTTAGCTAATATAGGGCAAAATAGATAATTTTTTTTTCAAAAACTTTTGCCAAAAATCCAAACTCAATAAATTTGAATAAACTAAATTAGGGTGAGGGCTAATAATTTTGGACAGTCTGCTTATAAGCATCGATGTTCCAAGTTTGAAGTGCGATATTTTCAATACTAATTGATTTTTTTTGTTACTCTCTTTTCAGAAGGATTGTTTAGAAACTTAGCAAGCTATTTATCGTCTTATTTTTATTAAAATTAGTTTTAATACGTTTAAAAATGAATTGATAAGTAGAAGTGAATTTGACTCGAATTTTGGACAACTTGGTTATTAATTTGGACAACTTGGCTGTAAATTTGGACAGCTAATCCGCCTCAACAGGATGTCCATTGTTCTTCATTTCATGAACCAATCTTACCAAGTCCCCTTCCTATTTATGTAAGGAAAACGTAGAATGTCACAAGAAGCCCAGAAACTTTACATATAATTCATTAAAGTGAGTTGACATCGGTACTTCAAGTACGTGCGGATTCACTCATTCCCTGGTCTTTCCGGGAGCCTTTCAAGGCATTTCTCGCTACATCCATTTCGTAGAGATTATGCTCCTTTGTTTCTCCAGGCATTTATCCCACCTAGTCATCAGAAAAGCTAAAACTTCACGAAATTTCGAGAGAAAAACACCTGTCCAAAATAAGGAGTATCACCTCACTGGTGAATGTCTTAAAAATTTTCCCATTTTTCACACGAAAAATCTAATTCACAAGGCAAATCTCACTTCAAGTCAAATATACAAATCACCACTAATTTGAATCAACACAATATTCAATGAATATTCAATAATATCACTCAAAAAGAGCGAACAAACTTTGTTAGTACTTCACCAAAACTAAATAAGACTGAAGTAAGCCACGAAGTTCTGTCATATTTCTCGTAAGCAATTGCTCACACTGAATTTTCAACAAAGCAATTTCAACTCAAATCATATTCAAAATTTAACGTATTTAGTGTTAAAATCTTCCGAAAAGAACAAATATTTAGATAGAATTCATTATTCATCAAATATTGGAAGAAAAATCCATCATTTTAATCAATTTATTTTTAGTGTCCAATTTTATCCTCAAAGTGTCCAAAATAAGAAACTGGACAAAATTATAAGCCTTTCTCCTATGTCGAATATAATTACGTTAAGCCGTCGTTCAGGTCTGTCAAGGCGTCAAGGCCCTTAACACCATAGACATTTTTAATGAAGAACAGAATGTAAATGTGTTTTAATTACAGTGTATACTAGGTTTTTGGTCAAAATAAGCTAACTGGCTTCAGACCTTTCACAGGTGTTGGGGGGGGGGGGGTGGCGAAAAATGGAAGGCCCTTCTTCTTGGGCGGTCGACAAGGGACTTAGAAGATTCTTCTATACGGAATATGACATTGTAAAACATGATAGGATTACAATAATCGAATTTTAAAAAATTTAATTACACTCAAACCAGAATTGTTTCACGGCATTAGCTCAGTGTATCTAAAAAAAATCATTCTAATGTCATAGACACACTTACGACTTAAGTCGAGAAACGGCTTAACGTAATTACAATAAAAATAATCCAACGGATTAGTCAGAAACATGGAAATGTTGTAATACGATCATTATTTTTTATTATAATTACGTTAAGCCGTCTCTCGGCTTAAGTCGTAAGTGTGCGTTTAACCCTTTAGCGACGAGACACTTTTTGCGGACTGAAAATCAACAATAAAAATTAAACTGGGAAACATAATCAATGATAATTTTTACGTCTAACCTTAGAAAGTCCAAAAGAGTCTGATTCGGTATATTTTGTGCTTCTATGGACGATAAAGACAAATAGCCAAAAAATTTAAGTAATTTTTCTAACAATACCAATGAATAATATTTTTCGCTTTAATGAAAAATATTACGTATGAATATTTTAGTTTTTATTGCCAAAAGGGTTTTGCTTAAAAAAAATTGGAAGTATAAAAAATAAATAAAATCAATTATGAATTTGAGAATTTAAAAATTCGCCATTTTTGAGCTTAAATATTAACTACATAGCAATAGCTAGAGACTTGCAAAAAATATTCTAGATTCCTTCAACCTTCTACTTTACAATTATGTACAGACATAAGAAAAAAAATCCTTTATTGTAAGTCTTAGTGGTCAAATATGATACTTTTGTAGAGAAAATTTTTTTTCCGCCTCTGGGTAATTGGAAAACTCATGGGTACTCTCGTCCCCAAAAGAACGAAAAGGAGACAAACTTCAATTTTCCAAAAGTCAATAATATCAATTTTGTGAATTATTTTTGCTTGTCAAATGACTCCTTTACAATGTTGATCAGTAAAACAAGAAGAATTATTGACCAGTATCTTCTGGGATGTTCAGGAAGTGGTCAAGTGGACACCAAATTCCTGCTTGCCAACAGATTCCTTAAAATATTTCACACAATAACACTTTGAAAACACATTTCCCTCAACACGATGTTATTGCAAACACATTAAGCTTTCTCAAGAGCCAAAAAAACACTTCATCAACAATCAGAATTCACCAAAATCTGGAAGAATAGGAAAAACTTCCCTGAAAGCAATCTCCCACTCTGCTAAATGTCAAAATTATCGGCCATATTGGCAAAAATATCGCTCCCGCTTGGAATTTTCTTACAAGGTTGATGTCAAAAAGGAAATGGCGTTCATTGGCGGGATAACCTTACATTTGACCTCTAGATTTTTGGAGACGAGAGTACCCATAAAGTTTGAACATTTTTTTTGAAAATTTAAGAAAAAATTGTTTTTCGAATTTATGTAATCTGTAATTGTTAGTTATCATACTTATTCACTCCGAGAGGTTTTTCCTTATTCTGGTCTAGAAATATCAAAAAAGTCACAATATCTCCAAGGAATCAGAAAATCGAAAATTCACGATTTTTGACCAAAAATATCTAAGCTCAGGAGTTAATTAGGATCCTGCAAAAAATATCCTAGATTTGGACATCCTTATAGTTTGTACTCATCCACAACAATCGGATTTTTATTGATTCTAAATAGTCTAAAAAACTGTTATTTCCATGGGTAACCAGAGTCACAAAGGAGACGAAAGAGTTAAAATATAATGGGTAAAACTCATTAAAAAAAAAGTGAAACCAAGTTGTTCCAAGCTTGAGTCGTCCGAAGGTAACGCACTTTCCTCTATATAGTGTGCTAAATTTCGGCATAGTTGCATGCAAGCGCCAAAGTCTCAAGCTTGAAATATAATATTTTTAAAACAAAATAATTTTTTTGTTACTTTTTTATAAGGAGTGTTGCTTGGAACATTATAGACAGTTTATCTTTATTTTTTCTAAAATCAATATTAATGCGTTTTAAAATGAATAAAAATATTGACATAGCATTGGTGGCTTATTCCGGCCACTTTCATTCTCATAGTACCTGGCCCTTCCGGAATTCTTCTAATGCTTTTTTCAGATCATTTTGCTCGCCGGAGCGATATTTTTTGTAATTTTTTTTGCATTGTATATTTTCCATACAGCAATGCAAGTATTAAAAATTCATGAAAATTTGAGGAATAAAAAAATGTGGCCGGAATTGCAAGCAGGTCGGAATTTGGCACACTTACCCTGGGATTTTTGCAAGAATGTTTTTTTTTCCTTGAAAGAATCCAAAGAAGATTTTCTAATTTTTCATTGAAATATATCATAGGTCGAATATTTCTTGTAAAAATTAAAGCCTAATTCCCATGAAAGCGTTTAATATAACCTCGTACAGATATTACTTGAATTGTATCAAAATATGCGAATTTTTATGTATTGTTGCCGTGAGAACCTTTCGCATTATTTCACATAGTGATGTGTGCCAAGAAGGAATATTTTCTTTAGTGGTTAAGGCATAAAACTTCAAAAAGCTTTAAAATCAAATTTGAAGCTTTGTAAAATATACAACAAATTAAGCAATTCTTCATAATTTGGTAGTGAATCTCGAAAGCAAAGGTTTACTACAACAATTAATGCAAGGAAAAGAAGATGCCCATAATTTCCATTTTTTTAATAATATATTGATGTCATCTCTTTTCAACTTTTAGTTATGAATTTTTGAAAAGACAGTTTTAAATTAAAGAAGAACACAAATTTTACTTTGCAGAATTAAAATATTTTATTTTCTATTCTCAATTAGTTATTCAAGGGTTAAATCAACTTCAAGATAGGCTGCTAGGCCTTGAAGAAGAGAACCCAGCAATTCAAAGAGAGATTCTGGGTCAGTTAGATCTACTCCTGTGCAGAGCTCGGACAGGTCCAGGTCCAAATCTAGGTCCAGGTCCAGGTACAAACCCAAATCTGAAAGATCTGGAAGAAGTCGTCCCTCGGGTTGTGGTTTTCCAGCAGAAGCAAAGGCCAGAAGAGTGATGGCAACAAAAATGAGGATAATCGTCTTCATTTTAGATGTTGTTTTTAGAGTTGTGCTTTGTAGTTATTTTTCACAAATCGTCTACTTTTAATTCAACTTTAGATGATTCTCAGCTTTTATACCAAAAATTTTCAAGCAAAGGGCTCATATGTTGTATTGAAAACCCAAGGGCCACAATACTCAATGATAGTCAATATTTGTACAGATTGAGATACTTTTGTGTCAAGGTTAGTTGTGTAAATCAATCAATATAAAATATCAATATTTTCAGTTGAGAATATCCCAATTCAGAACAAGGGCAATATTTGTTTAAAAATAAACTTCTGATGGCTTGTGAAAAAATTTCTAGAAATTTATCCATATTAGATTTCAAATGTATAGGGCGTAAAAAATTGGAAAATTTTTAAAAATTGACAAAATTAATTCAATATTTTGTTTATGTTGCATTATGAGAAAGTTTTAATAGTAATATTTGCCATTGAAATTCAGATCTACATTTTTTTAAACAAGATTTCCCAAGTGACCAGAAAAATAAGTTGTCATGAGGAAAATTCTCTGAAGCACACCCTCTAACTAAGGCACAGATTGGTAAAGAATCTATTAGGTGAGATTCTTAACAATCTCACCTACTATAATCCTAACAAAATTTCATGTCGTCCGATCGACCTCAAACTTGGCCAAAATGTGTTTCGCCACTTCCTGATCACGAATATATGGGGGACTAAGTTAAGTTCCCGGCCGGCCGCTCTTTGGAGCTTAATAGCTCCTAAACTAAAAAAGATATCGACTTGCGGTTTTCGGCAAAGGTTATATATCGCATGAAAATTGCAACTTGGTGCATTAACCCCCCCCCCACCCCTCCTTCCGCCATTTTGAAGACCCCCTTTTTTTGTTTGCTCAATAGCTCTGCCCCTATGGCATCGAGCTGGCTCAAATTTTAGTATGTTATAGCTGGGCCTTAGAGCTTTCCATCAATACCAAACTTAAGGTCCCCCGACCCCCTGACCCGAGCTATATGGGGTCAAAGTTCGAACATTGACCGGCCTCTATCTCCGGTTCTAACTAACATAGCGACCTAAATTTTACCTTCTTGGTTTCGTCTCAATGAGCACTTTCAGATGGAAGTTCATTCATCGAAATTCAAAGTCACTTTTCTCAAAAACGGCATTGTGCAAGTTAATGAAATTTTAGTATGTTGTAGTCCAGTCTAGGACGTTTCCAAAATGGTGCGTATGTGCGCTGTGGTTTCAATAGAACCGGAGATATGAGGGGTCAAAGTTCACGAAATTCAAAAAATCATATCTCCGGTTCTATGTGACCAATTTTGATGAATGAGGGCTTAAAGGAAAGATCTCAACAAATGCTACAACTTTCTAGGATATTTGAACTTCGTGGGACCAACACCAGGGGCGCCACAGTCGAAAAACCAATTTCAATATCACATAACCTCAATTATCTCGACTGTCGCTGAACCGATTTTGATGATTACTTCAACATAATTGTAGAGCACATTTGTCTCTATATTTCGTCCATACATCATTTTCCGATCAGACTACGCTATCACTCCGATTTTGCCGTTTAAGTGTGAAAAAATTGATTTTTCCCATAATAACGCTTTGAAATCACTCAGATGCCAATTTGACTGCCTCTACTCCACCAAGACACTTAAAATAGGGTTTTAAATGGAAAGTCCCACAAAAGACAACAATTCTTTGATATAGTTGAAGTTCAACAAATGACTACTTGGGGAACTCTGGATGAAAAAACGAGTTAAGAAACAAAAACCTCGCTTATCTTGACTTCTGAGTAATCGATGAGATCATGTTCTATGGAAAAATTATAGAGAACATTCTGGTCTACATTTCACCCATATATCACTTTTCTGTCAGTTCATCCCAATCCTTGATATTTTGGTTTAAATACAAAATTTGTATAATTTCACGAATTTGATTCAAGATAACTGAATGGCGACTCACAATTTCAGCTCTAAATCGAATTTGTATGCACTCCGAGTTAGCTCACGTTAAGAATCTCACCTACATAAGCCGGTTAGGATTAATTGTCCTTTTTTCTTTTGTATTAAATATGGATTTTTTTAAAATAATCTAGTCTAAAGCCATCCCTGCTTCAGGAAGTTTTCTGTAAAACAGTCTTGAAGGTTGAGGTTTAGCCGGTTTAGCCATAAGTGTCAGACAAGTAATTTTTTGGTAAAATATCAAGGAAAATGTTATGATTTATATCAGACTATAAAAAATTACTGCAATTGCTTACAGATTAGAATTTAAATACCTTCGGGAACATGGTAAACCTTAGATTTGAGGACCATAATATTCAAAAGTGGCTGTATAGACTAGATTATTCTACAGCCTTATAAAAAATCCAATGTTTGGTGCGTATATTTCCATAGTTTTTACTGACAAAAATTGAATATTTTACGATATAATTCAACTTTTTTACTGGCAATTAATGCTAAATAGGGTAGAGTACGTACTTTTCGCCACCTTAAGGTTTGACACCCTTATAATTCTGTGTGCTTCTGGTGCTTTGAAGAATTGTCTCTCTATGAACCAGGAGACTTCCCGGGAATTTTTGAGTATCTAGTTAAAAAAATACATTTCCTGCAACAATGCATGTTTCAGTACTTTTCGCCACATTGTAAACACTTGTTCGCCATTGTGTAAGTACTTTTTCGCCACTTGTATTCAATTGATTTTGAAGAAACAAGGCTTTCGAAAAAACCCCAAAAGTACTTTCCTTATTAACACCGATACTAGACAGTTATTAGAGTATTTGAAAAGATTTTTTGCACATTTTTTATTCGAAAATAAAATCAATCGAAAATGCCAATTTCAACAAAATTCCGAAAAGGTGCGCCATTTGTAAAATGTTTGGAAAAACGAGTAGTTAAAAATATTTACACAGCTGCAAAAAGTAAGCCCTATTTCACCACATCCGAATTTCTTTAATTTTTTTAGGAAAACATTATTAAAAATTATATTAGAACACAGTTTAGTTAATAACAGATTGACTTTCAGTGAAAAAATAATAAATGCTTTATAGCAAAAACATAAAATAATGCAAGACAATTTCTCTGAGCATTGACCAGTTTCTCAAGAAGTCCATATTTTTTGGTGACTGTTCACCTTGTCCAGAATTTCTTTAATTAACTTGCAAATAATAATCTACGGTGAAGCACCAGATATGGTTTCTCTGTTTCGTTAGGCTAGAGGTCACGAAATAACATTCATTTCGTAGTTCCATGAACTCATATTTCTCTTAAAATGTGATTTTAATTTAGGTGGCGAAAAAGTGCTTAGTGGCGAAAAAGTACTGACTCTACCCTACTTGAATTATTTTTTCAATTATTCTTGAATGTATGCATTCTTCCTATTCACAGCTGGAGTTTGATTGTCTAAGTAAGAGTGTCCTGGATATTTATTGTTCATTGTGTTGGTTTCTGTCACGGTTGTTCTACCTAGTCCTCGTCGTATTCCAACTCCAACATCATAAAGTAGTCGTGGCATGAACCAACAGCAATAAAAAGTCGCGATGGCAGCCAAAATCCCAAAAGCCCAAAATCCCGGAAGCCAAAATCCCGAACGCCAAAATCTCAAAAACCAAAATCCAGAATTTTCAAAATCCTGAAAGGGATGAAATTATATGGAAGAAAATATTTAGAATCATTTCCTAAGACACAGAAGATTACCCTTCACCTCCAGCAAGCGCGGGTCCAATCGTGGGAATAGCTGTGACACTTTTAAGAATTCGGGATTTTGGCTTTCGGGATTTTGGCGTTCGGGATTTTGACCGGCACCCCTAACCTTAGAAATTTCAACAGAGTCTGATTCAGTGTATTTTTGCCTCTATGAACGATAGGGACAAAAATAGCCCAAAAATTAAAGTATTAATAATAATATTATTATTATATTAATTAATAATAATTTTCGCTCTCATGAAAAATATTACGTATGAATATTGTAGTTTTTATTTTCAAAAGAGTTTTGTTTAAAAGAAATTGGAAGTATAAAAAATAAATAAAGTTATATGAATTTAAGAATTTAAAAAATTGTAATTTTTAGGCTTAAATATTTACAACATAATCAAGTAGCTAGAAACTTCCTAAAATTATTATAGATACCTTTAACCTTCTACTTTACAATTATGTACAAACAGTAGAAAAAAGTAACTTTAGGTAGTTAGGAAAAATTATTTTCTTTATGGGACACCGGTGTTCCAATCGTCCTTAAAGGGTTAAAGGTCAGAAAATTACGAGCATTTTGAAATGGGTGTTTGCCACATTTTAATTATCCCCCAAGATTTCATTTATTCATATATGGTCTCGATTAAAATCCCGGTCTCTAAAAAATTCCGAAAGAACTAAAATCTCAATAGGGCTAATATCCTGAAAGTCCGAGTCCAGAATTCTTAAAAGTGTCATAGCTACTGTCCAGGATTTTGACAATTCGCAATTTTGGCATTCGAGATTTTGCTGTTCAGAATTTCGGCCTTTAGAGATTTCGGCCCATTCGGGATTTTGACTGCCAATAAGTATTTATTTCTTAAACAAACATTTGACCTGTTTTTCTGCCAAATACATATGGCTTTATTGTATTTTTTTACGAAAAGTTGTGTATGAAGCAGAAATGTTCTAAAAATATTTAACCCCAAAAAATATTATTGGAAGTGCATATAAAGTTGTTCAAATATTTTTGCAATGAAAGAGGACCATGAGCCATTTTTGCAATGGTCATTAGAATGCTTTTATTTTGTATAAATACTGCAAAAATTTGCAAAATTATTCAGTCTTCAAATCATCGTGAAATCATTAATAACTCCAGAATGAAGAGTATCTACATCGTATTGGCTGTCGTGGCTCTTCTGGGCGTTCTTCCTGCTAAGGCGAAGCCAGCAGATGAAATACTTCCAATTGATACCACGGATGTTCTTCAGCCTATTATCGGTGACATGGTTACCATGGTGCCTCTGATCGAGATTGTTATACTGCTTTTAGGAATTTTCCTTGAAATTATTGTTTAGCAACCAAATAATTAATAAAATATAATTTTTGCTGAACTAAATAGCGACTTTTTAAATAATTTTCTAGAAGGTTTGCATAAGCCCTAAAAAGTTACCTAATAGAATTACCTTCAATTGAAAATGACATAGAACAATCTGATCAAATATTCAATATTTCAACAAAAGATCATGGTCTCTGTTTTCTCAAGATTGGAAGCCCTTTGCGCAATGGTTTTACTATAAATACGTGGGAGTCGTAGAGAAATTTTAAAGTTGGAAAGACAACGCTAAAGAAGGAAATACTATCAGACACATTCATTAATACAATGAAGACTATTTTCGCAGTTTTTGCTGTTTTGGCCGTTCTTGCTGTCCTGACCGTTCTGCCCGTTCAAGGATCTGATGATCCCCAGGCTCCAGTACCCAGAAGAACTTACACTCTTCTTGAGTTGCTTGTATTGCTGGTAAATCTTCTAAAAGAGATTAGCCTTGAATTAGAACTTTAAACCTGGCTATAAATAAAAATATGTAAAGGAAAAGGAATGAAAATAAATTGCTTTGAAAAAAAAAGTATAAACATAATTCATTTCATCCCTATTGACAGTAGTGGAAGGCTTTCAGGCTTCATATACATTCTGGCTTGAAACTTTTCATACTTTTCTCATATTTCTTTAATAAATCTGACCTATTTTTGGCAATATATCTTAATTAAGTCACACATTTCTTTTAACAATAGGTCAGATTCATTAAAGGAATATGGAAAAAATAAGAAGTGTTTGGAAACAGTATGTGCGAAGCCTGAAAACTTTGCCACAGTAGGGTGAAATGAACGTCTATTGACACTTTAAGAACTCGTGTCAGCACCTATTGACACCCTAATCTGTACCATTTGGGATATGAAATTTGAACATCTCTGTTTATAATAAGACGTATATTACAGAAAAAACGTTATAGGGGAAGGTCGTCTGCCTTCAAACGAAAAATGGAGTTCCAAATTTAAGATATTTTTCTGAAGAATCCACAAAATGGATTTTATGTTCTACTACACCAAAAAATTCTCTTGTTCATTCAGCGTATATGCTTACCTCATTTAGTACTTACAAGTCCTCAGTTTTTCCTTCTAAGGAAATTAAAAAAGTGATGTCGATTTGTATGAAGGCAGCTGACATAGTCTGCCTTTAAACGCGAGGCAGCTGCCTTTAAATGTTTTTTTTCACTGAGAATATTGAATCAATAAAACTCAATGGGCTATAAATGATTAGGTTGAAGCCTAACTCACTCACTGCAGTCAAAAGACATTAAACAATAACTTTTCTTCATATTTTTCTGAAGCACTGTTTTGCACTTGAAAATTTGCAAGAAAAAGCCATTGAAGTTGACAATTGTCAACTTGAAACATCCCGGCCGGAGCAAGATAGCAGGTTATAAGTATTTGTATGACGTTCATCAGAGAAAAGTAGGAGTTCGATTTCACATGTTTTGATGTATGGAAAGATAGGATTTAAAGGCATACGACATTAGCATTTAAAGGCTGCTGCAGGGTGATATTTGCAAATTTTTGCCACCCACAAAAATTGTGTCATTTGAACCAAAATGTATTAACAGAAATATTAAGCCTGATTAACCTTCTATGTGTCACAATGGAAGATTTATTTGTAAAATGATTTTTACTATGAAAAATCACATGATTTGTGGAGCATCAAAATTACAGTTTAGAGCTCATTTTCATTTTTTTTTGATCTACTATCTAGGAAATAGGAGCTAGGCTTTCCATTTTTTTGATGATTTGTGAGGATGATGGATAGCTACCTAATAGTTAATAGAATATAATTTATGCTTTTGAGAACAAAAAAAAAACGCAACATTGAAAGGTAGACGACTTTCCCCTATTTATATTTTACTAGATACATTAAATAATTTTCAACATTTTGACAAAAGTGTCAATAGGGGTTCCCTGTCGAACAGACGTTCCTCCGACCCTATATTCGTTGATATACTATTGGTGTCCGAAAAATTCAATGAAAATTGGTAATTTTGAGAAAAATGCGTATTATCTGGTTTACCAGACTAGATCATTCATAATTTCAACACAGTAATAGGGGAGACCGGACCGGAGTGGTTTGGGACAGGGGTAGTGTGGGACAAGGTGATTTTTTCATTAATTTTTGAAATAAATGGGATTTAACCACTACTCAATCGTAGGCAATATTAAAATGTATCTTGACTAAAACAATAGATATTTTCAGTTTAATTCTTTTAATTCTATGAACACTTTTTTTTAAATTGATAAAAATAGTATTTTTTGATTTCTCAGTTTTGCTCTTTGAATTTTATATCATGATATCATCAAAACTTTTTTATCTCAGTAGCTAGCAGTGTAATCTGGAAACTTTTATAAAATTTTCAGGGATTATACGCTCTTATTTTTTACTTAAAGGTTTTAAATACCAAGACTACACGTGGGGATGTTTGGGACACCTGAAAAGGGATGAATGGGACGTTGATTTTCGACAAGATTGTAGGTGGTATGCAATTTTTTGTTGTCAAAATGGAGAGTAACGTCCAGTTTCTACTGGAAATCTCCCTCTTGTGCAAACTTTACCAGTGGAGCAGATGTCTCTAACTACAAAGACAATTAAACCATCAATGTCTTGGGAATCAATAATTTCTTCTCCAGAGGACATTCGACCTTTACCCCCCAATCCCGTTAAAAAATATTTTATCGAAAATTTCTCGAGCAATATCCTCTACAATTCTCACAAGTTCTCCAGAAAAGGCAAGGCGACAGCTTATTCAGAGAAATAAGGAAAAAAACAGATACCATGCAGTTGTTGTAAATTCAAACAAGAATCCGTCAATGAGGAATTTGATGATCATGATTGCAATATTTAGAATAAAAAAAGCAAAGAAAGGTAAATGGAAAATAAGAAGAAAATACTTTAATTAAAAAGTTGATTGACAATAAATGACTCTACTGTACAAATAAAATTGACATTAATTTCTAAGTTTGGAAAAAAAGATTAAACATTTTTATTTCTATTAGAAATATTTTTAATCTAGTATTTAAAATTAATTAACGTGCTCCAATAATGCAAATTATGTGAGAAAAAACTCGTCCCATATTGCCCCACATCGGGTAAGTTTGGGACTAAGCGTCAAGTTAAATATTTTACCTTCTCCAAGAAAACTCAGTTGTTTTCCTAATCTTAATCTTACACCGCCTTCTGTGTAAAATTTTGGTTTGAAAATTCAAAATTAAGTTAGAATATTTCGAACATCAACAACTTTCTCGCAAGTAGAGTTCCATTTACTTTATATCCAAGACACAATTGGAGAATCAAACTCCTGATGTCAATAGGAAGATTTGTTATCATCCCTTTTAAAATTGCTTATAGATACACAGTAAATCCTCAAAAGATGACTGTGAAGTAAAAGTAGTAAATTTTTGCGCAGTAATATATTTTATTTTCGTCATTATAAGATGTTATATTTATAGAACAAGACCCAGAGCAGCTGCCAGAAGGAGAACTACTACTGCTAGTGCACTAAGAAGCAGGTAGGGGTTCGTAAGGTCTAAAAGTGGACAAAGGGTAGACAGATCTGTAAAATCTGGAAGTGGCAGAGGAAGAAGTCGTCCCTCGGGCTGTGGTTTTCCAGCAGAAGCAAAGGCCAGAAGAGTGATGGCAGCGAAAACTAGGATAATCGTCTTCATTTTAGATGATATTTTTAGAGTTGTGCTTTGTAGTTATTTTTCACAAGTCTTCTACTTTTAATTCAACTTTAGATGTTTCTCAGCTTTTATACCAAAAATTTTCAAGCAAAGGGCTCATATGTTACATTGAAAACCCAAGGGCCACAATTCTCAATGATAGTCAATATTTGTACAGATTGAGATACTTTTGTGTCAGGGTTAGTTGATCTAATTGATCAATGTAGCACACTTTTATATTTTAATGAAGGTTAAAGAGTAAAATTCTGGTAAAAGGAACTTTTTCAGTAAAGTGTTTGCTGAGTATACAAATATTTTTATAAATATGACGTAACTTAAAGAAAAAGACAGAAGTGAGAAGTTTTCTATGAAATAAAAAAATGAAAATAAAAAAATCAGCAGGTCAAAATTCGGAATTTCGAACAAGACAGGAGTTTGTGCAATTTCCTTAAAACTTGATAAAGAATAGAGCCTGAACAGAGGCTTATGAAAATGAGCTGAACTTATGGACAGATTGCAGACATCTTACATTTTTACCTAATACACATTTCGAAAAATCATGAAATTTGCATTTAATGGTGTGATCGGTGTGATTGACAATATTGTGATTTTTTAAAATCTGTTTAAGTAAAAAATTAAGATTCCTGTTAGCTATCCATAAGTAAATATATAACGTCCATTAAGTGATGATTGCACGGATTCCACCCTACTCAAATTAGGCGAAGACAAAGTCGTATTTCAATTTTGACAATATCTCCTTGGTTCTGTTTTAGAACAAAATCAGCATATCGTCAGTTGGATCAGCAATTGTCGTAACTTCCACATCGCCTCAACAGCACATCTTCTAACCGGTGGCAGCCAAAATCCCGAAAGCCAAAATCCCGAATGCCAAAATCCCGAACGCCAAAATCCCGAAAAGGTCAAAATCCCGAAAGCCAAAATCCCAAATGCCAAAATCCCGAATTTTCAAAATCCTGAAAGGGATGAAATTATATGGAGGAAAATGTTTAGAATAATTTCCCAAGACACAGAAGATTTCCCTTTGCCTCCAGCAAGCGCGGGTACAATCGTGGGAGTAGCTGTGACACTTTTAAGAATTCGGGATTTTGGCTTTCGGGATTTTGGCGTTCGGGATTTTGGCTTTCGGGATTTTGGCGTTCGGGATTTTGACCGGGACCCCTTCTAACACCATAGAAATACACATACTATACAAGAACTGCTGATGAGGTGATGAGGAAGTTACGACAATTGCTGATCCAACTGACGATATCTTATCTTCTTATTAATTTTTATGTCTTATGATGTCTACACACTAGAAGCAATTTTCGACAAAAATTGCCTTCACTGAGAAAAAAAGAGGCTGCAATTAACTTTTTTCGTCATAACTTTAACACTTTTTGGGTGTAAAAGTATATCAACATTTTTAATGTTAATTTTACACCTTTTAAGGGTAAAATCAACATGGAAGAAGGGTAACTTTAACCCATAATACACCTAAAAAGGGTAATATTTACACCGTTTTCGGATCAATACCGCAGGGTAAAATTAACATTTCCGGAATGTTATTTTAACTTTTTCGGATTTCTCTCAGTCAGTGTTGGCACTTTCTGCAAAATTCTAAAAGATAACTGACGAAACTATTTTACGGGTTATGTTTACACACTGTCGTTGACATTGTTGATGATGAAAGTGTCAAGAATACCGAAATTCAAAATGGCACAACAATCAGCACTAAAGCGGCGAGTATATGAATTTGTAATTTAGGATTCTGAGGGCCAATTTTTGAAACTCTCACTCGCACCCGCAAGCTCTTTAGTCGACGAGAGAAATTGACTCGCACACCCCGCCCGCAGATTCTTACGTGCAACGGGTACTTGAGTTTATAAAGAAGTCGTTACAGAAGGATTTGAATATGCGGGGTGTGCGAGTCAATTTCTTTCGGCCACTAAAGAGCTCGCGAATGGAGTTTCAAAAATTGGCCATCTGGTAGATTTTCGAATAAATTTGGCTGCGGTTTTTAGGGTGGCTTGTCTTTTCGAAAGATTTGCTGAACGGACCGAATGCCAATCGAGCTTTTTTCTCATATCACATTATTTCATATCAAATCTTTTTTTTTCAATGTAGGCTAAAGTGTTGCAAAAACCTTTGCAAAATTCTCAAACTCATCAATTTAGTGCTGTGCACTTCTAATGTATTTGCGAAACAATTTTCCTCAATCCGTTTGATAATACGAAACCTTAGGGCATAGGCGGAATTTACGACACTGATTAGTTTGCGAAATCTTGACTGTAATAATAATAATAATGCTGCCACAACATTCCATGAAGGAACCAGGCCTTTCCGCAAGGGCATTTTTAGACATGCATTAGCATTATTATTTTTTCTTGTACGGGATGAGGTTTTCAGTCCCATGCCCGTAGAATCAAGTGCAGTATGAAGCTCACTGGATGCAATCCGAACATCTAACGCCAGAAAAATTCCTGGTGACCTAAAGGGGATTCAAACCCGGCACACTTGCATCATAGAGCGAGTGCTCTACCACTTGACCCATTGAGTGCCCATTGACTGTGCCACAAGATATTAGTAGGGGAAAATCCTCTCCCTTCGAACGCTCATGCCTTCGAATATTGAATTTCTTTTACGTTTCCTTAGAGACACACCGAATTACACATAATTATCATGCAATTATCAATAATTGATGATAAGCTAACCAATATTTAATAGAAATGTATGAGTCTCTTAGGAAAAATAAATGAAAATTCGCATTATGCGAAGGCATGAACCTTCGAAGGGAGAGTACTTTTCCTTACATAGGAACAAGAAAGATGGAAAACTTCGCATTAGGAGTATTTAAATATATTTAACTCTTTCGTCTCCTTTGGGACTCTGGGTACCCATGGAAAAAATAATTTTTTTAGACTATTTAGAATCGATAAAATTCCGATTCTTGTGGATGATTACAAACTATAAGGATGTCCAAATCTAGGATATTTTCTGCAGGATTCCAATTAACTCCTGAGCTAAGATATTCTTGGTCAAAAATCGTGAATTTTCGATTTTCTGCTTCCTTGCACATATTGTGACTTTTTTGATATTTCTAGACCCGAATAAGGAAAAACCTCTCGGAGTGAATAAGTATGATAACTAACAATTACAGATTACATAAATTCGAAAAACATTTTTTTCTTAAATTTTCAAAAAACTTGTTCAAAGTTGATGGGAATTCTCGTCCGCAAGAATCTTGAGGTCAAATGTAAGGTTATCCCGCCAATGCCCGCCATTTGCTTTTTGACACCAACCTTGTAAGAAAATTCAAGCGGGAGCGAAATTTTTGTCAATATGGCCGATAATTTTGACATTTGGCAGCGAGGGAGATTGCTTTCGGGGAAGTTTTTCCTATTCTTCCAGATTTTGGTGAATTCTGATTGTCCAGGAAGTGCTTTTTTGGCTCTTGAGAAAGCTTAATGTGTCTGCAATAACATCCTGTTGAGAGAAATGTGTGTTAAAGTGTTATTCTGTGAAATATTTTGAGGAATCTGTTGGCAAGCAGGAGCTGGGTGTCCTTTTTAGCACTTCCTGGACATCCCACAAGATACTGGTCAATAATTCTTCTTGTTTTAGTGATCAACATTGTAAAGGAGTCATTTGACACGCAAAAATAATTCACAAAATTGATATTATTGGCTTTTGGAAAATTGAAGTTTGTCCAAGTTTGTATCCTTTGCGTTCTTTAGGGGACGAGAGTTCCCATGAGTTTTCCAATTTCCCAGAGGCGGAGAAAATTCTTTCTCTACAAAAGTATCATATTTGGCCACTAAGACTTACAATAAAGTGAGTTTTACTGAAAATCGTACGCTGGATATGTTGTGGTCCGGAAAGAGTTAAACAGTTTTCTAAAAGTTGTTATACGACTTTTCCGCCTTATTTCTATGAAGCTGGTCCTTACAATTATTTTGTTTAGTTCCATAATTATTTCGTGCATCTAAATTACATCATGTTAAAACCCAATTTCCATTAGAAAAATGCGAAAAATCGTATAACAATGTAGCCCCACAGCTCAAAGTAGCCCCATCTCCCCCTATGCATGTATTTCAATGTTTGTATAATATTTTTGGAAAGTAAAAGAATAAAAGGAAAAAATTACGTGTTTAAGAATTTATTAAAATTTTATAAAAACCTTTGTTTTACAATAATAGTAATTTAATCTAGATGCCCAAAAGATCCAACGGACCAGAAAGAATGACCAGAAGATGACCAAGAACACCCAGAAGAGATCCTAATCCCGGTTCAGGATTTGGAATAGGTTTTGTTGATACCGTTGATACCGTAGACATCATAGTGATCACAAAAAGTGCGATTATCGCAATTTTTAGTCCCATATTTATTCACTATAACTTCTGAAAGTCTCTCAAAACTCTTTTGATATTGTTCTAGTTAAAGTAGATCTTATTTATAGTGAAATTTGAAGTTGATAAATCACCCAAAAAAAAAAACATCAGGAGCCCCAAAAATTCTTTATATGTCACATAAACATTTTTATTGACTTAATTCTGTACCAAAACGTTTTATTTAGGTTTTTCTCCTCATTTTCCAACAGCACTTCCGATATTACTGACGATTAGAAGAATCGTAGCAATGAGGTTGTCAACAATAGACAATCCATCGGATGTTCCTGGCAATGTCATCAATCTGCCTTGAAACTGAGCTTGGGCTGGAGGTTTTGCTTCGATTAAAGACAGCGAAAGGATTGCAATCGTCAAAGCCAGGATGATCTTCATTTTTGTGCTTTCCACTTCGATTTACAAAAGTTATCTAGCAATTTTTAATTATTCAATTGCACATTTTATACCAAGAAAATGCGCTCATCCGTTTACTTTCTAGACTTTTTTTTTATTGATAAAAAATTTGCAAAATTGTAATTTTGTTCCCAAATTCTATTAATTGAAATTGAATACATTTTAGTGGAACATTTTGTACAAGTGTTTTCCAATTATTTATTTTTACGAATTAATGTCATGGAATAATATTCACAATAATTTGCTTAGATGAATAAAGATCATTAGGAAAATAGGTCATCGTTTTAGGAGCAGCTTATTGTTGAACAAAATATGTACATTTAAATCAAATAGTGTTCTTACAAATTGTGCAAATATCTTCATCAATAGAAACATTCCTTACAATTAAAATATATTTTTAGGGTAATTCTTTGAGAAGTTCTTTTGAGCCCAACCTGAAGTTCCAAATAGAGTCAAGCTGATCCAAAGAATCAGATGAGCACGGAATAAAATACCATCAATTCGCTGCACGAAAAATGGTACAAAAGCAAAAATCTTGATTCTCTTTTGGCATAATGTGCTGGATGGTGCATTACAAAGAAAATTATACTTATGAGACATTAGAATTTATTTGTAGAAGATATGAAATAAAATAATGAACTTTTGAGAGAAAATTCTGTGGTTCATAAGTCATTCAAATACGTAATTTCTCGATAACGGTATATTTTACGACCCTATGATATTCAGGAGACTATTTTTGTAAAGGATTCAAGTCGTCCCACGAATCCTTTTCATGGATTTGGAGGATATTTAGGAGTTTATGAAACAAATCTAAAAAATGAAGGGATAGGGATATGCGATGTTCCAGGAAAAATGTCCTTGAATCCTCCTCTACACATCCTTGAGTTATCCTTTGACACCAACATCCTAGGATGTACCGTTATTGATTATAAATAACTTTTTTCAAATATTTCGAAAAATTTCTTAAAGATCTTTTTCTTAGGATATCTCAGAAAGTTGACGTGATGGACCACAAGTTTCTTCGGGAGAAATGTTCAGGACATACCAAGGAACAAGAAACTACTCATTATTTTCCATCCCAAGAAAAAAAGTTTCATTTTGTTGCACAGTGTAATAGGTAAAAAAATTTCTTTTCAAAAAAATCATCTATTAATCTGTAGGAAACTAATCCCAAAAAATGAATATTCTATCTCAAGTATTTTTGGTACATTGACTGAAAGAGTTAATGGATTCGTAGAGATGCAGTGGATAAAATACTCTTTTATGCTATAAATTAGCATCTTCCTTGAGGTTCCACAACACATGTGTGTACTGTATCCACTGCAGTCCTTTTGCACTGGAAAACCACGCAAAAAACAGCATACACTCAGATTTCATTTTAAATACAGAACACTCGAACAAGACACGTCATTACTATCCGCGTGCCCAAACCGATTCCAAAAGGACAATAAATAGGGTATTGATTTTATCCCACTGAGGTATAGATTCTACGATATTATGGTATCAGTTCTATATTATTAAGGTATTAATCCTATGCCCGATGGAATACAATCAATACCAAAACGGGATAAAATCAATACCAGAATGGGACAGAATTAATACTAAAATGGGATAAAATCAATACCAAAGTGGGATAGAATCAATACCAAAGTGGGATTAGATTAGATTACAGTGGGGGCGGTTCCTCGCAGAACCGCTGCGCCCAAGCCTCCTTTTGGGCTTATTATACATCCCCGGTTAAATTAATCCCTGTTAAGGGCAAGATGGTTCAAGCCAGCCCGTTTTTCGGATAAACTCCATTAAACAGGGCGGCTTCAATCTTGCCGCCCTGTTTAATGGAATTTATCCGAAAAACGGGCTGGCTTACCAAAGTGGGATAGAATCAATACCAAAATGAAATAAAATCAATACCAAAGTGGTATAGAATCAATACCAGAATGGAGTAGAATCAATACCAAAATGGGATAGAATCAATACCAGAGAGTGATAGAATCAATACCAGAATGCGACAGAATCAATACCAAAATGGGATAGAATCAATACTGTTTCCTAATAAATAATGACTTCCAAAAATCAGTGCTACAATGCGATAAAATTAATCCCATGATTTCTAAAATTCAATCTCAAATTGGGATAGAAACAATGCCATTTCCTCCTCAAAAAATTAATTTCATAAATTTGATACCAAATGTCCTAAAAGTAATCCCAATATTTCCTAACTTTGTTCTAGAAATCAAAATTAATCCTAAATATTTTCATGAAAATTTGGTATAGTTTTGGTATTGAAATAGTGGTATTAAAATCAATACCAAGGGAATTGAATCTGGATAGGGGAAGTGCTTATAATTTTGGACAGTCTGCTTATAAGCATCGAAGTTCCAAGTTTGAAGTGCGATATTTTCTATACTAATTGACATTTCTTGTTACTCTCTTTTCAGAAGGGTTGTTTAGAAACTTAGCAAGCTATTTATCGTCTTATTTTTATTAAAATTAGTTTTAATACGTTTAAAAATGAATTGATAAGTAGAGGTGACCTTGGCTCTTATTTTGGACAACTTGTTTATTAATTTGTCCAACTTGGCTGTAAATTTGGACAGCTAATCCGCCTCAATAGGATGCCCATTGTTCTTCATTTGATGAACCAATCTTACCAAGTCCTCTTCCTGTTCATGTAAGGGAAACGTAGAATGTCACAGAAGCCCGGAAACTTTCCATATCATTCATTAAAGTGAGTTGACTTCGGTGCTCCAAGTACGTGCGGATTCGCTCATTTCCTGACCTTTCCGGGAGCCTTTCAAGGCATTTCTCGCTACATCTCTTTCGTAGAGATGATGCTCCTTTGTTTCTCCAGGCATTTGTCCAACCTAGTCATCACAAAAGCTAAAACTTCACGAAATTTCGTGAGAAAACACCTGTCCAAAATAAGAATCATCACCTCACTGGTGAATGTCTTAAAAAATTTCCCATTTTTCACACGAAAAATCTAATTCACAAGGCAAATCTCACTTCAAGTCAAATATACAAATCACCACTAATTTGAATCAACACAATATTCAATGAATATTCAATAATATCACTCAAAAACAGCGAACAAACTTTGTTAGTACTTCACCAAAACTAAATAAGACTGAAGTAAGCCACGAAGTTCTGTCATATTTCTCGTAAGCAATTGCTCACACTGAATTTTCAACAAAGCAATTTCAACTCAAATCATATTCAAAATTTAACGTATTAAGTGTTAAAATCTTCCAAAAAGAACAAATATTTAGATAGAATTCATTATTCATCAAATATTGGAAGAAAAATCCATCATTTTAATCAATTTATTTTTAGTGTCCAATGTTATCCTCAAAGTGTCCAAAATAAGAAACTGGACAAAATTATGAGCATTTCCCCTACTTGAAAAATTTTCTCTGTGTGTATTTTCTTTGAAAACATATTTTAAGAATAATATATCGTAACATTTCTGGACAATTTTTTCTCATTTCTATGGACCTTGGCATGGACCCATCGCTGTCTTAGCGCCCTATGTAACCTCCAGGGAAAAATGATCGAAATGTCAATTTACTGGGTTAGTCTTTATATTTTAGTCCTTCATACCATATAGCCCTTCTATGATTAATGTATGGTAAAGTTATTTATTCCTAAAGTTTATGGGGTTTTATATTAAAAACTTTATACATACTCACTATGAAAAATCTCAATTTGAAATTATCATTTTCGAGTTGTTCGTGTTTTATTTCAGTCATCGTTATGATATGCTCATAACACCTTAGTAATTTATAATAATTTGAATAAGTCTATTTAAGGGCCCAAATACTCTGAGGCTTATCGTCGAGAATGTTTAGGGTGAAAAATGTGGCATTAAAGGATTAGTAGGATTAATAGGGTAATGAAATTTATGCAAAGGATCTATATTCGATGATCCTAAGCCCTCAGTGTATGACGGTTTTGGATAAATCTTTACTGTAAAATTTTAAAGCCTAAATATTCTGCACGATCAGCCTGAGGACCCTTGACAGACATGAGGATTAGCCGAGAAACGGCTTAGCATAATTATATTCGAAATAATGGTTAAACTTCATTTCCATCATTTTCCACTAAGTCGTCTCTCAGCTTAAGTCGTCGCAAGTGTGTCTAGGGCATAAGGATTCAATACAACACCCGTTTTTCTTTTAAATCAGTTTTATTCTTCTGTACTCTCTCTAGAAGCAATTCTTTTTAAAGAATATATTTCGACTTAAACCATCTGTTACCCTGATGTGTAGAAATATTTTAAATGTAATTTATGTGGATATTGTTCTCTTAGTAACTTATACTTTTATAAAGTTTCGTTTATTCTTCAGGTTCCACTGCTTCAACGTTTGTGCATAAAAAAGCACTTCTTGGAATTGAATATAAAAGTTATTGAAATTTTTAATATTCATCAAATGAACTAACTTCCAAATTTGATAAGAAAAACATGTTTTTAAGGACATTGACTTCTGAGATAGTGTGTGTAAATAAAATATTCCATTGAAAGTCATAAAATTAGAAGTAAAGAGGCAAATATCGTGTGTCACAGACAAATTTCAATTTAAATGTTATAAATAAATTTGTCTGTAAACTATTTGCACATGTGGTTAAGAATTAGAAAGCAGAAGACAATTTCTCTATTATCAATAATTCAAAAAAACAACTTTTTTCCTATATTTCCAGTTTTATTGAATTTTTGTTATTACACAACAACTTTTGTTGGTAAATTGTATTTATTTATTTTTTCTAATGTTACTTTCCAAGTCCTCCGAGAAGTCCCGATATAAGTCCCAAGACAGTACTAAGTAATCCTGTTACTGGTTCTAAGAGATTATCTCCACCACCACCTCCTCCGCCAAGAATATCATTGAGCAGTGGTGATCTCGCTTTGGGTTTGTCCGGTTCTTCTTCAGCAATTACTTGGCAAATCAGTAGGACAACGAGGATTCCAACGTTAGACAAAAGGACTTTCATGATGATTGGAGATTTTTTTGTTTTTTGTTTTACTTTTTCTGTAAGATTAAACTCTTCTTTATCACTTCTGTGTGTATTCTGCCCCTTCAAGCACTTTTCGCCGAACTTTTATATCCAAATTGTGTCCCCAAAAAGATCATTCCATATTTACATTATTCATCCTACTTACCTAAAAAAAAATTTATTGCAATATGTTATGGAGAGTATTTTAATAATCCGCTTTTTGCGATTTTTGCAAAATTTCACGTCTCTCGATCGGACTAAAACTTTACCAAAATGATTCTTATAACTCTCAATTGTCTCCTATTGGATTTTTGATTTCAATCACTCAAAAAATAATAAGAATACTGGAATTCAGTTTCTTGCAGAGGGTTAATTTTTTAAAGACGTATGAGACATGTGTAGGGACTGATCATATTTTAAGAAAAAGTTATGAAACTGTTACGTTCATTTTCGAAAATGAACATGCATAGTGCGTGCTGTATATTTTCTTTATTGATCAAAGATGTTCTAAAAATGTAGGCGCCAAAAATGCAACTGATCGACACTCGGTGGAGGGGAATTAATTGTTCTGATATCGAGTGATAGAAATATGTTTGGTCTCTTGGTCTGCAGCCACTGTCCCAGCTAAATCTCGTGATAGTGTCCGGGTAATTTAGTCAATTTGCAATTAATTGCAAATAAAACAGTGTTTGTTTAATTTAATTTTTTCGACTAATAAAAACTCGTAGCGTTTGCCTGGAACAAGGTTTCTTAAATGCCTGGCTCCCAACATAAATTAAATAAAAGATTAGAAGTACAGTGGGACCTCGATAGAGTCAACTAATTATTTCCAGACCTGTTGACTCCATTGAATTCGGTGACTATCGGAGTCCGAAAAAAATCAATTAAAATGTGAAATTTTGATATAAATAGGTATTATTTTAAGTTTTTACTAGATAATTGATAAATTTAACACGATAGTAGAATATTTTTTTATATAATTAATCCATAAATTCTACACCATCTGATCCAAAAAATTCGTACGTTTAGGCAAAAGTTGGAGATTCAGGAATGATTTTACAGAATGTTTTTATTATTAGTAAGTATCTTAAGTAAAAATTACTATACATGCGATAATATTGAGGTCCATCCATGATGTTAAGATAAGGAAATGGTGTCTTAAAGATTCCTTTTCTCAATTTTCTTTAGAAGAGCTTCGGTAGATATTTAATTGTTGAACATTCTGATGCAATTAACGTTATTAATTAGAATTAATTTTAAACTTTTATTTTATTGTTCTTTTCGTTATGACATAACTATGGCTCTAAACTTCATCAAAAGAGCAATAAAACTAATTTTCCTCATTTTCTTCTTGTTCTGAAACATGGGCGCTAAATCGTTAGGGATATCTACTTGGAGTCTTCAGATGACCCCCTAATAAAAGTCAACCTGGGGATTATTATTATGACCCTCATTTCCTCCCTACATCTCCCCTTCACCGCAAAAATGGTTTTTTTGTGCTTAGAAGAAAATACATCATACGGGAATGGCTTAATCAAGAATAAAATAAAATAATGAATAAATAAATTTTATCATAATATTGTTTTTCTTTTGTTAAAAGCGTTACATTGATACACCAAAACACTGATTTTAATTTCAAAAGTCATACAACATTATTAGTTCAATAATAATGGAAAAGTTGACTCTATCGGAGTTAATTTGGGTCCAAGTTGACTCTATCGGATTCCGTAGAGTAAAAATATAAGTGTTGACTTTATTGGAGATTGACTCTATCGGGGGTTGACTCTATCGAGGTCCCACTGTATATTGCACCAGTCAGATATAGTGAGACTCTACCCTGATGTTTCCATTCACAGGAAGACAATCACTACATGATGGGACCCTGCATCTTGGTAATAAAATTAAGAAGAAGGGAATTTAGAGAAATAACACTGAGAAAAAAATGGGGGTGCGATTAACTTTTTTTTCCTCATAATTTTAACACTTTTTAGGTGTAAAAATATATCAACATTTTTTAATGTTAATTTTACACATTTTTTCAGGGTAAATTTTACATGAAAAAGGGTAATTTTAGCCCCTAATACACCTAAAAAGGGTAATATTTACACCGTTTTCGGATCAATACTGCAGGGTAAAATAAACATTTCCGGAATGTTATTTTGACTTCTTCGGATTTCTCTCAGTGAAACTAAAATTAATGCTGTCACAGCATCCCATATTTACTACGGGACTAGGCCTTCTCACAAGCGGGATTTTTGGACATGTCTTATTCACTATTTTTTTTTTTTTTTTTTATTTAGGGGTCCATCTGGAAGATGATTGCCCCGCTTATTCACTATTATTTTCTTCTTAATACAGGAATGAGATTGGGGATTATCAGTCCCATGTCCCGTGGAAATAACAAGTGCAGTGAAGCTCAATTCGTATGCAAATCGAACACCTTTATAGCACGAAAAAATCCTGGTGACCTAAACGGAATTTGGGATAGTTGCATCATAGAGCGAGTGCTCTACCACTTACCGCATAGAGCGTCTAATTAAGAGAAATACAGTGGACTCTCACTCAATCGGGTCTTTTTCAATCGGGCGACAAATTTTGTTGACAATTTTCACGTTTAATTATGAAGCTAATTCGTTCAAATTCGCTGTAGCTCTTCCTATTTTATCGTGATTCTTTATAATTGAGCGCTTTTTGTGGAATTTACAAAGGCTTTGACGCTCAATTCTATCGCTAAACCGGATGACATTTTGCCCCATATTCAAGATTGAGAGAGAGTCTACTGTACCCCAACCAATTTTTAATTCCAGAGATCTTATTTATAGCGAAATTTGAAGTTGATAAATCAGCCAAAAAATCGTCAGTTGGATCAGCAATTACCGTAACTTCTTCATTACCTCATCAGCAGTTCTTGTGTATAATATGTGTATTTCCATATTTTTAGAAGAAGTAGGGGTAAGTACTCTCTCTCTCTCTTCGAACATTCACGCTTTCGAATAATGTAAATTTCTATTATTTTTCCTAAGAAACTTAGGGGAAAGTACTCTCCCTTCGAACGTTCATGCCTTCGAATAATGTGAATTTTCTTTTATTTTTCTTAAGAGACTTGCACATTTTTATTAAATATTAGTTAGCTTATAATCAATTATTGATAATTGCATGATAATTATGTGTAATTTTCTTAGGAAAAATAAAAAAAATCTCATTCTTCGAAAACATGAACGTTCGAAGAGAGAGTATTTTCCCTTACATTCTATGAATTAAAACCGTTGTTCTATTTAAAAGAAGTTTTCCTTCAATATCTCCCCTTTTTTCCGAATCTTACAAAAATAAACCAGAACCAAAATGTTTAGGGTAATTGGCTAATTCTTTGATAAGTTTCTTTGGGATTGATCTAACACTGAGAAAAAAACGGGGGTGCGATTAACTTTTTTTCCTCATAACTTTAACACTTTTTAGGTGTAAAAATTTATCAACGTTTTTAATGTTAATTTTACACCTTTTTAAGTGTAAAATTAACATGAGAAAGGGTAACTTTAACCCATAATACACCTAAAAAGCATAATATTTACACCGATTTCGAATCAATAATGCAGGGTAAAATAAATATTTCCGGAATGTTATTTCCGGAAGAATCCAAAAGTTATTGCTCCAAAGTCACTGTGTATACCCACCCCGGAGCGCCTTCCCGGCAGTATGTATCCTTCTTCCGTGTTCCCGGAGTTTTTAAGCAGAGGCGGTGCATTACATTACGTTTTATCACAATGAAAATGTTTTTCCTAACATCCTGTTCCTTGCACCGGACGAGACTCGCACTTACAATTGTGTGAGTCGAGTCAGAGATCCCCAATATAACTGACTGAGTGTCTTCAAATATAAAATACTAGCATCCTATTGTGCAGTAATAAATTAAATTTGCTAAAAAAGAAATACAGGGAAGAGTGGGGCAGTTAAGGTAGATAAAGTTGTTTTAAGACTCATGTGCCAAAAGGTTGTTGAACTAAGTTTAGCACATTTCTTTTATTATTAATTTATTAACCCAGAATACTATATATTCTTGTTGAACTGAAATGCACCATCGTCCACTATTCAATCAGTATACTTAACTTAGAACTCTAAAAGCCATTAAGATCAGTAAAATCATCACCATGTTATTTTGTGAAAGAAAAATAAAAGATAATTTTTGTTCCCTTAAAGTATTTTTAGGCTCCAATTTGTATAGTTAAACTGATCAAAATTTTCCTGAATTATAAAGAAACTCTCAAATTTTAAGTAATATTTATTTTAAAGAAATTACGCAAATATAATGGAAATTTGGTATTAAATCATTTTATAATGCTAAAATATAATTTAAATTGATCTAACTTGTATTCTTTCACAAAAAAAAAACAATGACATTATTGATTTATAAAATATCATTCCTACATCATTCATTTAATTAAATTATAAACCTACTTTTTTGTAAAATATTTGCACATGTGGTTAAGAATAGTAAGCAAAAGATTTCTTTATTTCAAAAACTGTTTTATCTATTTCAAGTTTTATTGAATTTTGTACAGCAACTTTTGTTGGTAAATTGTATTTATTTATTTTTTCTAATGTTACTTTCCAAGTCCTCCCAGAAGTCCCGATATAAGTCCCAAGACAGTACTAAGTAATCCTGTTACTGGTTCTAAGAGACTATCTCCACCATTACCACCTCCGCCACCACCTCCTCCGCTTCCACCTCCTCCGCCAAGAATTCCACTGAGCAATGGTGATCTCGCTTTGGGTTTGTCCGGTTCTTCTTCAGCAATTACTTGGCAAATCAGTAGGACAACGAGGATTCCAACGTTAGACAAAAGGACTTTCATGATGATTGGAGATTTTGTTTTTTTTTTTACTTTTTCTGCGAGTTTAAACTCTTCTTTATCACTTCTTTTGTGTATTCTGCTCCATCAAGCACTTTCGCGGAATTTTTATATCCAATAGATGACCCCAAAAAGATAATTTCACATTTACATTATTCATCCTACTTACCTAAAAAAATTGTAATCGGAAATAAGGTAGGAATTTAAATATTCTCACTTTTTGTGACTTTGTAGAATTATCATATCTCCTGATCTGGCTCAAACATTACCAAAGTGTTTTCTGAAATAATCAATTGACGATGCAAATATTGTTATTTGGTTTATTACAGAAGGTTAAACCTTGTAAAGGCGTATGAGACATGGGAAAAAATAAGATTTTTTTTTAAGAAAAAGTACTGAAATTAAGAACAAGAAAAATTAGAGAAAAATGTATAAATAATATTAATATTGCTGGCATAACAACCTAGGATTATCAGTCTCATAACCTGTGGAAACAACAAGTGCAGTGAAGCTGAACATTCTTAAAGATCACGTAATGTAACTGACATGAAAAAATATGACAGTTATTCTACGTCATCGAGTTCTACGTCATCGAGCAAAAGCATCTGAAATGAGAACGGTAAGAGATAGCGACTTAAGGTTTCACCCAAAGACTGAGTATGAACCAAATCGATAAAAATCGATAAAGGTGTTTAATTTCAAAGTGTCAAATTATTTAAGAGGATCGTCAAGGAAAAAAAAGCTCCAGATTCAAGCTCTCGCGGAGCTACTCAAAGCATCCGTGATGTCCCCTGGTGGTGAAAAGAGTCATCACCCGCCATCAGCTGTCTCGTTTTTTCTACCGTTTTTTGTTCACGCTCATCGTCTGTCTACCCTTCTCCGAAGCGCTCCCCAGAGCACACAAAAAACTCATTGAAAAGGTTGAAAAACCCAAAGGCAGATTTTTAGCCTTGCGATGCATTATGAGATTTTGTGAAGGAAAGAAAAAATGAGACATGCATGTTTTACGTATATCTTTGTCTCTAAAAATTGATAAAAAAATTAAATTTTCAAGTGACAAAATTTCTATTTTTATTTTCTTCATAGTCCAAAATTTCTATTTCTTCAAAGGACGTGCATTTGAAACATTTGAAAGATAGGGGGAAACAGGCTTATTTTTTGGCCTTTTTTGGTAGGGGAAAGTACTCTCCTTTCGAATGTTCATGCCTTGGAATAATGTGAATTTTCTTTTATATTTCGTAAGAGCCTTACATATTTCTATTAAATATTAGTCAGCTTATCATCAATATTTATGATTATGTGATAATTATTTATAAGTCTCTCAGGAAAAACAAAAGAAAAATCACGCTATTCGAAGGCATGAACGTTCGAAAGGAGAGTTCTTTCCCCTATCCCTTACGATTCGAAATTTAAAAACTTTACAATATTGGCAGGTCAAACTAATAAATAATTAACATGACCTTTATTTTTCCTCCATTCTTTCCAAAAACCATGTTCTTCTTGGGAATCTTTAAAAACGCATCCTGCGATTTTTTTTATTTTTAAATATGTTTTAGAGGCCGACTCGGTGATAATTTCATATAAGAAAATACTGTTGAATCAAAGATTTTTCAAGGTCAAAGGTTAAAAATGCTCTAGAGAGCGTATTTTTAAACCGAATAGGGTGACATTTGGTATAGTTCCAAAGGTCATGCAATTTCTTACAATTCTGAAAAGGGTATAATTTATTATGAATCCATATAATAAACCAGTTATGAAACTATAACTAATTTTTATCTGAAGTCCAATTGTAGTATTGTTAGCAAATTGCACAATCACAGTAAAAACTTTTGGACACTGACCAAAATATTGGTAAAAATTTTCTTTAGAACAATTTGTTACAGAACAAATATGTACCTAGAAAAGATATTTATTCGTTCCAATATTTTTTCTTTACGATTTTGTTAAGTATAGTGACAATTGTGTAAGTTTTCTTTTATAACCGTTTTGATACAGTGGAATACCTACAAATTTCAGTAGATTTCGTTTTATACAAATTTGATCTGTGAGTTGGAATAGAATTTTGTTGCGCTCTACTGTTTTGTTCCCACTGTCAGGAACAAATTTGTAGATTTTTTTCATAAAAATACTATCCCCAGATTTGTAACATATTCGTTTCAAAAATTTTCGGTGTCCGCGGACGATTTAATTTTTGTAACAAAAATCGTTACTATTATGGGGAATCCTTTTGTCTCTCTTAAAAAGTACAAATTTGTTGCTAAAAGTCGGAACCAAGTATAGACATTTTGTTCCAATTATCGGAAACAAATTAATGCAATTTAAAAGATCTCGTCAAAGAATATTCAGCTTAACAGTGTTTTATACAGACTTGTGCATTAGAAAATCACATGCGAGTGCTGGTAGCAGGAGGGGAAAAAATCTTGGGAATCTCGAATTGAAAAAAAAGTGAAACCTTAAATATTATAGCTTGAAAAATGCCACAAATTTAACGTCCTCCTCGCTGCGATGGTGACTTTCGGAACAAATTAGTTAATAATATTGAGTATCTTTTTGTTACTCCTTGAGGGTACAAATTTGTTCCGAAAATTTTCGGTGTCCATGGATGAGCCACGTTGCAGAAAAAAATCGTTTTCATATTAGGTATCTTATTGAGTCTCGTAGAAAGCACAAATTTTTTCCAAAAACTTGTGTGTCCGTGCGCGAGCTAATTTTTGGAACATTATTTTATTAATTATTTATTTTGATGTACCGGGTTTTCTTCGCCATTTTGTACATTTTTCAGTTTACAAGTTTTTAATACAGATTACATTGTGTATGAGAAATATGTCCATTCAGATGCTTCAGTCGTTTGCACCGGGCGGGACTCGAACTCACAACTGTGACAGTCGAGCCGGGGATCACACCGCCCAAGAGCCGAACGCTCTTACCAATTGCACCACGGAACCCCTATTTTTGGATCAAATATAGTCATTCGAGGAGAGATGGAACACGTTTTTTATATTCAATATTGCGGATGCGTTTTGAATGCGAGACAAAGACGAATCTCACTGGTTTATCATTTGAAGACTCTAAATTTAAAATATCAATATTAGAAAAGCCTAGATGAAAATAGTCACTTCGAAAAATAGGATTTAAAAAAAAGTTGAATTTTGAGGCACTCAAAAAAAAGTGCGGGTGAGATGGAACACCCCTAATTTTAGCAAAATATTCCTAGTTTATTTAATGAATTTAGAATAGGATGGAAGTGATTTTAGACATGAACACTATTTCATTGAATTTATTAGAGTTTATTTTATGTTTTCAATATAAATGATTTATTTTGTGGAATATGTGGTTCATATACTTCGATGGTAATTTCGCTGAGTGTATCAATTCAGTCTTACCAGAAATTTAGGGAAAATAATTTCTAAGATTTACTTGAAAAGATTTTGAAGAACATTGATCAAAATTCACACCGGAAGTGTTGCCAAAACTATTAAGTTCCATCTCTCCTCAACCCCCAAATACACGTATTCTTATGGCGAAATAAAAATTTTTGGCCATTTTTCAGACTTATGAATGAGATGAATTTAAAAAAAATTAAAATGACAGTATGGGGAGGTGGGGATACTTTGAGCAATAGGGTTACATTGTTATGCGATTTTTTTGCATATTTCTAAAGCAAACTGGCTTTTAATATATATTGTAATTTGGATAGACAAAACAGTTGTGGATATAAATGAAATAAAATAATTGTAGGAGCCAGCTTAATTTAAAAATAGGCAAAAAAACATATAACAATGTAGACCAAACCCACAGCTCAAAGTAGCCCCATCTCCTCTTATATTAGTTCTCGAAATATTTCAGTTTTCGTAAAAACTGTATTTTTATAAATTTTGTTGTTTTTATCAGCTTTTCTCGTAGTCAATTTTGTTCTATTTACGATCATTTAGAGCTAATTTCGTGGACCAATTAAAAAAAAAACTTTGAAAAAGATGCAATAATTCTTGAGACGTATTTTGAATAAAATGAACTGTGAAGAAAGTTCTATTTCAAAATCGAGTTTTCTATTTTAATCTCGAAATCATGTTATGCTTTTTCGCTACTTTTAGGTTTATTTTGTAACTTCGCTGATCGCGGTGTGTTCGTGGATTTTAGTGGGCAGCGGAATTTTTCGTGTATTTTTGTGGATCGCCGTGTTTCTCCCGGATTTTCTCGGATCACGGAATCGTTCACGAATTTTCGCGAATCGCGAAATTTCTCGCGGATCGCGGAATCTTTTGCGGACCGAAGAATTTCTCACGGATTTACGCAGCTGACAGAATTTATTGTGGATTTTCCCGGACCGTGGTTTTTTTCGCGGATTTTTGAAGATCGCAGTATTACTCGCGGATTGCGGAATAGGTTCTGAGCCATTTTGGCATTAAAGTTTTACATGTATTTTTGTGCATTTCTGACAATCGAATTTGCACTCTTCAATTTTCAACGACGAGGTTTCGAGGTTTCCTGTAATGAATCTCAGCTAGCATAAGGTTATCTGGACTTCGATTTTGCCCCCAATTCGAATTTGCAATGAAAGAATCACACATAGCATAAGCCCATTTAGACTTATCATTGACTTTTTTCTTCTCCGAGAAAAATTATATCCGCATATTTTGTAGTCACCGATATTAGCTGGTTTTGTGAAATGCCCATGACAATTGACGATTCATAATTTTTACGATTTTCTACAATTTTTTGAAAGAACGAAACTGATCGTGAAAATCATAAAAATTGGCTCAGCTGTAATTCATAAGATTTCTCACACAGTGGATGAGTTTTGTTGTTTTGCATTTTTTTTCTCCTCCGCCTGATCGAAAAAAAAACTGCAGGCGTGCTGAAGGTCAGAGAGAAAAGGAAAGACATGGTGAAAAATGCGACCAAAAATCCACGCGTTATCTTGTGGCGAATTGCTGAACAGTTTTGAGTAGAATTTCTCGGAAGCTCGGAAAGCTATCAAAAGCTCATGAAAATTTCCAATTTGCAGCATGTTGTTTAAAATTTAATTGCAAAAAAACTGTTAGGAGTTTTTCCAATTCTAATGTACCATTTGAAAGCTAATGAAATGTAGATTGGTACAAAAATAATTATTTATTCGGAAAAAATGATATTCTCGGTACAAAGATGCAATGAAAACTGTCATTTTTTGGACAATTTTCAATTGAAAAATACTTGGAAAATTTGTATGAAAAGTGAAAGAAGTGAAACAGGCATTTTATAGAGCATGTCTTTACGAACAAAATTAAAAAAATATATGCCTCTCTATCTTTCATATTCTAGGAGATAATGCAGCTTCTTTGTGGCATGTTTTAGGAGTATACGAATGTTTGGAAAATTATATTACGAAAGGAAAACAGTTTTTCAAAAAATTAAAACAGAGAATTTAAAGATAATATAAAAAACTACCCTCAGTTAAATTTTCAAGGAAATATCTCAAAAATTGTAAGACTTGATACACTTTTAATTTTGGGTTTTTGTATGGAGACGCCATTTTCTGGCTTTTCGATCCTCTTAAGCGAATACTTAGTAAATTTCACAATTGAGCCAAAATTGATGTTTATCAAAATTCATTGAATTTCCTGTACAGCTCGTAATTTCTGAATTATCGAATTGAGACTGAACATAACAGATAAAAACCAAATGAGGCGAAGTTTTAGTTTTCTTGTGTTTACTGACAGCTGTTATATTGGATATTGCAATGAAGAGATATTATATCAAAGATCTGAATGTAATTATAAAGCTAGTTGAGAAAACATTTTGAACCTTTTATATTTATAATATTGAATATTTTCTGGTGAAATTTTAGCAAGCTATAGGGGAAGTGTGCCAAATTTCGACCAGCTTCTAATTTCGGCCCCTTTGAGTGTAATCCGTCAGTGTTTTTTATGAAAATTGATTACAGTAGACTCTCTCAAATTCGGGAATTAGACAGAAATTCGGGCGACATGTGCATATAGATATTGAGTTTACACACTCATATATATCGTAAATTGCATGAAAATCCCTCAATAATGCAAAATCACATCAAAACTAAGACAAACCATGCTAAATTTGAGCATATTTGATTCATTTGATAATCATAATCAAACTTGAAAAATGACAACAAACTTTTTTCAAATGTAACCGCTGCCCGAAATAAAAAGTAGCCCGATCTTAAAAGAGCCGAATTTGCGAGAGTCTACTGTAGTTTTCATTAAAGATTGTTTCTGTTTATGTTAAAAATGAATCAATCTTTAAATTTCGGGTAAAATTTCCCAGCTGGATCCTATATTTCGCGTAAAAAAGTATATACTTTGTGAGCGTCTCTCCGGTGAGCTAGTGTTGACTATTCCGGCAAAATCTTGCTTTCCTAAATTTCTTATTCATTTTGTGTTTTTTTTTTCAATTTCTGAGTTCTACAATGTCCAGAGAAAAAAACCATCGCTTCTATGAAAAAGATGATGTGGAAAAGGCCTTAGAAGAGTTCAGGAAGGGCAAATTGCTACGGGAATCTGCGGATAAATTTGAGATACTACTTTTCAGGTCTTCAGAACAAATTACACGGAAGATCTCGGGGCTTGTGGGTCATATAAACGTATTAAACTAAATATTAAACTCGTTCCGTATGACGTTTTGAAATTTTCTATCCGTTGCTTCACAAAAGGTGGTCAGAAAAAAGGTGGCCGGTATTTCACTCAAAGTGGCCGGAATACTAGGGGGAAGCTTTGATGTTTCGCATATACGCTACCATCAAACACTTCGTATTTCTTCCGTATTCCTTTATGAATCTCACATATGGCTATATATTTTAATAGCTACTCTTAAATTCCACCTCTCCTGAAAAAATTGGGTGTCTAATTCTTTTTTCCTAGTTTCAGGAAACAAAAATTAAAAACAGGTGCAAAACTGTAATTTTAATGTGTAATATTTTGTACAATTTTGCACAATTTTTATCACTTTTTTTGGAAAACTACTATCACAGGATGTAGAGGGGTTATTAGGGTTTAAATTTGTATAAAAACCTCTTGGAATGAAGAAGGCCGTTTTTGTGGGTGGAAAAAAATTCGCAAACTTGACCCATATTCATAGATCGGATATTAAGAATTATTATGTATCGCATAGTGAATCTGGCAACACTATAATTTTAATGTTCTAACATAACCTCACTTGTGTGTTTCGGACGTCAAGATGCAACATAACCTTCAAATTTCCACATACATTTTGGGGTTGCGAAAGTGACATTTTCATGGAATTTGAAAATCAAAGAAAGAAAATGGATTCCTCAGTGTATAAAATTATGCCTTTTACAAATCTTCATAAAAGTAATATTAAAAGATATTATTCCTCACATAAACTATTTAATCAGATAGACTAGAGTTCTGTCTAAACAATGATGTGTAACTTTTAATGTCGGGTGCAAAATTTACGGTGAAAATGGGACGTTTTTGAGTGATGTAAATTATATGCGAAAATAGAAACTTGATTGAACTATCGGACAAATCGCCATTAAATTTTCATTTTCTTCTAGAGAAAAATGTGAGGATTTCCCAGGATTTTGTGAGATAGGATTTTGAACCTAGTAAGTAAGAGGTTTTTTTGGCATAGTTGGTGAATTGATACGGTTCGTGTTGTAGTCAGAAAAAATTACTTAACTTGGACATCATTTTTGTATGCGAAACATCAAAGCCTCCCCCTACAGTGATTAAACTACAGGGAATACGGCAGTGATTAAAAGAAAACAAAGATGAAAAACTAGTCTTCAAGGTTCTACACAACCCTCCCGAAAAGGAAGTAACAAAAAAATATCAATATGAATTAAAATTATTGCATTTCAAACTTAGGACTTCGGTGCTTATATGCAACTATGACGAAATTTAGCACACTTACCCTATATTTAAGTCAGAATTGAAAACTAATGCTATTCAGGCCATTATAAGGAAACCTCGACCTCGGGGCATACCTAGGACAAGGTAGCTGAATCAATTTCAGGATCTTGCCTTGAAGCGCCTTGGAATTGAACCCGAACATCTTCCTGAAGTAGCGGAGGATCGACAGGCGTGGGCAGTTAACATTATGATGTCATGGGCCTACGACCTCAATAAGGATAAGCGATTGAAAATGATGATGATGATAGAAAATTAATAATTTGAGCGTTCAAAATAATTGTCTATGCCTGTGGTGCACTGTCTTTTAGATCAAGAACATTTTTCATGAAACCCGAATTTTCAACCCTTTCTTATGCAAATGTAATGCATATTCTATATTCCAATCTTTTTCACTCTACTTCTTCGCGTAGACATCAAAATTTAATTTAGATTTTCGTACAAAATTAGTAGATTCGAGGGATAAAAATTTTGAGTTCATAAATTTTCCTGGTACTCCTTTTAGAGACCGATAAAATTTCATGAAATCAAAATTCGTGTCCTTTACCCTTTCGGACTCAAAATTAGACTGAACTAAATTTGGTTTAGTGTAATGCTTAAAAAAAAAGAAGAGTATGAAAGAGTAAAATAGACATATGCAAAAATTTCGAGAAAGGGATATGATCTTTGACATGAAATTTTCCTGATCCACCAGTTGTGTCGGAGCCATTAATTTCAAAATTGAGGACATATCAAGTCTAAAATCTAAAAAAATCAAGCACATTTTGGGTCATGCCACACTAAAAATTCGATCTGGTACAAATTAAACTATAGACAAGTGTCTTAACTAAACTTTCAACTTATCAACAATTTTTTATCACTTGGAGTTATTTTTAATTTAGATTCCGAAAAACCATAAGCTTATAGGTTTATCAACTTCTTTTATTGATTCAATTGAAATGAAAATGGTACAATTTCAAATTCAGCGCATTTTTTGCGAGTTATTTGCACAATTTTCTCAGAAGACTTTGATGTTTTTAGCCACATCGTCATGATCTGCTAGCACACATTCCACTATCCCAATCCACATCCTTGGCCTATACACCGATTTCTTGCGTACAACGACTTTGACTGCACATCGTTCTAGGAGAGTCTTCCACTTTAGATTCGTCTTCTGTTCAGGTGAGAGTTTGAGAAATTCTTCTGGTGACATTCCAATAAGTTTTTCAGCAGCATCACGCATCAGACGACAATTGGTGGAGGTTCCTGTGTGATCTGTGAGATCCATGAGAATCTCAAAGGTCAGGGAATTCTTCTGGGATGTCTGAAACTGAAGATTGACACAGTTTGTGTCGGAACAGTCGCCGTCGGTGATTCTCTTGCAGAAAGAACTGAAAAAAAGGAAATGTAAGTGCCTTTTTAAATTATTCATGAGGAAATTGATGACTTTACCATCTTTCTGTGACAATCCTCCCAAAGCCATCTAGGTCAAATTTTGTGATGACAGCGTAAACTAAAGCTGTAAATTGCTCCTCATTGCTGATAAGATGCCCTTCAGCTCTGTCCAGAATCTGTTGGACAGTCATAACAGTCCGAATTTCTTCGGGAATAGGCAAATCAGTGCTTTCGAAGGAAAATTTTTCAAGCGGTGGAACAGTTGCCGCGTAAGCAATCAATTCTTTTGCTTCGGAAACTTGAATATTCTCCGTGATAAGGGTTCTGGATGTAAAATTGAGAGTTACGGCTCGATAGAACGATGAATAGTCACTTTTGATGTCATAGAGGATTAGACAAGTCTCCATGGGTTTCCAGGAATTAATTCTATCATCGCAGGTCTTTCCCCAAAAGGTCAGGAGCATTCCTGGGAAACTCTTGTCCATCACTACAATCTCTCGACAGTGAGTAATCCTTCCATGACGAGTTTTTATCTGAAAAGTTTATTTTCGAAATTTTCCAAAATCCTGAACAAAATATTAACTTACCTCTCTCAGTGGCCTGATCATCCTCACAACCACAAGGAGATCCACAAAGTCTCCCGAAGCAAGTTCTCCCCTTGCATTTACATCCGTGAGACTCAATGTTAGCCCAAGAGGCTTCAAAGGAAGATTTAGGAGTTTTCTGAAGTTATCTTGAGGTCCTGTGTGTAGATAGATCCTCCCTTTTCCTTCGTTGATGGTCAAGAGGAAGCGCGAAGATGTCTTGGGTTGATAATTTGATCGCTCTGATGGTGAAGATACCTTTGCCTCCATTATATTCACCACAACGCCATATTTGTAATTCTCACTCGTGGTCATGATAAAATCCTTGGATCCCCAAAAAACACAATTTATTGTATCATAGGGAGAATCTCTGATGGTCAACGTGAGAACTCCTCTTTCATCTCCATCCATATTTTCGAAGATTTTTGGCTCTGATTTTCCCACAATTATTCCCAAAATTGATACATCCTTTGCATCTTCCCTCATGTGCTCGAGGTTCTTAATCCAACACCGCACGACAGGATTCATTTTAATAAGTGTTACGCGCAAAAAATCTCAAAAATAAAACTGAGATGAAATACTGAACAAAAAAGACTGTCGCCGCCTTCGATATGCAAATTCCTTTGTGAAGTTCCCGCCGCATTGGCCATCTGACGGATTTTTTTGGCGCAACAAATGGAGGTATTTTCAAAAAATATGTATACTTAACGGAAATATTAATAATGGCGGCGCAATGTTCCACAGAACTTAGACTCAGGCCTTCCCATAAGAGAGTTCGGGACATCCATTATTATTATTTTTTCTTATACAGGGATGGGGTTGTCAGTCCCATGTCCCGTGGAATCAAGTGCAGTGAAGCTTATTTGATTCTGCTCTCAGAAAATGTGTTGTTTTTATAAGGTTTTCTGATAGAATCGATAGAATGCTTCAATTTTTTTCCAGTTTCCCGGTTGCGCGCAAAGAACTATTACCGTCGTCGCAGGTGACTTTGCACTCTGCAGTCCGTAAGACTTTCAATAATTCTAGCACTTATTAATAGTCTTTGCCGATCCGGACTACCCGGTCTACCATGTCAAAGTATATACGGATGTGTCATGTACCAAGAAATGTACAAGGATCCTCAAAAGGATACTTGTAGTTTCAGTAATAGTCAATGAAATGCAAATTATAGGTATTTTGCCGAAAAACGGCTCCGTGAAAAAGTTATCTGAAGGTCTAATTCCAAAAGCGGTTTCAGAGTAGAAAATTGTCTAGGGTAAGGGCTCATAATTTTGAACAGTCTGCTTATACACTAACGGCCAAAACATTAAATACACCCTTCGTAAGCTTAAATACACGTGATTTGGACCGGGAAAACGCTGTAATATCCAGTTCTATTGACTGAAATAGTTTCATATATAAACCTAAGAACAGTTTTAAACAAGATTTGAGAAAATACATGAACTACAAAATGTATAATTTGAGAATCAGTCAAAAATTAGCTTTTTGGAAAAAATGTAAAAGTAGCCCCACATTCTAAAACTGATCTAATCTTTTAATAATCATTCAATATAAGCTAAATACTATTAGTAAATATTATTAAGAGTCAGAAAAACTGAAAATAATACCGAGGGAATATTTTTGGTACGGATTGTGGTCAGTTTCCGGTGTGATGTGTTCTGAAAGGGGTTTCTTCTTTGAATATTGAAATTTTCAGCCCAAATTCTACTTTTTCATATATTAGGTGAGATTCTTAACAATCTCACCTACTATAATCCTAACAAAATTTCATGTCGTCCGATCGACCTCAAACTTGGCCAAAATGTGTTTCAGCACTTCCTGATCACGAATATATATGTGGCTAATTTACGTTCCCGGCCGGCCGGCCGGCCGGCCGCTCTTTGGAGCTTAATAGCTCCTAAACTAAAAGAGATATCGACTTGCGGTTTTCGGCAAAGGTTATATATCGGGTGAAAATTGCAACTTGGTGCATAGACCCCCCACCCCCCACCCCTCCTTCCGCCATTTTGAAGACCCCCCTTTTTTTGTTTTCTCAATAGCTCCGCCCCTATGGCATCGAGCGGGCTCAAATTTTAGTATGTTATAGCTGGGCCTTAGAGCTTTCCATCAATACCAAACTTAAGGTCCCCCGACCCCCCTGACCCGAGCTATAAGGGTCCAAAAAAAATTTCTTAAAATGGCCATAACTCCGGTTCTAATTGTCAGAATTTAAAAAGTGAGGGCTTTTTGGAAAGCTCTCATGAAATGCCACTTCCCCTTCTAACATCGCAAGTTCATAAAACCACCGCTAGGGGCGCTTTTTTTAAAAAGAAAATTTTTAAATCTTAAAAGTTAAATAACTCAAAAATTCCATTGTGCATCGGGCTGAAAATTTAGTATGTTGTAGCCGTTGATTATACCTATCAAACAAAAAAAATCTTAAGTCGATCTAAAACCCCTGACCCGAGCTATAAGGGGTCAAAGTTCGAACATTGACCGGCCTCTATCTCCGGTTCTAATTAACATAGCGACCTAAATTTTACCTTTTTGGTTTCGTCTCGATGAGCACTTTCAGATGGAAGTTCAAAAAGTTACCACAGGTGGCGCTGTGATAGCGTCAAAATTCATCGAAATTCAAAGTCACTTTTCTCAAAAACGGCATTGTGCAAGTTAATGATCAATCGGGTGACTGGCGTGGCTAATGCATTCGGTTTATTGGGCGTGCCAGTCACCCGATTGTAGCCTCATTGCAATTCTCTTGGATTTTCTCGACCACAAGGTTCGAGATTAGGCGCGACATCAGTTCCAATCTTGGTGGAAACACTTCAGGATGTGTGGGCAAAGTTCCTTCAGACATTTTGTAGAAACTAATCAACAGGATGCCTCCAATATATGAGGCGCTTATCAAATCTAAAGGAAAATTCTTCGAGGAAAACTAAATTTGATGATTTTATTCATGCTTATTTAAATAAAATAATGAAGTAAAAGAAATGAAATTGCAACAATAATAAATAGTAATTTGAAAAATAATAAAAAATATATGAAAAAGTAGAATTTGGGCTGAAAATTTCAATATTCAAAGAAGAAACCCCTTTCAGAACACATCACACCGGAAACTGACCACAATCCGTACCAAAAATATTCCCTCGGTATTATTTTCAGTTTTTCTGACTCTTAATAATATTTACTAATAGTATTTAGCTTATATTGAATGATTATTAAAAGATTAGATCAGTTTTAGAATGTGGGGCTACTTTTACATTTTTTCCAAAAAGCTAATTTTTGACTGATTCTCAAATTATACATTTTGTAGCTCATGTATTTTCTCAAATCTTGTTTAAAACTGTTCTTAGGTTTATATATGAAACTATTTCAGTCAATAGAACTGGATATTACAGCGTTTTCCCGGTCCAAATCACGTGTATTTAAGCTTACGAAGGGTGTATTTAATGTTTTGGCCGTTAGTGTAAGTATCGATGTTCCAAGTTTGAAGTGCGATATTTTCAATACTAATTGACATTTCTTGTTAGTCTGTTTTCAGAAGAGTTGTTTAGAAACTTAGGAAGCTATTTATCGTCTTATTTTTACTAAAATTAGTTTTAATACGTTTAAAAATGAATTGATATGTTGAGGTGAATTTTACTCTTATTTTGGACAACTTGTTTATTAATTTGGCCAATTTGGCTGTAAAATTGGACAGCTAATCCGCCTCAATAAGATGCCCATTGTTCTTCATTTCATGAACCAATCTTACCAAGTCCTCTTCCTGTTCATGTAAGGGAACCGTAGAATGTCACAAGAAGCCCGGAAACTTTCCATATCATTCATTACTGAGTTGACTTCGGTACTCCAAGTACGTGCGGATTCGCTCATTCCCTGGCCTTTCCGGGAGCCTTTCAAGGCATTTCTCGCTACAACTCGTTCGTAAAGATGATGCTCCATTGTTTCTCCAAGCATTTGTTTAACCTAGTCATCACAAAAGCTAAAACTTTACGAAATTTCGTGAGGAAAACACCTGACCAAAATAAGGATTATCACCTCACTGGTGAATGTCTTAAAAAATTTCCCATTTTTCACACGAAAAATCTAATTCACAAGGTAAATCTCACTTCAGGTCAAAGGTACAAATCACCACTAACGTGAATCAACATAATTTTCAATGAATATTCAATAATATCACTCAAGAAAAGCGAGGAAACATTGTTAGTCCTTCACCACAGCCAAATAAGACTGAAGTAAACACGAAGTTCTGTCATATTTCTCGTAAGCAATTGCTCACACTGAATTTTCATCAAAGCAATTTCAACTCAAATCATATTCAAAATTTAACGTATTTAGTGTTAAAATCTTCCAAAAAGAACAAATATTTAGATAGAATTCATTATTCATCAAATAGTGGAATAAAAATCCATCATTTAATCAATTTATTTTTAGTGTCCAATTTTATCCTCAAAGTGTCCAAAATAAGAAACTGGACAAAATTATGAGCCTTTCCCCTATATCTATTCTAAATTTATCTGGCTTGAATATTCCATATAGGGGCTTCAAACTGGAGGTTTAGCTTATATCCAAATACAGTGAATTCTAGATAACAAGCAATTTTAGTAGTTTTCAAAAATCTTGTTTGATAAAAAATTATATAAGTTAAGCCATATGACTAAACGCAATTGGTATTGTAATTAAAGTTTTACGAACCATTAAAAATTAATCAGCAAAAAATTATACATAGGTCAGTAAAATATTAAATTTTTGTCAGCAAAAAACCTTTAATTTTTAAACTATGGGCTTAACTAATTTAATTGACGTTTAAGGTGGTTGCAAAGCGAAAACGTCTTTATTTTCCCCATTTCCCCTTTACTTGCCTAAAATTTTCACTGATTTTGAAGTTCTTAAGTAAATATTGATTCAATTTTATTTTTTTGCTGACCGTATATAACTTTTCTCTTCATTTGCACAGTGAATAAAGTACACCGAGAAAAATTTTATGGGTAGTATTAATGTTTTTCTGGGTAAAATCAAATGAAATTATGGGTATTTTGGCCCCAATGGTAGAATACATTTGTTTCTAATGTTTTATTTGATTTGAATACAGACGACTTTTACTTCAAATATTTTTACATTTGATCTGAAAGGCAGTAATCATAGCCACAACAAATATATTTGTATTTATTTTGAATGGCACTGTATTTGAAAAGAAAACATGTCTTTTAAATCAAATACATTTGCACTTTATTTCTAAAGTGGATTTTAAACACTTTCATGGGTAGAATCAAAAATTTCTGGGTAACACTACCATAGTTTCAATAGTAGAAATATTTGTTTTAACTACGAGTTACCATTAATTTAAATACACAATGGGTAAAATTAAAAATTTCCTTGGTATATTTAAATGTTCTTTACCATAGATTCAATGGCAAATATGTTTGCTTTGATATTCGTCCACATTAATTCAAATAATATCCTCGGGTAGATATAACAGTACCAGGGTATATTTAAAAAACTCTTGCTATGATTTCAAAAATAAATTTATTTGACATAAATAATGTGTATTCACAATAAAATTGTATTACATTAATTTCTATGGGGTGTTGCACGACTTTCTAGTAGTTTCGTGAAGTCTTCTTCTCAGCTTTTGGATGTATGCTCTTCTGCTTTCTCCCAATAGTGTTTACCAGTTTCAGAAGAAATAAGATACTTCAAAAGACTGATTGTCTTTTGCCCCGTAAAGATAAACGATGACATAATGAAATCTGAAAGACAGAAAATAAAATTAAATGGAATTAAAAATCTGAATCTATATGGTATCTATTGAAATAGCGGAAATAACTATTGAAAATAGAGTGGTGGAAATAATTATTGTCCTATCCCATAATCTTTAAAAGAACCCAACAATAAGTCTCGAAAAAACTTATACGTATAATATGATGTCCTTTTATGTTAATCATAAAAAATTAATTTTGATTATAGAATCTTGTTTTCTCAAAACTTTAGTAGAATTTCGTTTTTTATTCTGGTGATAATTATAATTCCAGGTAATAATTGTAGGGCTACAGTATTTATTTTTCACCAATGGCGGTTAATAATTTTTAATAATTCAATGTAACTTACTTGATCAGTGGTAGTGCTCCTCGTCTACTTTTATTACAGCGCTCACTTTTCTAAGTTGTGTTTTGCAGATTTACGTCCTTTACTGTTTGCTCTGAGTTCTGCTGCTATCTGCGAATCACTTTTCCAATTCCATGGAAAAGACAATGATTGTCCTTTGCCTAGTGAACGGATTCAACGGTTACCACGATTGATAAAAGAAAGAATAAAAATAAAAATGAAATTAAAAACTTTTCCAGTATGATATTTTCCAAAGCGATAATTGAAAATACATATTCAACATAAATAAGTTGATATAATTAACATTTTTATATTAAAAAAATTATGCGAGGTCCAATATTTCTTTGTAAAGATCAATGCTAACTTTCACAAATTATGTAATTCTTATTGCATTACAAAAAAAATCAATTTTCTTACCTTGATACTATTTAGGTCTCTCCTAGATGGAATTTTTGAAGAAAAGTAGTTCGATAAAACAGATATGGTGATAATTTTCCAGCTTCTGCTCACGGACGTTTCCAATCAACAATGACTTGCAATCAGGATGATCGATTGAACTTGAACAATATCGAAAATTACAAATCGTTAGTAAAATATTAAATAATAAAAAATTCTTACGACGAATTTTAAATTTAAATAAAATAATAAAAAGTTTGACATTCCATTTTAGCTTAAAAGAAGAAATAAATTTAATTTAATTTACCGAATATGGTTAATACTTTTCTGGCAAACATTTTTTTACTTACCCAATCTAACGATTTCCAACACTTTATCAAATTTCTTTGTCGATCACTTGATGATTTTTGCAACTTTATAAGTTTACTTATCCACTGTAACCATTTTTTAGTTTTTTTTCATTTTCAAATAGATTGGAAATAATTTGTGTGACAACTTTTCAACTCAGCGGCTTCTTCAAGACTGACTCGTTTTAATGTTTTCCGTACTGATGGAATCAGTCATAGATCTGAATGTAGTTTCCTTTTTTTCAAATACTTATGCTATTGATTCAAAAAATAGTATTAGATTTGATTGGTTTTTCATTCTAAATAAATATAAATTTCATTCAAATTATTAATTGTTATAATCAATGCATATAGAAAGTAATATTATTTATTTTATGCAAATCACGTCATTTGAAGAACACAATACACTGACCCTCGTGCATTTGCGTTCGTGCGTGTACGCCAGCCAAATATTAAATTTTTGGATGATTTAGAGCGAAATTCATTCAATTTTTTTAAAATGAAAATTTAAAAAACCTAATCAATAAGAATGCTTTAATAATTGGTATTTACCTTATTCTTTATAACATAAGTAAGTTTCTTAGGCATGTTTAAGAGAGATTCATGAAGAATTTTTAGCTCAATCCGCTCCCTCTACCAAAATTTCAGCCCGATCCGTGCTATAGAGCCGGAGCTAATTAACTTAGAAAATTGGAAAGTTTTCTTTTTAATTATAGCACCCCTAGCTGTAGTTTTACGAACTTATGAGAAAAAGAGGGTTTTTACGAAAATGTGAAATTAGTTGCAAATGACATGTTGTTTCATTTGGCTAAAGTTTAAGTTTAAATAATAAAATGTAATTATTTTTACATATTGTATTCGATTAGAATAAGTAGTTATTCACTTAAAACGTATTGATATTTATGATGAAAGGAATTTAATTTTCACCCTAATTTAAATGAATAATTTTTCAAATTATGACGACTGCAGTAAATGTAAAAACCACTGTTATTTATATTTAACGACAAAAACCATTCGTATCAAATATTTACTCAAAGTTATTTCATTTTTACATTTAAATGAAATGCATATTTTATACAGAAAAGTTTCTCACAATTCAATTTAATACCTGGTCATTTAATGTTTAGATAGAAAAAAAAATCATTTGAAATAAAATTTTGAAACAATTGTTTAAAAAGTCTTTTTCATTTGAAATAAATACAGATAATATTAAGACGTAAACAAAAATGTCAATATTAAATTTTACCCATTAAATAAATGCTTGTTGCATTTGATTTCATAAAACAGTACTTTTAAATCAAAAGTAAAATTTTATTTTTGACAACACAACGTTGCACATTTAATATAAATGTGTAGTTTTTCATTTTCAATGTATAATTGTTATTTTTAACATATATTATCTTTGATTCAAAAGCTGAGGTATTTATTTCAAATATTTAAACATTCACGCTAAAAGAAAAATTATTTATTCTCCGTATGAATGCACAAATATTTGAAATTATTGTGATTACTTTCAAAATCAAAATTATTTCGTTTGTATTGAAAGAAAAGTCAATTGATTCGAATATTTACCCAGAATTTTTAACATTAAATACAAAATATTCAATTTAAATAAATTCCATTTTTCTCGGTGTAGGTACGATATTTGATAGTTTGAATCGTTTTCCGAAGTTTGCTACTTAAACGCTTGTTTTTGGACTGATGAAATTCTTTTTTACTTCTTCTAAATCCATAGAATTATTCACTGTTTCATTCAGAAACATATTATTAAAAAAAATCAAAGATATTAAAGAAAATTTATAAAATAATGATAATACTGAAATAAGTCAACATGCTCTAAATGGATCGCCTTTTCACTATTCATTCATTCATTCATTTTCAACCGCTTATCCCTTTGGGGTCGCGGGCCCATGACACCAAGGTTAACAGTCCACGCCTGTCGGTCCTCCACCACTTCAGGAAGATGTTCGATTTCGAACCCAAGGCGCTCCCACGCAAGATCCTGAATTTGATTCAGCCACCTTGTCCTAGGCCTGCCTCGAGGTCGAGGTCCCCTCACAATGGCTTGCATAGCTTTTCATGCGTTGAACATGTCCATACCATCGAAGTTGTGATCTCTCGACCAAGAAGCAGCTCTTCGACTCTTAGTTCCTCACGTACGGCCACATTCCTCACTCGATCTCGACGAGTGATTCCCTTAACCGCCCGAAGGTACCTCATCTCGGCAGCTTGTACTCGCGATCTTACTCTTTCGGTCATTACTCAAATCTCATGACCATAGGTGAGAATAGGAATGAACGCAGCTTTGAAAACCGATAATTTAGCCGATCGACTAAGCTCGGCCTTCCTCAACACGCTTCTGCCAAGCTCCCTCATAACTGCAGAAGCCTGACCGATTCGTGACGAGAGTTCTGCCTCCATCCTACCGTCACTTGTGAATAACACCCCGAGATACTTGAACTTCACCACCTGTTTCAATGAGACTCCACTAACATGTAGAGTGCATCCCACAGATTGTCGGGAAATCACCATTACCTCCGACTTCTTCTCGTTCACCTTCATACCTGTTTCGGCACAAACATTTACAAATCGGTCAAGTGTGCGCTGAAGCTTTTCTTCGGAAGATCCAAAAAGAACCAAATCATCTGCAAAGAGGAGATGGCTCACCCCGAAATCCCCAATACGAATCGCATTCTGCCCCCCACTGCGTTCCATAATCTTGTCCATATATATTATGAATAACAATGGTGATAGAACACATCCCTGGCGCAGTCCAACACTCACCCGAAAACCTGCCTTTTCACTAACTCACTTTTAATTAAACCTTTGGATTTAAAATACTTTTTTCACAAGGAAAAAACAATAAATGTTTTCAATCAACCAGCTGACATTAGCGAAAATATCACTGCTAGAAAATTTTTAGTGAAGAACCCAGCTCACACAAGATTGAAATGATTCGATTACACTCACTTATTTAATGGATAAAAATATTATATTTGCTTTTTTTCAAAGTTGAATAGTTATATTATGTTACTGTAGTGATTATATTGTGGAAATAAAAATAAGACTATTATTTTAAGTGGATTAGTCATAAACGATCCAGATTGCGAAGCGCCCGGATTAGCGCACTTGACTATAGTGATTCAATCCTTTAACCATTTATTAGATATTAAAAAATACATAATAAAACCGTAATATTTAACGTAGTCCCAGGCCAATCTAGCCACGCTCTCCCCAAGTTGTATTCCTCCTCTCCTACCTTTTTTCGAACCTTATAAGCAATCTATCGATCGTTTGGAACAGGAGTGGTGATCTTGGATCAATTGTGTATGATTTGGAATTGGGGGATTGAATGATTTTGAAATTTTTCACAATACTCGCCAAAGCTACTTTCATCTGCATCATGCCAAAGTTTCTTCCAACGCAAATTCTGGGACCTTCCCCAAAAGGAAGATGTGCACATTTTGGAAGTTTGTGACGCTTCTCTTCGGTGAATCGCATGGGATCGAAGACATATGGATCAGGATAGAATTGGGGATCACTGTTGGAATATCAAACTATAACTTATGTACAACTTGGATTAATATAAGTTTACTCACTGATGTATGGAATAGACAGGGATAAGTACTGATGTTCCAGGTTGTAGGACAACTGCCTCTTTTTGTCCAGGCAATTTAGGCAGGGCATAGGGTTTCGTGCATATTCTTTGCATTGTCAGTCCAACAGGATTTAGGCGCATTGTCTCTTGGAGGACCATATCCAAATAAACCATCTCATTGATTGTTTCATACGAAAGAGTATTTTGATGCTTTTCTGCAATTGTTGCAACTTCCTCGTAAAGTGTATTTTGGATATCTGGATATTGTGCCAAATGCCAAAGTGCAAATGCTAATGTTGTACTCGATGTTTCATATCCATCGACATAAAATGCAATAGCTTGAGTTATAACGCGATCTTCTGACGCATTCATTTTGTTTTGAAAATTTAGGAGTATCTGCAGCACATCATCGTAATCAGTTTTTATATTTTCACGTGATTTAATATTAGCTTTCACAAATTTTCTAGCCCATTGGTCAAAATCTTTCGTTGTTACAGGCATAGAAAAGAACTTGACGATGGAAGGAAAGAAGAGGCTCATTGAAATTCTGAGCCCTGACATAAATGACGCGTGAAAGAGCTTTCGACCCATCTCCCGATATTGACTTTTGGGATCCTTAAAACAATTCGTTTCCACGCTAAATATACATCTTACTATATTTCCTACTGCATATTTCGAAGTAAGCTAAAAATTAAAAATATAATTATAAACATAAAACCAATTTGAAAATCTCTTTGGAAACGTACGCTTTTGGAGTCAACATCGATATTACAGCCTTCGTGATCAATAAAGTTAATCATCTTTTCAGTTGAATGCTGCATTAACGAATACATGGCTTTTAACTGCAAAACAAAATTCTCTTTTTTCTTTTAAGTAACTCGTAAAATGTTAACTAAATCACCTTGTTTTTTGTAAAGATAGAAGTTAAAACTGCTCGTTCTGATCTCCATTTTTGCTCGTTAGTTTCAGTAAAAGGTGTTCCACCAAAAATATCATTGGGATCTTCACTTGTGGTCACATCGTTAAGTGAGAATGACGAAAAATGCTTGATCATCACATCTCTCACTAATTCAACATCTCTAAGCAGGATTGCTGGATACAAGTGCTTGTAGAACCCAACGTAGGGCAAATTAGGAAACATTCTACACATTGAAAATAATTTAATGATATTTTTCTTAATGTGCAAAAAAATAGTTAAATAGTTTTGTCCAAGGTAACTAATGGTCCACTAAACTCAAAAAACCATCCGTTCTTCATTATCTCTTTTCATTTGGGCACAAGGTGAGAAAAGGTAAAGACCGCCTGGAGACGGTCATTTCTGTTTAAGGCATAAAAAGACTGAAATATTTTTATTGAAAAATAGTGAACAAAAAGAAAAATAGAGTAATTTTAAACGTTTTTTATGCGGATGAATGTTCTATGATTATCTAATAAATGATAATTTTTATGAAAAAAGTTTAAAATTTTTAGAGTTAGACGTTAATGAAACTCAAGGTAATGTCAATAAGACTGATTTTTAACGAATAGGTCACAGGTCAGCTATGAAAATGTTACCTTCTTGTATAATTTGAAGGTACTTTGAAATGTATTGTTTATCTTCTGGCCTTATTTCACTATCTGGGGCATTAAACTCTTACTACACTTAGATTACTTTAAAATATTTTTTTTGCACTTGAAATCGAAAAATATCGCGAACGTCATTTTATTGTTTTTTCTCTACCCTGTCACACAAAACTGAAGATGGTAACCAAACGAAAGGTCAAAATGAGTTCAGCTTCAGAAAATAAGTTAGTAAGACTATAACTGAGGACACTGTAGATATTTTTCAAATAAGTAATGTTATCGAAGTAAATGCGACTTAAAGAATGACCGTCTTGAGACGGTCTTACCTGATAGAGGGTTAAGACTTACTTGTACCATTTATCCGCCAAAATTCCAATATGTTCTCTTTGGATAAGTGCTGGTCCAAGATTTCCCACCAGAAATGTTGGACTTGGTGTTGGGACACCTTTTCTATTCCAAAAACCATAATTCCACTTTTTCCAGAAGTACACAAGGACAAAAATCAAAATTACTGTGATGAACATTTCTAAAGGTAAAGACTTATCAGCTTTCTTGACTTGACTGAATTTAGTAGGTATAGAAATGCTCTTTTATACACGAGTAAACACATGATGCTCTTATCGGGACAGTAATTTAAAATAAGATGATTTGCTCATAGGGTGTAACCGGTGTAACCAGATTTTTTCCAAGACTAACTTAACGTTAGAAGTTAAAATTAGACGCCCTAATCCAGAACAGACAATTTTTGATAATCAATTTAAAATTTTCTTTTTTCTATTTTTCAATAATCAATATTAGGATTTCTTTTTCAGTTTTCGTTCTTTTGCTTTAAATGAAAGCCTTCAAAAAAAATTTATTCGATAAATACAATTCAAGATGAACAGGCTAAGGGCCTTGACAGACCTGAGGATTAGCCGAGAGACGGCTTAGCGTAATTATATTCGACATAATGGTTAAACTTCATTTCCATCATTTTCCACTAAGTCGTCTCTCGGCTTAAGTCGTAAGTGTGTCTTCAGGAATTTTGGGGGCAAAGAATCATATCTCGACCTCAGCTTTCGGCTACAATAATACTAAAATTAAAAAAAAAAACAATCATTGTCTACTTTTCGAAATATTCAACATTGAATTTTCGAAAATCGATTTTTCAATTATAATCGTACCTTCTATTAAATCGGATGAAAGAGTATCAAAAGGGTTGTAGTATTCCATCATGAGAGCTTTAAAAAACACCAAAATTTTTCAAATTCTCACAATTACAACCGGAGGTATGACTATTTAAAAATTAAATTTTAAACCTCTTATAGTTCGGGCCAGGTGGGTCAGAGGGGCTTCAATTTGGTTTTAATCGAAAGCTCTTAGGCCCAGCTATAACATACTAAAATTTGAGATCGATCGATGTCATACGGGACTGAGTTATTGAGAAAACATAATTTGGGCGTGATCCCTAATGCCAGAAGGAAAGGTGGGGGAGGGGTAGAGCTGAAATCACCTATACTTCTAGCCACCTATCGACATTTAACCTTTGCCGAAAACCACTTGTCGATATCTCTTTCCATTCTCTCTCCAAAAGTACTTATACCACGCGACGGACAGGACGGCCGTCTACGAAAATCGATTTTTAGCCTTTAACATTTTACAGATATTTCACTGCAACTCAAACAAATTTGCTCGTAATTCGTATTATTACTTAAGCCATGACTATGAATTATTCATTTTTGAATAGTTTTTATGCATCATTTCAAAACAAATCAGATTGATAAGTCAATTCTCTTTATGAAAAAAAATCTTATCATTAGGTTTTAGTGTATGATAGGTCTTTGGTTTTTTTTAATTCCAATTTTTTCTTCCACCTCTTTTCCCACCAAACCAAACCCTTCTACTTTATCAAAACTATTTTAAATTTGTCCAAACGAATATTTCGGTAATGATCTGGTTATGACCTGATAAGTAATTTTTGTCCAAAAATCGATTTTGTTACTCATAAACTATTTTAGGAGATCTTTTGAGTAATTTATAAATAGGTTTAAATCGGTTGAGAAGTATTTTTAAGTAATAGCATCCGAGTCATGAGTTCAAGCACTTCCTAAAAATTTGGACCCTTTGCCATTCCTTTTTTAACATTTAGTTTCATACTTAGTCATTAGAATGAGAAGCAATTGAGATATGGCATTGAAGTATAATAGACAATACGGTTTAACCTCTTGACACGAATGAATATAGACAAGTCGAATAGACTCGAATAGATATATTGACAAAGATAAAAATCGATCAAATCGATCAAATCAAATAGTGTTAAATTATTTTAAAATATAATTACCCACAATTTTTCTTATCTTTCTTCCTGCTAATTTCTTTCAATTCTTTTCTTTAGTCATTTAGTCATTTTGTTATTAAAAAAAACTTTTAATGACCATTTTAACATCTGTATAACTTTAATTCAGTATTATTACGAGTACAAGATAAGTAATATTCTTAGTAATATTGCCCTATTAAAAATAATAATTTCTTCACACTATTTCTTTGTAATATTAAAGCATTTATTGAAAACCAAGAAGGGAACACATTTTTTAATCGCCAGAAAATATGCAACATTCAGATGTGGCTTAATTTTATAAAGAGTAAAATCACTTTTTGAAAAGTGCTATATAACAGGGTGTATCAGAATTTTAGTACTAAATCTACTTTCCCTGAAGTAGAACTGAGTTTATACCTAACCCATCAAACCCAAAGAAAATATGGATATTTAAAAAAAAAACATTTTTTGTACTATCTAGTATCGATAAAAATGCGATCCTAAAGGATGGTTGCAAGCTGTAAGGATATCCAGATGAAAGACATGCTTTGCAGGTGCCTGATCAATTTCTGAGCTAAGATATTTTTAATCATAAAATAGTGACATTGAATCGCTAGATATGGCATGGTCCGGAAAGAGTTTAGGATTCATAGGGGTTTTAAAGTTTAAAAAAAAGGATCTTTAATTCATGGTAATCTTAAGAGTCATCATCATCATCATCATTTTCGGCAGCTTATTCCTATTATGGTCACGGGTCCATGACATTAAGGTTCACAGCCCGTGCCCGTCGATTCTCGACCACTTCAGGAAGATATTCAGGTTCAGGCAACCCCTAAGGTCGAGATCTCCTCGCAATGACTTTCACTGCGTTTTTGACGAATCAATTTTATGAGTAGTACCTATTAACTATCGTAAGGATATTCACAAAGGTTTCCCAAAATCAAGTACAAGGGCCAATTTTTTGGAAGTTTGAAATGAAAGTTTCACTTAATATACTTTGTATAGTTGTTGTTTTTATGTTCAAATGATAAATTAATTATATTTTTTTTACTTGTAATATTTAGTATATTTTAATATTTTTTTATATTTTATTTATATTATTTAACTTTAATTTTTTGTGTTGTTTATTTTGGTTCTAGAAACCTACGTACCACCTACGAATAGGTAAGATTTTTCACGTTTCACTTTTCAGACGATTTCTGAGAAATGTCGTCACGCTGTTTGTCCGTCTGTCCGTCCGACCGTTGCCAGCTCTAGAGGCCAAACGGTAAGAGATAGCGACTTGGGACCTTCGGGGGACCACCCCCCCATAAGTCGATCCAAGAATCGTCAATTGCTCGAAAACGCGTCGTGCGATTTTGTTCATTTTCGGATATGTTTTAGAAATTACCCATGCGGACATTTTATCCTTAGACGAAAATACCGTTGAATCATGTCTAATACCTGTTTTTCAACGTCAAAAGTTAAAAAGACCTTAGAGTGCGCATTTATCAAGCGAATGGGGTCATGTTTTGGCTCTTTGGAAAGGTCTTGGAATTTACGACAAAACTGAACTGGTTCCAATCGGTTTTGAATCAGTAATGAACCGGTTCATAACCGATAAATACTTTTTATACGAAATTCAATTAAATTACTCCTGGGGTGTATTTTTGGAAATATTTTGAGTGATTTATAAGTCGGTTTAAATCGGTTGTGAACCGGTAATGAACCGGTTATTTACCGATAAGTAATTTTTGTTCGAATAGAATTTTTATTACTCTTCAAACTATTTTGTGGGATCTATTGAATGATTTATGAATCGATTCAAAACGGTTCAGTACCGGTAAACGGTAAATCGACGACTCAGAATATAAGTCGAACGGGTCCCGATCAAAATCTTGAAAGCCAAAATCCTCCCGAAAGCCAAAATCCCGAATTCTTAAGCATGTCATAGCTACTCCCACGATTGCACCCGCGCTTGCTGGAGGCTAAGGGAAATCTTCTGTGTCTTGGGAAATCATTCTGAATATTTTCCTCCATATAATTTTATCCCTTTCATGATTTTAAACATTCGGGATTTTGGCTTTCGGGATTTTGGCTGCCACCGAAGTCGATCAACTCGGTTTCTTACAAAATTCGTTTTATTCGCTTTTCGATACTTCTTTATACCCTCTACCTTCCCTGTGAATATTATATTTGAAATTAATTATTTTCAAAGTTATGTAAATTTTAAACCTCAAAAATCTTATACTCTGCATGTAAAATCTCTGCTTCAAATCGCTCTCCTGTAAAAGTTGTCTATTGCGAGTTATTCGTTTCTTATTCTGAGCGATCGAAATGATGCGAAAGTACTTTTGAGGTATAGCTTTTAAGTCACGAGTTCGAACATTTCGCAAAACCTGGGACGTTTTGCCACCCCTTTTTCTAAGAAACAAGGACGAAAAGATCCCCCTGATAAAAATAACAAATTAAAACTATTAAAAAAAATTGTAGAATATTTAAAAGATGTTTAATAGTTTACCTGGAACGATAATTTAATGCTCTACAAAGGAAAAATTTATCAAAAAAAATCATGAACCAAATCTTGCATTTTGCTTGGGTTTCGTCTTCATTTGAGATAATTCTATTCATACCTTGGATTTTAGGATTGGTAAAGGCATTAGGATTTTAAATTTAAAAAAAAATGAGAATTACATAAAGAATCAAATAAAAGTATAGCAGATATCAAAAGATCAAAGTTTTTGAGAATTCCACAAGGACGTATCAAAATACAAATTTTCCCTTTAGGATTTCGATCACTTAATCACTTCTACTTCATAATTAAACCAGGTAGACAACCAACAGTTAAATAAGTAAAATAACTTTTGAAATTTCTTATCTTAAAACACGTTTTTATTCGCCCAGAAGTATACAAAAGCATGAAATCATAAATGTATCTGTGTGTGTCATGAATCAACGGTCAGCAATGATCTTCCACGGATCGATGATCTCTACATAAAAATGATATTAAAAATCTTGAGGAGCTAAATGTAAAATAAACAGATTATTGAAGATTGTGTCGGGGAATTTAGTGTCTGTATCCGTGCACTTCTCCTTCTTCTTTCTTGAGTGCTTGTATAAGGACCAAGCTCATAACACCATTGATGACATGCATGAGGGCTAGAGCCATGGCAAGACCAGCTACCCAGCCGGATTTATCCTCCAAGAACCACGTCAATTCATCCACGCAGCCATGGAAGAAGGCGTTTCCAGTTACGGTATCTCTGCACTCTCTTGGCAGGGGATGTTTCAGGATGACATAGTCATTGGGACCATCAGCTCCGCAGCAGCCAATCTTCAGAAATAGGTCAATTAGTTGAGAGTTTATGGGAGGAGTAGGAAATTAGGACTTACAGATTCTTGAATCATCTTCAAGATATCAGCAGATGGTTGATGATGAGATGAGGCCATAATGAGGCGGGTGATTGTGTCGTAGATCATGGGCTGAACATTTGAGCCTATTGTACTGAAACTCAGAAGAACAGCAGCACCAACAGTGCCAACAATGAAGCAGAAGCATTGTGTACCGATAAACTGAAATATTTCAGGAGGAATTTATCAAATCCAGACATCTCAGGGGGGGGGAGTCTAAGAAACCTACCATGAATAGAGCAAGTGAATGTTCCATGAGGGCACTGCAGCATCCCAGAAAAGACGAAACCATGACAATAATACTCATGCCAATAAGAATATAGATTCCAATGTAGTATGCATGAATCTCAAGGATATCCACCCAATCAGCAAAACCGGGTTCAGCCCTTATCCAAACGGTGAGAGCAAAGAGAGCTGCAGCCACCATCTAAGGCAAAAACAAGAACTTACTCATCCGGACATTCTGAGAAAAAGCACCAATTCAGCGAAATCGTTCATTTTTCAATTCTTCCTATCTGGCTTTTCCATGGCTGGTGTATTGATAAGATAAGGGCTAAATTGTACGTAGAGGAATGAGGCAATCCATGGGCGTAGGAAATTAACTTTTTCACCACCTTTTTCACCACGAAAGCCACACAAATTCATTGGAAAATGATGATTCACTGAGAGCTTTTCTTTTTTTGCAACCCTTACCCAAGCACAAATGTTGAAGCAGAATATTGTGTATTTAATGCAGGCTATTTGATTTTCCAGCTTTGCAGCATTTTCACCCTGTCCCTGGCCCTTTCCCGCCATTTTTCCAGCACTTTATTGATCTCTTCACTTAATTCACACAATCCCTTTTCACTTTAGCACTTTAAACCAGTAGAAAATATTCCTTGCAACGTCTTTTCTTCTGTAGCTAATCCTTTGGTAGAGGCACTGATATAATCCACCCACTTTGCACCTTGTATGTTGAAAGCGACTGGCAAGAAGTGGGAAAATGAATCGTTCAGCAGGTGAAAACGTCGCCTCGCCCTAAAATTATCTCTATTTCGCCTTTTTTTTAACACAAATTGAGGCTTCAGTTATGCTTATCAGTTATTTTGTTAGATTAGATAGCGCGAAAAAGAGAGAAAGAATGCTATTTGATGACTGTGGCCCAATGTGTAGGTTTCATTGCATATCACAATGATTGTGGATTCATCATATTCTTGGAATTCCATGAGGTAGACTCGGTTGATACAATGAATAATTTTCCTAGATAGTATTACTAGTGAGTACCTAGTCCCTATTATCTGTAAAGCTGACCGATTTTTTCAGGAAAGTGAGCTTTCATCAGAAAGACAGGTTCATGCCATAAATGCTACAGCACGGAATGAGAAAGCGTCCCAGCTTTTCGGAATACTCAAACTTGAGATTCATGTGAGCTTTCCTAACTGCTTATTACGCAAAATTTTCGGAAAAATCTGGCTCAGGGTTAAATATTTATTAGACTTTAAAAACTACTAAAAATTTATTGCCATTTAAAACCTAAAAACCTTCATGAACTGGGTTAAACTTCCAGACTGAAACTGAAGTACGTTTTTCAGAATTTATAATATAGGGAGACTGGGGCAAAAAGTCACAAAACGGATATTTGATTTTTTTTTACAAGCTACTCGAGTGCTTCACAAATTTCTAATCAGCGCAATTTTATAGGAAATTTACCGCTCTGCAACTTTGTGAAAGTAATTTTCCTCTATTTTGTAAGAAAATACGTTTATCGAGCCAATTTCTAAAAGGTAATTTTGTGACTATTCTCAAAAATGCTGGAGCAAGCAAATAGTACCAGACATTGGGTATTATCATATTTTAATTCGCTTCATTACGGGCTTCCGTAAATTTGAAAAAAATTGAAAAAATTTAGAAGAGGATTACATGACGGATTTTTGGCTCCGTTAGTCACAAAGCCTATAAAACTGTGAGATGTACAAGCGCTACCGAGAGGTAACTGTCATCAAGCAAATACGCCTTAGTAGGCTCCGATTGGCTGGTAATCTGGTTTGCAAGGATGAGGACGACCCAGCCTGAAAAGTCTTTAGTGGGAGATTTTGGTGCTTCAAGGAAACGAGGTTGCCCTACACAGAGAAAAATTTTGAGTTAGAAAAAATTAAGAAACGTGGTTTTGAATCAAGAGTACAAGAATTTCAAACTATTTTCCCCTATAATTGAGATATTTTGCGCTTGAATTTCTCTAAAAGAGTATGATAGTTTAAAAAATAGAATAAATTGTGCTTAATAATAGGAGAACAGTGGGTTTGATTTTAGAGAATCGTAGTTTCGAACACTGATAGAGCATACAGAAGTTTTAAAGTTAGAAGGTCATGGTTTTGATTTTAGAGTATAGAGGTTTCGAGTTAAGACTATTTTGGTTTTGATCTTAGCGAAATCATCGTTTCGAAATAAGAGTATAGTGGTTTTGAATTCTATTATACTATTATGGTTTTGATTTTAGAGTATCGTGGTTTTGATTTTAGAGCATTGTGGTTTTGATTTTAGAAACTTGTGGTTTTGATTTTAGAAACTTATGGGTTTGATTTTAGAAACTTATGGTTTTGATTTTAGAGTCTCATGGTTTTGATTTTAGAGTATCGTGGTTTTGATTTTAGAGTCTCATGGTTTTAATTTTAGAGTATCGTGGTTTTGATTTTAGAGCATTTAGGTTTTGATTTTAGAAACTTATGGTTTTGACTTTAGAAACCTATGGGTTTGATTTTAGAAACTTATGGTTTTGATTTTAGAGTCTTATGGTTTTGATTTTAGAGTATCATGGTTTTGATTTTAGAGTTTCATGGTTTTAATTTTAGAGTATCAGGGTTTTGATTTTAGAGTATTATGGTTTTGATTTTAGAGCATTGTGGTTTTGATTTTAGAAACTAATGGTTTTGATTTTAGAAACTTATGGGTTTGATTTTAGAAACTTATGGGTTTGATTTTAGAAACTCATGGTTTTGATTTTAGAGTATCAGGGTTTTGATTCTAGAGTATCAGTGTTTTGATTTTAGAGTCTCATGGTTTTGATTTTAGAGTCGCATGGTTTTAATTTTAGAGTATCATGGTTTTGATTTTAGAGTATTATGGTTTTGATTTTAAAGTATCAGGGTTTTGATTTTAGAAAAACCATAATACTCTAAAATCAAAACCATAATACTCTAAAATCAAAACCATAATTTTCTAAAATCAAAACCAAAAGTTTCTAAAATCAAAACCATAAGTTTCTAAAATCAAAACCACAATACTCTAAAATCAAAACCACGATACTCTAAAATCAAAACCACAATGCTCTAAAATCAAAACAACGATACTCTAAAATCAAAACCATGAGATTCTAAAATCAAACCCATAAGTTTCTAAAATCAAAACCATAAGTTTCTAAAATCAAAACCATGATACTCTAAAATCAAAACCACGATACTCTAAAATCAAAACCATGATACTCTAAAATCAAAACCATGATACTCTAAAATCAAAACCACGATACTCTAAAATCAAAACCATGAGTTTCTAAAATCAAAACCATGAGTTTCTAAAATCAAAACCACAATTCTCTAAAATCAAAACCATGATACTCTAAAATCAAAACCACAATACTCTAAAATCAAAACCACAATACTCTAAAATCAAAACCACAATACTCTAAAATCAAAACCGCAATGCTGTAGAATCATCACCACAATAGTCTAAAATCAAATCCTCAATACTCTAAAAGAATTCAAAACCACAATAGACCAACATCAAAACCAAAGTACTCTAAAAGCAAGACAATAATATTCTAAAATCAAAACCATATTAGTCTTAAATATTTCAGATTAAGCAACATACTTCAGTGGAGATGAATTCCGATTGGAAAAGTTTATATAAAAATATCGAAATAAGACAGACTATGAGAGGTTCTAAGCCTTGATACTCTAAAATCAAAACCATTATACTCTTAAATATTTCAGATTAAGCAACATACTTCAGTGGAGGTAAATTCCGATTGGCAAAGTTCATATAGAAAATTGAAATGAAAGATGCATATGAGAGTTTCATGGAAGTGAATACGCGCGCATCATATGCATCACGTGGAAAAAGGTAAAGAATGAAATATATAACATTCACAAAAAACCCTCAAATTGCCTTGATTCAAAACCTCAGAATACTCTACTTTCAGAACCAGCAATACTCGACAATCAACACAGCAAACACTCCAAAATCAAAACCATGGTACTCTAAAATCAAAACCATGGTACTCTAAAATCAAAACCATGGTACTCTAAAATCAAAACCATGGTACTCTAAAATCAAAACCATGGTATCCTAAAATCAAAACCATGGTACTCTAAAATCAAAACCATGGTACTCTAAAATCAAAACCATGGTACTCTAAAATCAAAACCATGATACTCTAAAATCAAAACCACAATACTCTAAAATCAAAACCATGGTACTCTAAAATCAAAACCATAAGTTTCTAAAATCAAAACCACAATACTCTAAAATCAAAACCATAAGTTTCTAAAATCAAACCCATAAGTTTCTAAAATCAAACCCATAAGTTTCTAAAATCAAAACCATAAGTTTCTAAAATCAAACCCATAAGTTTCTAAAATCAAAACCATAAGTTTCTAAAATCAAAACCACAATTCTCTAAAATCAAAACCATTATACTCTAAAATCAAAACCATGGTACTCTAAAATCAAAACCATAAGTTTCTAAAATCAAAACCACAATACTCTAAAATCAAAACCATAAGTTTCTAAAATCAAACCCATAAGTTTCTAAAATCAAACCCATAAGTTTCTAAAATCAAAACCATAAGTTTCTAAAATCAAACCCATAAGTTTCTAAAATCAAAACCATAAGTTTCTAAAATCAAAACCACAATTCTCTAAAATCAAAACCATTATACTCTAAAATCAAAACCATGGTACTCTAAAATCAAAACCATAAGTTTCTAAAATCAAAACCACAATACTCTAAAATCAAAACCATAAGTTTCTAAAATCAAACCCATAAGTTTCTAAAATCAAACCCATAAGTTTCTAAAATCAAAACCATAAGTTTCTAAAATCAAAACCACAATACTCTAAAATCAAAACCATGATACTCTAAAATCAAAACCATAAGTTTCTAAAATCAAAACCATGATACTCTAAAATCAAACCCATAAGTTTCTAAAATCAAAACCACAATACTTTAGTATCAAAACCATGATACTCTAAAATCAAAACCATTTTTGCTACAAATTCAAAACTATTTTTCTCTAAATTTAAGAGTAAAAAAGTCTAAATTCAAAGCTACTGAATTTCAAAACCATCGTACTCTAAAATTTAAGGAAATGCTCTTATAGAAATTTTCTCTTAATTTAAGCGAAATTTAAGAAAAAAAATGCTTGGAGCAAAATCGAACCCTTAGTTAGAGTATTTTTTTCTTGAATTTAGAGGGTAATTTTTCTCTGTGTAGTCTCCTATGGACAAAACTCGGGCGGGACTGCGTGGACTAAGACACCAACAGGGGTACGGAATTGCAGAAAATTGGCATGTAAGTCTCGTCTTGCAACGAGTAATAAATTATTAAATGAACACTAAACCAACCGACCGTTTTTGGTCGTTTTTCGGTCAAATTACAAACCGCGGTAGGGTAGGATACTCAACGAATTTGTATTGGAAAAGAGCAAAAAATTGAAATTTAAACACTAAAAATCATATTTATTATACATGCATATTTTAAGAAACTCACTAAGTTTGACAGTAACATTGTACCGTTTAAATATGTGTTAATTTTAAACCGGTCAATTTGACCGGGTCTTGATAGGTTTAATGTTAAGAGAATTTTAAAATTATACAGGGCATAGTATAGTACATGTTGGGGAATGTAGACATGGTTCGCACAGAATGAACCTTCAAACGATGTGAATTTTCTCTTTGTTTGCAAAGACCTCACTTACCATTTCTGATCTCGTCTCATGAGCTTGATAATTATCCATCTTATGGCTAAGAAATGACAAACTAGCTCTTTGTAAACAAAGAGAACCATCCCTCTGTGCGAATCATCCCAACATTCCCCTATTTGAAAAAATATAGTTAAGATAGCTTTATTAAAAAAAAAAATAGGATGAGTAAATTAAAATTTTTTGTATAAATTTTAAAGTAATAGTTTAAGCCAAAACTTCAGAAAAACGGAAAAAATTCGTCTTATTTGGGAATTTCACGAAGACTTCAAGTCGCTATCTCTAACCGTTTGGTCTTTAGCTAATGTCTGCGGTCAGGTGGGCGTAACGTCTTCTTTCAATAACTCTAAGTGGGTGGAAGACGGAAATTAAAAGAGAAATTAAAGTCATTTAGTTCTTAGCATTGTTACTTTTACTTTTCTCATAACTTGCAAGACAAGATTCCCTTTTCTTTTGTTTATTTTTCGATATCTTTCGCAGATAATCAAGGCCGACAGTTGCTTTACGACCTTGCCCTCAATATTCAATTCTCTTCTAATAATTTTAAAAATTTGAATTTGAATTTGAAGTTGATGGAAATGCATATTTTTAAAGTAACTTTGGTTAAGATTGGATTTATAGGAAAGGCATTATCTAGGCATATGTACTAGTTAGATCTTTTGTATTAAATAATAAAGCTTTGCGTGTAATTGGTAGGGATCCCAAATGCTATAAAATTTATGTTTAATAATTCTAAAGAAAAAAGTGAATTGCATAATAGTTGCCAGAAATATCAAAGTAAATAAGATAAAATGTGACGACTGTGAAACCGAAAGATTTACATTTTAATGTTAATGGAGTGTGAACAGTGTTAAAGAGTTCATTTGGTGTCATTTTTTCTGTATATAAGATTGCGTTGGATGATTCTTTACAAATCTTGTGTTTATTTTTGCAAAAAGATCACTGTTATCATTTTGGCAATATTCATCCTCATTTCGCATATTAATCGCATCATTTTAGTCGGTTTCTTAACACTTTGGGGTGAACGTCACGTTTTGCAAAATGAAATTCTCCGGCATCATCGTAATTTCCATTTTGATGCTTCAGATGACAATGATTGTTTCTAGTGAGTTTTATTAAATGTATAAAATTGAAGATTTTTTTCACGGCAAATTAATTTGTGTTTTATTTATTTACTCTTCTCTGTGTCAGTGTCTTCCTGGTGGTTTAGTTATGCTTTTGCTGGGTCTTGGAGTTATGCTCCAATTGTGTACAATCACCCAGTTCATTTACCACAGGCAGTTCCTCAGCAGCACCACATACCACAAACAACGAACTCCCCATGGATCTATGATCCTCGCAATGGCCAATGGATATTGAGGAGTATTCCTGAAAACCCCATGGTTCCTCAGCAGCACCATTACACACAGCATAAACCTTTCCTCTACGCCAATTCAATGGCAATGACAAATATTTGAAAAAGAAATAATGAAGAAGTGTTTTGATGCATTAAATTCAATTATTTGTACAGAAAGGGGTCGTTAATTGCTCCAATTCCTATCAATTCTTCGAATTGAATATATATATAGCGTAAAGCTAGGAATAAAATCGCAAGTGCATCCGGAAAAGAATTCAAGTTGGAAGGTGGTTATTTTTATCAAAGGAATAGCAAATGAAAGAAATTATTGTAATTCACATTCATTACAAAATTCCACAATGAATTGGTATATCAAAAGAGCCTTTGCGTTTATTTTACACATCACTGCCAACAATTATCTCCCATTTCTTGTATAGTAACACCAGTTTCACCTATGATTCTTTCATAATCACAGCTATTGTGATGCTGTAGTACACACAGCCATTTTCGATAGGGCTCATATTCAAAGGGTAGTCGGTGTTTCGAAAATTGTGACAAATAAATTATTAAGATATCTCTATATTATGAAGATCTATAGCGATTTCTTCTCATGTGAATTTAAATAGGATAATGTGGTAAAAATCGGACAGAGTTAAAATTCGGACACATTGAAAGTCAGACAATCAGCACACTTGTAGTTCAGCTGGTTCTTAAATTCTACTTTTACAACTTTTATTCTAATTCTAATTACAGTTAACCCCAAATTTCTCATTAACATTGAACTATCAGATATAACATAACAGTTTATTTCTCTATTTTCGAAAGTATTCTACAATTTTCATTGCTTTAACCACTTTAAATATTTAAACGAAATATAAAAGACCAATGCACTAATGAAACCATCATAAAGGATCAAGGTGATTAATTAGATGAGTACAATGTACTATGTACTATGAACGAAGTTCCATGAAAAATTCTTGATTGAACTGCTGTAGAGTAAGAGATCGTATAACTTGATGTCCGATATTACACACACAGGATTTTTTTTAATGTATTAAGAATTATTCAAAAAAAATGTCACTCTTCGAAGGCAAATCACTGTTGCTTAAACCTAACCTGTCTGAAATTTGACACAGTTCTCTTACAGGACTTTGGAATAAAGTTAAAGACTGTGCTTGTATCAAGATTATACATAAAAAAATAATCAATAGCAGACCAATATGGTAGACTACCAATATAATCTTGATCTGGATACAACAAGTGTTGAGAAATGTGATGTTAAGGTTTTCAGGGTCGGCTCAGAAAGTGATAGGAAGTGCGGTTCAGGTTTTGTATGAATTAACCAAAATATGAAAGAACCTACTACAGTAGATTCCTCTATATGAGGAGCTCAGAGCAAAAAAGCGCTATTTTAATTGGGAAATACATACGACTTAGAGTTTTTTTGCTCCGAGCGCCTCATATTTATTATTAACATTATTAATTATTAATATAATTATTATATAATTATTAATATTATAATTATTAATATTAAATTCTAAAACACAAATTTCCTTAAACTACAGTTAAAGGCCATTTGCGACAGTTTTCACGGCAGAAATATTTATTTACTGTTGTGTCACCGTTATAATTGTTTTATGAATAACGAAATAAAAAATGACATTAGCCGTACTCACTATGGCGTTGTTATCTCGTAATCTCCGTAATCTGTTATCTTGTTATAATTTTTCATTTATAAAAGCCGTACTCACCATGGCGCTGTTATCTTGTAATATCGTTATCTCGTTATCTCGTTATGTTCTCGTAATGTATTAGCCGTACTCACTATGGCGCTGTTATCTTGTAATATCGTTATCTCGTTATCTCGTTATGTTCTCGTAATGTATTTTATAAATGAAAAATTATAACAAGATAACAGATTACGGAGATTACGAGATAACAACGCCATAGTGAGTACGGCTATTGTATAAATGAGCAGTAAAACGTTAAAATTGAACAGTAACAAAAAAATGCAACAGCGATATTATCGTCCAAAATTTGGCAAAGGGAAAATAAAGGGTTTTTCATTTTATCTACAACAATTTTAAATGTTAAATATATAAATTAGACCCATTTTAGTAAAGATTTAAGTTTTTTACTGACCATAATTAGATATTTTACTGCTCATTTTTAATTTTAAACTGGCCATTGTGGATTTTTTTATTGCTAGTTTGTTTTTTGCCATGAAAAATAAAAAGACAAGGTTGAGCGTATGGCCTATTCGACAGTTTTTAACCTGGTAGACGGTTAAACCCACTGATTCTAATCTTTCATTCCTACCTCTCACGCAACACATAATCCCTAGGCAGGCACTGAAGGTTGTTACATTGTGCTTAGTGATTCCAAATAACCAGGTTTTTAAGATAGACGGTTAACCGGTTTTGGATGACTCTGAAACCGGTTTAAAACCGGTTTCAAATTTAGGATTAGCTTATAGAATTTTGAACATTTTTTCATGACCTAAACCGTAATGTAATATTAAACACACAAATATTTTATTTTTCGCCATTTTGAAAAAAAAAGAAATAAAATAAAAGGAAATCTCTGGGGATTTCTACTCTACCGGTTGAGAAATTAATAAATACCAATTTTTATCAAAAATTTTACAAGAAACTTGTGTAACAATTTTGTTGAATTTAGGTCAGTTAAAATATAGCAAGATTTAATAAAAATCTCTATGAAGACGGTAAGACGGGAGAGGTAGGCATCATGTTACTTCTATATATAAAACAATATTTTACAAGATTGTACTAAACTGTTTACAATTTTTTTCTCAGTATACAATTGATTTTTTTTATCTTATAAATATTTAACTAAGATTTGTAAGGTAAAATATTTTCAAGTGAAAATGTCCTGAAATAATTTCCGATAACCTTTACCCAAATAATTGTTTTCAAGAGTGGAAGAAACGTACCGGAAACCCATTACAACTATCCTTCATAATTATTAACATTACTACCAGACTACATATTATACTTAGAATCATATTGCACTCCAGGTTCTCTTCTAAAGTCAAGGAAATATTTTGCAATATATCTTGAATTTCAAGAAATAAATCTAATATTTAGAGTTTATATAAATTTTAAAAGTTCTGTAAAAAGACGGTTTTAAACCGGTTTCATCTCTAAAAACGAGTTTTGAAACCGTCTCCAGAATAAAGCAGTTACCTGTTTTTCGAAACCGGTTAACTGTTGCTGGAATCACTAATTGTGCTCTTGTTGCTTCAGTGGGTGAGCATCAGTCCCCGTGGACTGTTCACTTCAAAGAAGTTGAAAGATAGGTGGTACCTTTAGTTCCGCAATTTCCCTTTATAAGTTTCTACTTAGGTGAGCTCTATCAAGTATCCTTCAATCTGGCTTACAAAGGTCCTTAACCTTGTTACTCTTGGATACCGTTTATCGTATTTGCTTTCTCTAAAATTATTCTTATTACATTTTAAAATGAATAAAAATATAGACATAGATTTGGGTAATCTTTCGGCCATCCTAATTCTCGTAGTTTCTTGCCCTACCTGAATTCTTACAAGTTTTTTTTTGACATCATCGTGATATTTTCATTGTATAATCTCTAGACTAGAGTATGCAAAAACAAAATATTTATGGATATTTGAGGAACAAAAGAAGTGGCCGAAATTGTAAGCTGGTCAAAATTTGGTACAGTTATCGTACTATTTTATATTTCATGTTCAGAATATTCAAACTGTCAAAAATAAATATACTAAATGTCACAGGGCTGAACATTCTACAGTACGAATGGTCATATAGAGGCAAGGCGGCATATTTGAGAAATTTTTGATGTTTTGACTTTAAGGCATTATTTCCAAAACACAAAAAAATATCTTGAAATTATATACAGTGCTTAGCATTCTCACTAGTATATACCTAAATAAAATAACTCGATTAGTGTTTTTGTTACATTTGCTTAAATAATTAATAGTTACTCTGTTGATAATAATTGATTTTACTCTATCTAAATCAAAAGAGTTTGTAATTAATTAATGTACAGAATTTAAATTCAGTGATCGTTAAGACGCGTGTTTGACAAAGGTTCCCCGCGCCCCCATGATAGGTAATTTTTTTTCTTTTCAAAAAATCATCAATTAATCTGTATGAAACTAATGGCATCTACACACTAGAGAAATTTATGTCCATATTGAAGTGAATTCCCTATGCTTGAGCAGGAAAAACTCTTCAATATGGACATAAATTTCTCTAGTGTGTAGACGCCAAAATTCCAAAATATGAACAATCTATTTCAATATTTCTGATACATTGATTGAATGGGTTAAAATAGGATTGAATGAAGTCTTCGAAGCCTAAAAGTCTTTTCCTGCACATTGTAGGTCCATTTTAGTCCTTTACAAGACATTGATCTTAACTTGAAAATCCATTAAGCCATTTTTGAGATAAAATTAATGATTTTTTACCATGTATCGTCAGCAGTGGTTAGTATAGAAAACATGCTTTGTGTGTGTACTATGAGACGTATTTCACAAATTATTAAAAATTATTTGTAAATAGATAGCTAAGATTCTTTGCAATCTCATTTTATATTCTTGTCGAAGTATCACGTAATTGTATCCAGCTGGAGATTTCACTTTTTACCTATCGGAAACATTGTTATGTACTTCTGTAACATTGGTATTTAGCAGACCTCTATGACGGATTTCTAAAATTTATTACCCAGATTAAAAATCCATCAAGTACCTAGTATTCGAGATTTGATTTTATTATTGTTGTTTTTCACAAAGTGTCTCATTAAAGAATCATAGTTCCCATAAGCTACAGCAAGCCTATTAGTAGCATTTTTCTATCGCACAAAGTGTGAATAGTGCAAATGAGTGGTGTTTATTGTGATGGCAAAATTCTTCCCAACGTCTTCCTAACATTCATATAAAGTGAAGCAAATCCGGACTTTAGGAAAGAGCTATAACTTCCACCCAATATCAATTTCTGATAATGAAATTGCTATCACGTCCCATTGTACGTCTTTAAACTGCCTGAATTCACTTTCATCTTCATAGAGGTGGTCTTTCACTCACATCTCATATGGGTGTGCGCCGATGCAAAAATGCGGCATAAATTAAATTAAGCCAAAAGAAATACAAAAAGACAACAGAAAAGTCATTGGTTGCCATTGTCATTCTCAACACGACGAAGAGACAAACCAGAAAAAAACGTGCTAAATATATGAGTTTTCTTTTTAAACTTTATTACATCTCAATTTATTCCATTTTTTTTCTTTAATACAAAATGATCTCTTTCGCATCTAATTAAGGTACATAATCTTCAAGCAATATCAAGGTGTTGCAGTTTATCTTGTTTTTTGATTTACAAAAAAAAAAACAAACAAAAACAAACTTTGTGGGTCACACCATCGAAAATTGCGTATTGGGGTAACCTTCAAGAAAATCGTGAAGGAGGCACATGAAATGTTTTTTTTTATTTCCTTTCTCCTGAATTCATCTGTACGACATAATGCTAAAAATTAGAGGTTTTCATTGGGAAAATTCAAAAAGACCGTTTATCTGCCATTTTTGCTGTCACTTTTTTTTGTACGTCAGTTTACTCGCAAAGCTCAGATAAAATTGTGCTCTTTGTCCAATCCTTGAAACCCAGTAATAATATTCATTGAGTTTGAAAGCTGGTTGCGTTTCAATCCTTAATGGTAAGATCCTACAATTATACAATAATTTGTAGCACTGAGAAAGTAAAGGTTAAAGTGAAATCCGTAAACGTGATGCCTGGATCCGAAACCACAAACTTTTAGTCTTTGAAATATCAGAAAAATGTATCTAAAATCAAATATCAGGGGTGACATGATAACTTATTTTCGATACTATCGACTGTCGATTCTGAAAAGTTTAAACGATAGCTGTACTTCCTGTAGTTGATATAGATATTTATCAACAGTCGCATTCTTTAAAGAATGTCACAATGAGTGGCCCAACAATGCGTAAAAAGTCGACATTGACTTAATCTAACAGATATAGATTTATCGATACTATCGATTCGATAATGTCGAAAAGTTATCATTCCACCCCAGGCATTATCAAGTTGAGCTTTTCCGTTCCGGACACCACGTATGCGAACTATCACGATAGAGTAGGACCTAGAACAAAGCTTAGTGAAAGAGGAGAAAGCTGAAAGTTGAAGAAGAAGAAATGAGAGATTTCGAGTGAAAAGAATGTAGTTTTAGGGCATTATCACAACAATTTTTACTAAATAATTTTCACTCTCTTCCTGCCTTGGTTGCTCCTTTGCACCCAATTCCTGGATATGAGTTTAGTATCCATGATGATCATGATAGTCGTGTCCGTAGCTACTGAAGCCATGCCCTGAACTACTGAAATCATGGTGTCCATGATGGTGATCCTCATGGTGAACTACAACGGGCACTTTGACTGGGTAGGGGACGAGCTTCTCAACTGGCACAGGGACGTGCTTCTCAACTGGATATGGTTGGGGTACAGGAACCTTTACGTGAACTGGAACGGGCTTCTCCACATGCACGGGAACAGGTCGGTCAACGTGAACATGAACGGGAACGGGGACTTTCTTGATGACTGGGTAGGGGACATGTTTCTCAACGGGCACTGGGACGGGTTTTGGCACATGAACGGGCACTGGACGATCAACGGGCACTTTGACGGGCACGTGAACAATCTTCTCAACTGGGTAGGGTTGGGGTACATGAACTGGTACCTTCACGGGAACTGGAACCCTCTTTTCAACTGGGTATGGGGCAGGGACGGGCACTTTCACGGGCACATGAACGTGCTTCTCAACGGGATAGGGCTGTGGCACGTACACTTTCACAGGTACAGGTCGGTCAACGGGCACATGAACGGGATAATGCACTCTCTTCTCAACAGGATAGGGCTGGGGCACATGTACGGGCACCTTGACGATCTCCTTGACGGGATAGTGGACAACCTTCTCCACGGGGTAGGGTTGTGGCACTGGTACTTTAACTGGAACTGGAATGTGCTTCTCAACTGGCACTGGAATGTGCTTTTCAACAGGATAGGGTACTGGCACATTTTTCACCAAAGTTACAGTTTTAACATGATGATGGTGATCATCATGATAGGCGCCACCACTGCTGAAATCATGTCCCCCATAACCTCCGCCTAGACCAAAATCATGCCCACTAAAATCATGACCTCCGAAATCATGGAAGATTCCACGTTTTTCCTGCTTCTTCTCCACTTTCTTCTCATCAGCAGCATGAGCTCCCACAATAAGAGCCACCACAACGAGACACACCTAAGGACACAAGAACAAGAATATTCCCACATCACGATCACCAAAAATTCACACTGAAATAATCCACCAGAAGATTTAATGCCTACCAGAGATTTCATTGTGGTTAAACGAATAATCCAAAGAAAAAAAGTATTTCAAATGAGACACTGCGAGGAGTGTGGAGCCGAACAAATCCAGATGGTGTCCACAGGTGAGAAGGAGGCTACTTGTGAGCCCAAGAGACACTGAATGGAGTGTGAGTATGGACGATGGCTTTTATACAAAGGTAAAGCCACCACCGAAAGCTCACTTGATATGATTTACTTTCGCCCGCCCCGCTTTTTTACCCACCACAAAACATATATACCAAACACCATACACTCTGACCATATGCCAAAGATATTGTGGAGGAAGAAAGAAAAAAATAATAAAGAGCTTCTGGTTGAAGAACACCGAGCATAACGGCTTGAGAAATTATCTTCAGCTAAGCATAAGTATCAATTATGCAAAAGAAAATAATATTCACCAATTGCCACACTTTATAACACCAAGATTGAAAAATATCCTCCGAAATTCCCTCTGAAGCACCAACAATTGCTCCCCAGAAAATCCCCAACCACAGTGCACTTGCCCAGAGAAAATAGAGATTTTAGCCGCGGAAATAAAGAGTATCATGTAACATGGATAAAATACCGCAAGTGCCTCCCTGTGAGAAAAAAATATTTCTATAACACATCTTATGCTATCAACACTCCATATTGAGATATGGTAGCCAAGGTGTATAACAAGAAGGCAAAACACTTTAAAGAAAACACCATTTACAGTGACTGATCGGAGGAAATGTACTCTTTATCTGGATCTCGTTAAATAGATGCTTCTGTCTAGCAAAAACTACAAGTTTCCTTTACTCGTGAGATTTTAGAGTAAAAATTGAGAGTTTTAATCAATTAACTCTTAAAGGACGACATGAATATTGCATGGACATAATTTATTATGCAAGATTGTACCATACCATCTCTTATTAACTCATTACGGACTACCGCGTGCTCTATTAAACGGATTAAACACAAATTATCGGAAGCTTGTGAAGCCTCGTACGGAAAATGATGCCCAACGGAATGCGACATAAGCTGAATCAATTATACGACTATGTCAAAAAAAATCTCTTACTTATTCGGTTTATAATTCCACCTTACAAAATCCCTGGCAATCCTTAGATTTTCTTCCAGAGAAAAATTAAAATTTAGTGTCGATTTTTTTATGAAGCTGCTCCGGCTTGCTCAGCTTCGTACAAAATTTGGCCACCTATCTACACTTCATTTTCACCATATACGATAAACCCGACACAAAAATTTGCACATCAACGTTTAGCACGGAACTTTCGTCCACTTGCTTTAAGCGTTTGTAGAAAGTTTTAAAAGGCTGCAGCAGAATGATAAGTATTTTGGTAAAATGGTAAGTCAAAAATGGTAATTAAAACAGTGAAAATTTGGTAAGTAAAACATCAAAATTGGTAAGTAAAAATCAATATTGGTAAATAACATATAAAAATTGGTAAGTAAAAACCCAAAATTGGTAAGTAAAACATCAAAATTGGTAAGTAAAAAATAAAAATTGGTAAGTAAAACACTAAAATTGGTAAGTAAAAATCAATATTGGTAAGTAAAATATAAAAATTGGTAAGTAAAAATTAAAAATTTGTAAATAAAAACTCAAAATTGGTAAGTAAAACATCCAAATTGATAAGTGAAAAATCAAAATAGATAAGCAAAACATCAAAATTGGTAAGTAAAAATTCAAAATTGGTAAGTAAAAACTCAAAATTGGTAAGTAAAAAATCAAAATTGCTTAGTAAAATATAAAAATTTGTAAGTGAAATATAAAAATTGGTAAGTAAAAACTAAAAATTGGTAAGTAAAACATCAAAATTGATAAGTAAAAATTCAAAATTGGTTATTAAAAAATCAAAATCGGTAAGTAAAAAATCAAAATTGGTAAGTAAAAAATCAAAATTGGTAAGTAGAAATTCAAAATTGGTAAGTAGAAAATCAAAATTGGTAAGCAAAAATCAAGATTGGTAAGTAAAAACTCAAAATTGGTAAGTGGAACATTAAAATTGGTAAGTAAAAATTGAAAATTTGTAAGTAAAAAATCTAAATTGGTAAGTAAAACATCAAAATTGGTAAGTAAAAAACAAGATTGGCAAGTAAAATATAAAAATTGGTAAGTAAAAATTAAAAATTGGTAAGTGAAATAATCAAAAATTGTAAGTAAAAAATGCAAATTTGGTAAGTAAAAAATCAAAATTGGTAAGTAAAACATTAAAATTGGTGAGTAAAAATTAAAAACTGGTAAGTAAAATAATCAAAAATGGTAAGTAAAAAATGCAAATTTGGCAAGTAAAAAATCAAAATTGATAAGTAAAAACTCAAAATTGGTAAGTAAAAAATCAAAATTGATAAGTAAAAAATCAAAATTGGTAGGTAAAAATCAAGATTGGTAAGTTAAATATAAAAATTGGTAAGGAAAAATTAAAAATTAGTAAGTAAAATAATCAAAAATGGTAACTAAATAAATCAAATTTGGTAAGTCGAAAAATCGAAAATGGTGAGAAAAAAATCAAAACTGATAAGTAGAAAAAACTAAAATGGTAAGTAAAAATGTCTAAAATGGTAAGTAAGAAAATCTATAAAATGGTAATTAAAAAAAAAAACAAAATTGGTAGGTAAAAAAATCAAAATTGCTAAAATGTTTCACTGTTAGGACAATAAAAAATTTTCTGTTTAGGAATTTATCAGTAACGCCTATTGGAGCAAAGGGAAATTTTCTGTGTTTTGGGAAGTGATTAGTTCTGCCCTTCGAGGCAAAGGAAAAAGTTTCTGTGAATTTATCATATCTCTTGCTGAGGCAATGGAAAATATTTTATGTTTTCGGAAATTATTCGAGAAATTTTCTGTGTTTTGAGAAATTATTAGTTTCACGGGGCGAAAGCAAATTTCCTGGGCAGAGAATTTTTTTCATAAATAATAAATAATTCTATTGCCCTCAGCTGAAAATCACATCGTAATTTTTTTTGTTCTCAAGAAAATTCTGGTGCAATTTATCAAAATATGCAGAATTTTCGGTCGGGAGTATGTTAAATACTCTTATTAGTCATTCCTTATAAACAGCATATCCTCGCAGTATTATTTATATATAAAATACATAATGAAAATCGTGATTATAAATTCTACCATGTTGATAATTTTAGAGAAAATATTTCAAGTTCATTTTGACAGAACGACATCTTGAGGAAAGTGCCGAAAATTCATGAAATTTTCTATAGAAATCTGTAGAAAATTCTGCAGAATTTTCATACAGCGATCAGATCCACTTTAGAGGAAAATTCTGCAGAAATTCTACAGAATTGTCGGCTGTTACATTTTCAAATTTGACGAACTTCTGCAGAATTCTGCAGAAATTGCCAGGTGGGCTATTGTTTGTCGAAAAATCAAAAAGCTTTCTTCGTGGTATGGTTATGTTTCATTTTGTATTAATGAGTTAAAACCGCGTCTTTTTTTTCATGTAATATAATACAAAGATCAATAAATTAAGGAAAAATATTCATACAATTCTTAAATAACCCTTATGTGTAGCTTCTCTATTCTATTCATAATTTTTGTTTACAGTTGAATATCACTTGTCATTCATGCAGCGATTACAGTGCCCGCTCTCTAATCCAGATCGGCGTAATCCGGACGCGTTATCGACGGTTATATTTAAAATAATTTTGAGGTTATGTATGCAAGTGTGTTCAGCAATGAAAATGAATTATCCTGTGATGTTTTTGTTTAATAAATGAAGTAGAATAGCATAGAATTATCTAACTATGTCTTTTTAAGCTTCTTTAAAACTTTTATTATAATTCTACAAAAAAACCTTGTATTATATTTTTAAGACATTGAACAAATTCAAAAAATCCAACCGGATTACGAAGCGGACATCTGTCATATTTTCTCCCAATCATCCGGATTACAAATCGGGCACTGTATTTAAAGTTATACTTCTAATGACAGTTTTCCATATGATAAAAATTAATAGAAACGCTTTAATTTCATAAAGTAAAACACTTCAAATGTTTACCTACGTTATCTCAGGTGATATAACATATCCTGTAAATTTTTGTATATTCTAAAACTGATTTTATACAAGAGAAAAGTTTTTGTTTTGAGAATATAGCCATTTCTGCTGGCCGTTAAGAGTTAATCTCTCTCTAAGACGAAAAATCACAATTTATTTCTTCATTTAATCGAATATTTCTTAATTTATGGCCACTTATATTGTTTGAAACGAAAGATAAAGTACAGAAAAGCATGAAGAAATAAAAGATAAACAATAATAATATTCATTCAGAAAATAGCTTAAATTAATTACTTTGTAATATCCTGTTAAATTAGTGTAACATAGGGTGGAATAACCACTTATTGTCATGATTAGGAAAAAGAGGAATTAATTTTATTATAACTTTTGAACTCTTATTACAAGATAACTCAAATTTGACACAAAACTCCTTAGATGTATTGGCTCTACATTCGTGAAGACAATAGTCCTAGAATTTAACGCTGGACTACTTAAAAAACTGATTTTTAATAACAATGCAAAAATAACCACTTCGTTGCCACCTTTCACCACTTTTCGCCAATTTTGTAACCACTTCTCGCCACCCACTTGAAAAGGTCCAAACTCGATTATTTTAGGCAATGTTATAAAAAGAATACATTCACAATTTCTTTTTCCTCGTGATCACCTTATTATTACTCACTTTAAACAATTTTCGTCCACTTTTATTTGAGGAATCAAATTATAGGTAAATTAAATATTCAATAGACAAATTATTTATCCAAAAAGGTATTTTTTGCTTGATGAAAATCTGATGACACTTAGTATATTTGGTAAGAAATATTGGATTCGATGCATTTGCTTCAAATATTACTCTAAAAATGTTCAAAATCGTAAATCCAAAAAGAATAATTATTATTTTTCAACTCTATACGTAGCATCAGTAAAAATACAAAGATCTTTGGGGATCTCATTGGCTCAGTTGGTAAGACTGCTGGGTCTTTGGCGCGAGAGATCCCTGATTCGATCGATAGTGAGATCGAATCGCGCCCGGTGCCAAACATGTAAAAATGAGAGTCTGGATGGGGACAACTCTAGTGTGGAACTCCCAGCAAGAACACACATACTGATAGGATTTATCATGAAGCACTGCCACATCAGTCATTCTTTGTGCAAGCCATCAATGCCGTCTTATCAGCTCCCTAACCGGTTGAGCTCTTCAATCGCTCTGACTACTTCAGTTGCAGTCATCGAGCATCTTCTGTCCTGCTTGGAAGGCATGTTGATCAGCCCGCCCCACCACAGGACTTTGATTAGGATATCATTCAGTGTCGAAGTATATCCATCGCACACAGCGATTGATATTCAATAAGATTTAGCATCATTGTAATGCATCAAATTGTAAAAGAGGGCTCTAAGCCCTATGAATGAATAAAGATTATTATTATTATTATTATTATTATTATTATCTTTGCGGCTCATTTATTTCACAAATTGCGAAAAATAGCGATTTCAATATAAGTGGCGAGAAGTGGAGCACTCACTGGCGAGAAGCGGTGATATCACCCTACTGGCAAATAAATAATAACTTGCTTTATTATTGTTTCTTAATGAATTTTATTTCGAAAGGCTTCAATGCTTTCTTGTGGGTTTCTTAAAATTTACCAAATTTGCTGGTGATAAACAAGAACACAAGAATTTATATCTATAGGTACTTAACCTTAAACACATATTATAGAATTTTTCTTTTATGAGGTTATGTAGAAATTACCGTGATTTGTAACCTCAAAATTTTAAGTAATATTATGGTTATCTCTTCTTAAGAAGACGCTGCAGTTTATGTAAAAGTGAGGTTTTTTAGGTTATGTTGAATAACTTTATAGTTTTAGTTTATACAAAGATCCTCTCATTATTTTTTCAAACCCTTTTATTTGATGAAAATATTTTCATATTTATTTTTAACGTCCAAGTACTGTATGCATTTTGTCTATCTCTGATTACAAATTGAGTGGTTCACTAGCCCCTCATCAGACAACATGCGGTAAGATATTAAATTCAAGAAGCTGAAAGATGATTTAATTTCACTTTTGATCGGCAATATGAGACAATCAGTGAAATCCCATTGAGACATTTCCTAATTTCTAAGAGAAAATCTTCCGATTAATGATCCATTTGAATGAAAACATAAAAAAAAAATAAACAGACCACAAAAATACAAATTGTTTACTAAATGTGACACAGGAGAAAGTGCTAGGGGACGTAGCGGCGAGGAAAAATAAATTCTTTTTATTTACAAAACACATGGGAAATTAGTTCACCAATATTCTCTGTGGACCAGAGGGAGTTTTAGTATTTTGCAACTTATTGTTGTCTATTGTGATAAAAGAAAAATTAACTGCGGTGGGCTTGAAAAACAATTCAGCACGAGCTGGGATGTGAATTAATTATTAAAAATTCTATTGAAAGTATGACGAAATTCTGCTGTTTCACACAATCTTGACCATTTTTCCTCTACTTATTCTTTCTTCGTATGCCTTTTCTCACCATATACTCTTAATACCATGAATGAGGAATGAAATGAGCAATTTAAAGAATGAATGAATAAAAGTAATTTCATAAAAAATGTATATCTATGAAATATGTTTAGGAGTACAAATAAATTTGCGATCGTTTCTAATAATGTGCTTTATAACTCTCTTAAGTGTTGAGCTTCATGGTCTTTTTTGCATTAGTTTGTTGGACAAAAAGCCCAACAAGAGATGGTAAAATCACCTTCAAAGCGCAATAAAGAGCACATTTGGTGGCAGTAAATGCAAGAAACAATTATGTATGCAGTGTGATTATGTTAGATGGTATGCAGAATGAAGCAATGGACAATTGGAAGATTGTGTAATGTTTTGCAGAAAAATTCTTCCGAGGTGCTTCATATACTTTAGTACAATAATTTTTTTTTGAATACTATAGGGCTATTCACTATCATCTTTTCAATAAAATTCGCTCTGATTTAAAAAATGTTCTAAAACGTCTAAAACATTTTCTTTATGAGTTCTATGTTACTCATAATGCTTTCTTTCTTACACTGAAAAACTATCATACTATATAAAAAACATAATAACAAAATAAATTTCAATGGACCATTCACAGATTTTCGATAAGGAAAATTTCATGAAATCAAAATTCATATCCCGTTTCTTCTCAAACATTTTGTATATGTCTATACCACTCTTTTGCACTCTTCTTCTTCTTTTGAACATCACACCAAATGAAATTAGTTCAGTCTTCCAGTGCAATCTTCAGTGCGAAAGGGTGAGATAGATTATATGCAAAATATTTGAGGAAAAATGAAATGGCATTTTGATTTCAAGAGAATTTTCTTGATCTAAAAGGTGTAACCAGAACCATAAAGAATTAATAAGAATGTCGGTGATTAGCAAAAGAAATTAAAAAAAGCATATTACTATATACAAGAGACGACACTCAATGGGCTAAGCAGAACAGTCGCTCTATGATGCAAATGTAATAATAATAATAATGCAGGCACAACATTCTATACAGGAACTAGGCCTTCCCGCAAGGAAACTTCTAGACATGAATTATTATTTTTTCTTGTACGGGATGAGGTTATCAATCCCATGCCCGTGGAATCAAGTGCAGTGAAGGTCACTGGATACAATCCGAACCCCTTTAACGCCTGAAAAATTCCTGGCGACCTAAAGGGGATTCGAACCCGGGACACTTGCGTCATAGAGCGAGTGCTCTACCACTTGATCCATTGAGTGCCCAAGATTATTAAAATAATATTACGGTATAATAATAATTTTATTTGATTAATTTTATTTTTGTTAAGGTTTATCTATGTATATACCGTCGTTGCGGGTGACTTTGCACGTTTTTTCGCTGTTTTTCAACTTTGCCCTCTAAAAGTGGATAGTTAAAGTGAAGGGAGGGGGGTTTTTGAGTAAAATTATTTGTATTCAGTTGTTAATGAATGGATTTTGTGCCAATAGCATTAATTTTATAAAATTTTACTATGTTTAAAAAAATCAAGAAAAAAGGCTTGCACTGGGGATAAGGTGCGGGTGACTTTGCACTTTTTAATAAATACTAAAAAATCAACAATTTCTGATAATAAAAGACAATGAAGATCTTCACATCTAAGGGTAAGATGCACGAGATCTACAAAATGACATGATCGCCATCTTGATTTGACGTTTCTGTCCGCCATTTTGAATAACTGTCAAAATCTAAAACAGGTTCGATTGGGTTGAAATTTTAGTATGTTGTAGCTGATATCAAGACCTTTTCAGAACGTATCTATGTTCCGGTCTACGTCAAGTATTTACCTTGATACAGAGGCTCAAAGTTTAAAAATTTGAAATATTCATATTTTGGCGATCTTTATTTTCTAATCCTGAATTTTAAAACATAAACGAAATGCCTCAGTAACCATTAGAAATGGTTGAGGCTTTTATTTTATATTAGATGAGATCATATATTCTGTCAGTAGAAGAGGTAAAAAGTTTGGAGTGGTATATCTCAGCTCCTGATGAACATAATTGGATGAGTGAACTATTGTTGGAAAGCTTGGTTCATTAGCTTTCAGAATCTGGTATATGTAATTGGCTATGGGTAAATCATGGTCATCCAGAACCAATGTCGAAGAAGACACTTTTTGCAGCGTCATTTTTGACCATCTACTGCTGGGACCAGGAGTGACCCACAATTCTCGCACTTGGACTGTTCGTTAGAGGAACTCAAAGGGTATAATTTGTAGAAGAAACTTTTTTTTTGGACATCTTACTTTTTTTTATTCATCGACTTTTGCAAGAATTTTAACATTTTATACGCATAGAAAAAAATGACAGAAATCCTTCAATCTCATTTTCTGGACAAACTAATGAAGATATCGACTTGGAATGTTCTAAGTACTCCCCCATAAGTTGATCCAAGGAATCCAAATATCATATCAATTTCATCCCCACGTCTATCCTTCCCCTCCAGAAACCACTCTTTTAGGATTTTTGTAATTTTTTCCTTGCGTGTAAAATGTTAAAATTCTTGCAAAAGTCGATGAATAAAAAAAAGTAAGATATCCAAAAAAAAAGTTTCTTCTACAAATTATACCCTTTGAGTTCCTCTAACGAACAGTCCAAGTGCGAGAATTGTGGGTCACTCCTGGTCCCAGCAGTAGATAGTCAAAAATGACGTTGCAAAAAGTGTCTTCTTCGACATAAATGGTTCTGGATGACCATGATTTACCCATAGCCAATTACATATACCAGATTCTGAAAGCTAATGAACCAAGCTTTCCAACAATAGTTCACTCATCCAATTATGTTCATCAGGAGCTGAGATATACCACTCCAAACTTTTTACCTCTTCTACTGACAGAATATATGATCTCATCTAATATATTTATTTACTCTTACTTAATTAAAAAAATGAAAAGTGCATTTATTTATTTTTTTATTTTTTCATATTTGCAAAAGTTTTTCAGATCTTCAAATAATATGCTGTTATAAAGAAAAACATTACTTTTCTTTTTGTTTGTTATTTAGATCTCATCACCTAACGATAATACTGCCTTTTTTGTGATGGTTTCGATAAAAGAAGCTGTCCGTAGTTCTGTATTAATGAAAATGTCAAAATTTTGAACTTGGAGCCCCAGTATCCAGACAATCGCTTGACCTAGGTCGGATTTTATATATGTTCTGAAAAGGTCTTGACACCAGCCAGAACATACTAAAATTTCAGCTCAATCGGATGAGATTTTTGTTTTGACAGTTATTCAAAATGGCGGACAGAATCGTCAAATCAAGATGGCGACCACACCATCTTGTAGATCTCGGTCATTTTATCTTAAGTTATAAAAAAATTGGATAATTTTTGGCCAAATACTTCTATAATAAAGCTTAAGAAAGTCCATTATATGCAATTTTTTAATGTAAATCATGCGTTCTTAGGAAGACTATAGTGAAAAAAAGGAATTTACTAAAAATAATGATCAAAATCGAAGTGAATTATTCTAGCCAGATAAATTTAGAATAGATTTGGGCAATTTACTTCTCTGAAATCGATTTTGAAATTGCATCAGATAACTTTTTCGCGGAGTCGTTTTTTGACAAAATACCTATACTAGGATTTCATTGACTATTACTGAAACTACAAGAATGCTTTTGAGGATCATTGTACCTTACTTGGTACTTAACATATCCCTATATACTTTGACATGGTAGACCAGATCAGCGAATATTATCAATAAGTGCTAGAATTGTTCAAAGTCTCACAAACAGCAGAGTGCAAAGTCACCCCCCGAGTGCAAAGTCACCCGCAACGACGGTACCATACTTAACTCCTGTATTTTTTCAATAAACAGGACTTTCTAAAAAAAATATTTATATATAGAGAATCATTTATTGATCTAAATTTTTGAATTTTGGAAAACTTGGAAAAACTTTCAATATTTATAATTAAAATTCAAATATTTATTTATTATCTAGACGTTATCGTCGACAGATTTAAGATTTAAGACCCCTAAAGGACCCTTTAATAAGTAGGAAGAACTCTAAAACATTATTCCTACGAATTACTCTTCAGAGTCAAACTATTTGTTTGAACCTCGGACCACGATCAGCTAACAGAATATCTTTTAATTTCTAAAATTTGAACTTTTCATTTAAGTGTTAAAGTAGGTAGCCTTTAGAAAATGTTTTTCAAGTGCTTTTCTTCAATTCTAACCCGTTTCAATAATGAAATTGAAAATAATGTTCTAAAGATCGTTATTTTCAATATTTCAATATGAAAAATATACCATATTTTACTGCTCTAACTCAAAGAGAGAGCAGTTATATAATCGACTTTTTTTTCAACTTCTCACTGTTCTGGAGCTTAAACGGTAAGAGATATCGACTTCCGGTCTTCGATGACCCCTCCTCAAATGACATTATCTCGTACCCAACCTCTTTACTTTCCCCCACCCCATTCGTACGTTCCCTATCCCTCAATTCTATTATAAAACAAAATTACTTTGAATAGTTCTAGATATCGAGTTTTAACATACAGAAAAGAAACAGGCTAACCCTAGCGTTTTTTTTTTCAAAAAGTGAAAAATCTGTTTTTAAAAAGCCGCAGGGGAAAGTGCGCTACTTTCGGACGACTCAAGCTTCGAACAATTCATTGTTTTTTCGATGTGTTTTAAATTAATTTGGCCTACTATAATATTATATTTTATTAGCTACCCATCAAATCATTGCTCTACCTGCCGATTTTACTGTATATTCAGAGAAAATCTGTAGATTTTTTGCAGAATTTCTGTCAGAAAATCTCTAGATTTTCGGCAGAATTTCTGCATAGGAAATCTGCATAGTCTCCATTGTCTCAACAAAAAAATTGTTGATTTATCAAGAAACTGTAGAAGCTACAAAGAAAATGGTATGCTCTGTTTAACAAGCATTACCGATTCAACATTCTAGATGAGTAAAAAGATCCAAGCAAAAATACTAATTTCTTAAAAATCGCCCATGGAATGATACAAAAACGCGAAATTTAGATCAACACTCTGCTTAAAGTTTTCTACTTAGAACACGGCGTCGCAAAATTCTTTATTTTATATAAACACTGTGATATCACCAAGAATAACTCTATTGAATTTTGCAAACTTCAGTGAAAAATATTCCATCTTTTCAGACACAGCTGTCTGGAAAGTTTGGAATGTAGAAAAATCTACAGAAAATCGGCAAAATATCTATAGAAATTCGTCAGAGTATGCACCAGGATTTGTCAGAAAATCTGCAAAAAATTCTGACGAATTTTGTCCCAAGCCCAAATTAAATTCGTAGGAATATCTACAGATTTCTCGGAAGATTTTCGGCAGAGGCGTAGATATTTTCTGCAGAAATCTTAAAGATATCTGACGAAATTACTTGACGGGTAACTCTTTTGCCAGCGTTCTAGTGTGATATTTGATAAATTTTCGGAATCTTGTTCGAAAATTTAGTATGAAAATTCGAAATTGAATTTGAATTCTTCGAACTTCAACGACTTTTTGTGCAAATAGAGTTCTATTTACCTTTTATCCAAGACACTATTAGAGAATGAAAATCTACTTCTGTTTGGGCTCAGTGTGTCTAGGGCATTGATGTTAATCCTTTGAGGACGAGTGGGTCAGTGGTGACCCATTCGTCCTAAAAGAGTTAAGGAATCCAACTGTAAAGTATCAGTAATTAAACAGTCCCATTGTGAATAAGAATAACATTTAATGGAGAAAAGAAACAAATCAATCAATTGATTGGTTCTTTCTTGAATAACCCTGTACCATCACCCAGATTACACTCTTTGCTCAAATTGCCATGTAAATCGTGAAATTGTCTAAATTATAAGGTTGAATCCGCCTCAATGGCCTCAAGAAACACTAAAATATGTTTCTTGTGTGTGTGCTTCTAATGCAATCTAATTTCTATATTCGTCCAAGACATTTCAAAGTGGTCGCAGCCTCTTGTTTTGGTGCTTATTTTTATGAACGAGTTTCGTATAGTGCAAAAATGGTTGAGTAACTTCTTTCTGATTATATTTTGGTCATTCAACGATGCGTGGTTCTTGCAACAGAAGTCCTCTCTCAGCTAATTTATTCCCAGATAATTAAAAATTTGCCCAGAAAAAAAAACTTATCAATACGAAACATTTGCAGGGAATCGATTTTTTTTTTCGAAAGGTACCGGTGGCTTCTTAAGTCTGCTGAACCACTGACCTTGATGGTTTTATGCTATTGCATAATTTTGAAAGCAACATAATTTTCCATGCAATGGTTTATGCTGAGAGATTTCCGTGTGATTGTAGAGCTGTCGATCGCGGTATTGAAAAAAAAAACCAACATTTCTTCAGATTATATTTTTGACAAAATAATTAATATATGCTTATGAAATTTGAGAAGCACAAAAAAATATCAAAAATATAATAAAAAAGAATTTCAAAATTGTTCACCCAAAATATCGCATAAATATGAAATGATAAAGTAACAAGAGTTGCTTATAAACGTTATAAAATAGCCATAATGATTAAGAAGTGCTTTTTTCTTACTTAAATGGGTGAGTTTTGCAGTCTGTACACTAACATAACATTACACAATTGACTCAATTTATAAGACATCTAACGTATAACATCAAGAAGGCAATCTTGCAATGATAAAAAAGTGCTCTCTTGGTCTATGAAAGAGGGAAGAGTATGTGCAATTGAAAGTGAAATGTGTGTATTCGTTGCTCGAGAGATTTCAACGGTCTCCTGCACAGATGTTGCAGAATTAATTGCATTGTGAAGAATTGTGTTTAAATATCTTTAAGCATTATTTCATATATAAGCTCGTTTTTCATTTGCGGAAGAGGTGGGCATTGAATTATATATTTTCATTATGAACACCCAAGGTTGTCTTTTTGGGGAGCCACTCTAATTTTCAGAGATGAGGAATTTATTGCCACAATACGCAATCCCAGCCAAGACAATTGTGTACATATAGGGTTTATTTGATGTTTTGACCTTCCAGCTCCTCAACTTCGATGTTAAGCCAATAATTTAGAGACAAATTGCACTTGTTGGAAATAATTTCGCAATGTCAATAAAGAGATCAAGTTAACTAACCAAAGAAGCACACTGACAAAAAACTAATTTCATAGCAGAGATATTCTTGTTGTAATTGCTACAAAAAATATATTTATATGTTGATTGGTGGCATAAATACTTAAAAAAAATTGATGAACTGAAGAAAATTACACTTTTAATATTATTTAAAATTAAAGCAGATTAGATAAATAAAGAATAGTTTCTCATTCTAATACTAATAATATTGGCACAATATTCCATAGAGGAAAGGTCTTTACTTTTAGAGAAATCCGAAAAAGTTAAAATAACATTCAGGAAATGTTAATTTTAACCTGCGTTATTGATCCGAAATCGGTGTAAATATTATGCTTTTTAGGTGTATTAGGGGTTAAAGTTACCCTTTTTCATGTTAATTTTACCCTTAAAAAGGTGTAAAATTAACATTAAAAAATGTTGATATATTTTTACACCTAAAAATGTTAAAGTTACGAGGAAAAAAAGTTAATCGCACCCTATTTTTTTCTCAGTCCCTCGCAAATGGAATTTCTATATAAGGGAAGTGTACCACGGATCGGAATGTTAAGAGACATGCTCCATATTTAGCTGAAAAGATGAGCCCCAAAACACTATTTGGTAGTTTTTTGTATGCCAGTTGATACATTATAATGACCCATTTAACAATTTCCGTGTATTTACACTTTTGTTATTTACGAAAATTAATAATATATAGATTTAAATTCAAGGATGCAGTGTGTTTCGCGGATCGGAAGGGATTTAATCAGGTGTTCCATGGTTGTTGACCCACGCCTATGACTGGGGAAAACAGCCAATACAGACACCAACACAAAGAAAAGTCGATAATACAGAAGCACTTGAGAACCATAAACCTCTTTTATTAATCCCAAAATACCCATAGCGTCCCTTTATGTACCATTTTTACTTCTCTACATTTTTTGCTATTTTCGTAAAGAATCTTATTCCGTAGGGTAAGGAAATCCGGTAATTTTTCAGGGATTTTCACACGTGAGTTCGAAACCTGACAATGTCAATCGAGCTTTTTTGTAATATCATATGAGTTCAAAAATTCACTTCATTTATTTTTTATTGAAATTTCTTTATACTTAGTTAATGATATTTTGCGAATACAGTCCGTCTTATCCGATTTGTTTTATGAAATTCATTGCCATGTGAATTGCTAGGAATGTCAAATATGTGACTTCTGATAATGCCACATGGTCATGTTGCGGCTACAGAATCATTTTTTTGAGAAAGCTCTCCTTTGTACGAAATTTGTCAAATTTTGTACAAAATTTGTATTGCCAAAGTGTTAAAGAATTTTAGTACTAGATATAGGGGAGACCGGGGAGGTTTGGGACAGGGGTAGTGTGGGACAAGGCGATTTTTTCATTATTTTTTTTTTAAATAAGTGGGATTTACCCACTACTCAATCATAGACAATATTAAGATGTATCTTGACTAAAAGAATGGATATCCTCAGTTTTATTGTTTTAATTCTATGAAGACTTTTTTAAAAATTGATAAAAATTGTTTATTTTGTCGTCTCAGTTTTCCTCTTTGTATTTTATATCAGCAATATATAATTAAAACTTTTTTATCTCATTAGCTAGCAGTGTAATTTGGGAACATGTTTTTATAAAAGTTTCAGAGATTATACGCTCTTGATTTTTACATAAAGGTTTTAAATACCAAAACTACACATGGGGATGTTTGGGACACCTGAAAAGGGATGAATGGGACGTTGATTTTTGACAAGATTGTAGGTGGCGTGCAATTTTTTATTGTCAAAATGGAGAGTAATGCCCAGTTTGTACTGGAAATCTCCCTCTTGTGCAAACTTTACCAGTGGAACAGATGTCTCTAACTACAGAGACAATTAAACCATCATTATCCTGGGAATCTACAATTCCTTTTCAGAGGATATTCGATCTTTGCCCAATCTCGTTAAAAACTATTTTCTCGAGAATTTCTTGAACAATATCCTCTACAATTTTTACAAGTTCTCCAGAAAAAACAAGGCGAGAGCTAATTCAAAGAAATAAGGAAAAAAAGAGGTACCATGCAGTTGTCGTAAAATCAAACAGGAATCCGCCAATGAGTTCAAAACTAAAAGTGTTAAGATAATCTACTCGCCTGAGGAATTTGACGATCATAATTGCAATATTTAGAATAAAAAAAGCAAAGAAAGATAGATGGAAAATAAGAAGAAAATACTTTAAATAATTGATTGACAATAAGTGACTCTACTGTACAAATAAAATTGTTATGAATTTCTAAGTATGAAATAAAAGATGAAACATTTTTATTTCTATCGGAAATATTTTTAATCTGGTATTTAAAATTAATAAACGTGCTCCAATAATGCAAATTATGAGAGAAAAAATGCGTCCCAAACATCCCCTTTTGCGTCCTATACTGCCCCATATCGGGGAGGTTTGAGACAAAGCGTCAAGTTAAATGTTTTATCTTCTCCAAGAAAACTAATTTGTTTTCCAAGTTTTATCGAGTACTTTTTATAAAGTCAATACCCATAAGTATCCTATAGATCGCATAAAATTATGATACGCCATCTTGATTTTTTGGAATAATGTCTCAAAGCCAAAACATGATAAAGTGTCCCAAATCTCCCCGGTCTCCCCTAGTAAGGAATATTATTTCATTAAAAGAAAAACATAAATTAGAAGACATTAATGTGTTTTAAAGTTCAAAGTGATTTGGCGTCCCAAAATGTATCACCCTACCCTATAACTAGAAAATTTGAAATTTTATGTTTTTCAAAGTCAAAGTTCAATCTCACTGGAGTGTTCATTATTCAACCCGGCTATAAGGGCTCCAATTTGTAGTGAATTGGTAAAATACTTGTAATTTTTTTTTCTTTCTAAAATATAGCTTTTTTATTTGTTCTTAAGTTTTGTTTAAGTACAAGTTGTAATCTAGAATTCGAAATCTTTAAGAAGTCTAAGAAAATTTCAATTTTTTTATGAACCGGCAATGTACCAATAATTAATTTTTATCGAAAATTCATTTCTGTTACTCTTAAATTATTTAAGGCAATCTTTTCATTGATTTTTAATTAGGTTCAAATCAAATCGGTTGCGAACCGGTAAAAATAAATTATGCAGTGAAAAAAACTTTGTGTAATGCTCAAACTCGTGATCACGATTTGGAGCTCTACAGAACTTTATTCAATCACGAGTTTGTAAAGCTGGGATGCTTTGCCGCCCCTTTTAACATATCATTAACTCGTTGTAACTTGCAAGTTTAAAACAAAACATTAAAAATCAATATTGATTAAAAAAAAATATAACCATTATCTCTATCACAAACAATGTGTGAAAAATCTATTAGTACACAGAAAATCACTATGCAATTAACACAGTTAATCGAAGAGGAAGAGTAAGGAAATGGTTCGAAATCAGGTGAATTTTTCGCGGTATTTCCACAAACAGAGAGGAAATAGTGAAAAATAGTGCCACTGAATATTGTTATTATTTTCATATCTTTCTATGTGGGCAACATTGTATTTTTTTGTACCTGCTGCCCAGAAACCAAATAAATACAATTAAGGTGTACATCACGAATCATTCAACAAGAAAATGTATTGCACAAGAGAGTCCAATAGCCTCAAAAGTATAACTCTCATGAGATTTATATCATTCACTGCAGAATCACGTTTCTCACATGGTGATCGGAGACCTCATTTAAAGGATTATTGGGGCAGAATTGGAGCTCCACTCTCAATTTTGTTGGTGATCTTTAGGCCACTTGGTTGGTAAATTACATTTAATTTGAACTGAATATTTGAGTAAGTAAAAAAAAGTGATCCCTTTACTTAATGAAAATTATATAATTCAGAAAGTATGATACTGTCCATGTAAATTAAAATGAGAAAAAAGAATTATTTTTCTTCTGCCTTTTCTGAGAATCTTCAATAGCTCTTACATAAGTCAACAGCATTTTTAAGCATATCTGAAGAATGCGCGTCTCTCAAAGTGAGATATAACTAATTAATAATCTAATAGATCCAATAAACTACTCTATTTAAAGCTATTTAAATTAAAGATCAATTGGTTGCACTATAGACAGACTGAATCATATTGATTGATGTGGTTAAATGCATGAATAAATTCCAAGTAACAGGCTTAGTTGTAATCTCTTCCAATACAACTTGACCGTCTGAAAAGAGCCTCTGGTCTTCAGAGGCATCTTTGTAGAAACATTATTGCATAACATTGTTGGTATTTTGTAAAAAGTTGCGAATTTTTGTGAAAAAACAGATGACGTGTTTCCTATTTTCTGTTTACTCTTAGTCACTAAAGTCAAAAAGAAACATTTATATAGGAAAAGCTTATCTTCAATCTCAATTTCTGTCTTGCAAAAAATCCATGAAACCATCTTTGAAAGTTTGGTAAAGTACATTGTATTATCTGGAAAGTAACTTATAAAAACATTCAATTTCAAAATGTTTATTCAAGACTTAAGTATAAATTGCGTCTTGTCAGATTTTTACATTTTGAATTTATTTTTTTTTTCAAAAATATCTTTAAAAAAAATTAACACAAAAAGATGTCATGTAGATATTTCCGATCTATTTAAAGATCTCGACTAGTATTTTAAGAAATGATCATTACCAAATTTAAAATTTGTTTTAATTCTTCCTAAATATTTCACAGATTACGCAAAAACCTTATACATTTACTTACATGGGGAAGCGGGGCACCTTCGGACTGGGGCAGCTTTGGAATTGGGTTTTTTTCTCTTATTTTTAAATTATACTTGATCTTACCACGATATAATTAAATTATAATATTCTTCAAATCCTTTTCAAAAATATAGTTATAGAAGATTAAATCCATTTACAAAGGTACCCCAGTTCAAAGAAGCCCCACTTCCCCCTACGCCTGCGGTTAAATTTTATTAATTTATAACAATATTCAGAAGGTTGAAACAAGACAGGAATAAAATTTAAATAGTGCAATAAATAATAAATAGTAACTATTCTAATGATAAATGAAAAGGGGAAATCCTTCTCCTAAACATTTTTTTCAGCATCTTACCGTTCTCAAGTACTTCTCCATGATCAAATTTTCTACGTATTGGTTCCTGTATTGACTGTTTTGTGGTTTTAGAACACGTCGAGGACTGGGGAAAATAGACAAGACAGGAACCTACACAATTAAAAGTCGATAATGCAGAAGCACTTCAGAAAAGTCAAATGCTAAAAAAAATGTTCAGGAGAAAGGTTTTCCTTTTCATTTTCAATTCAAAGATCACATCAAAATTTGCCTAAAATTTAACATATACGTAAAATAACTCCATTATTGTGAAAAAGAAATTATTATTTCAGCGGTTCATTGAGGTTGTATAAACCTTTACTAAAAGAGCCCAAATTTGTTTAGACCGGTTGAGAAATACTCTCTCAATAGGACCTTTATTGCTTTTGACCTTGAAAAAAATCCTATTAGGAATAATTCATGGACATTTTCGCATTTTCGCGACCCCAATAGGGATAATGCAGTTGAAAATGATGATGATTTTTTCATTATCGACTAAAATCCGGCTAGCTAACTAAACCATATCAGAAATTTAAAAAAAAAATATCTAGTATGGAATATAGAGGATACAAAAAATTTAAAATATTGTGATTTCTCGGAAAAAACAATATCTAGAGACATTTTTCTCCATACCCTCCTTTAACTAATTTCTGTTATTTTGGATATATTTTGGAGGTACTCCACGCGAGCATTCCTTAAATAAACACATATGATCGAAAAAACTTTCGACATTGAATTTTCGAAGACCAATGTTAAGTTACTTTGGTGGGCCTATTTCTCAACCGATTTACCTTAAATTTATTTATTTTTTTGGAAAGGTCTTGAAATTTACAACCCATGTGTCGTACTAAATTAGCAATTGGTCGTATATTTTTTCGATCTAGAGGCTAAACGATAAGAGATATCGGTTTTCGGTCTTCGGTGACATTCTCATAAGTCTATATGAAAACGGCTTCACTGATTTCTTTTATTTATGGATATGTTTTAGAGGAAGTCTATGCGAACATTTTCGACCATATACACTTATGAAAAATTTTCGATATCGAATTTTCAAAGGTTAAAAATAAAGCACTTTGGAGAGACTATTTCTCAACCGATTTGCTTCAATTTGGAAAATAAAACGGAAGTATACTTTTATGGACAAGAAACCGTACAGAAAGATAATTCAGGGTAAAATTTTATCTTGTGAGTTCGAGCATTCCACAAAGCTTAAACGCTTTGCCATTTCTTTTTATTATTAAACACTTGTTTTGTATAAAGGCCTCTATACATTGGGAGCAATTTTCATAAAAAATTGCATTTTTGACAGAATTTTGACGTTTCTGCCTACAGCATTGCAGCCAATTTCCTTCAAAAAAGCAATTTTTGACGAAAATTGTTCTCAATGTGTAGACACCTTAAATTTTCTTATATCAAATAATTGGATTAGGGAGTAACACATGAGGAAATTTCGAAAAAATCTAAGAATTTCAATCTGTAAAATTTAAAAGTGATATTCTGTATACAGTGTAAATGCTAATGCAATGCAAACATTTGTTATCGCACATGATTAGAAACTAATTGGCAGTAAAAATCGATAGCCGGAAATGATAAATAAACGGTGATTTTTCTAAAAGTTTTTTTCTAACAAAATTAATCAAGGTCTAAAAACGGCTTATTTCAAATTATAAGTGTAATAAAATCCTTTCTTACCCGCTTTTTTTTTTAATCAACCTAGGGTTGAATGAACACCTCTTCCACAGGGAACCCCTATTGACACTTATGTCAAAATGTTGAAATTTTTTTAATGTATCTAATAAAATGTAGGTAATATGGCGTTTTTTCATGAATCTGCGTTTTCGATAAGGTTAAACGTTCAAATTTCGTATTCCAAATAGTACACACTGAGAAAAATCCGAAAAAGTTAAAATAACATTTCGGAAATGTTAATTTTACCCTGCATTATTAATCTGAAATCAGTGTAAATATTATGCTTTTTAGGTGTATTAGGGGTTAAAGTTACCCTTTTTCATGTTAATTTTACCCTTAAAAAGGTGTAAAATTAACATTAAAAAATGTTGATATATTTTTACACCTAAAAAGTGTTAAAATTATGAGGAAAAAACTTAATCGCACACTCTTTTTTTTCTCAGTGCAGAGTAGGGTGTCAATACACTGAGAAAAAAACGGAGGTGCGATTAACTTTTTTTCCTCGTAACTTTAACACTTTTTAGGTGTAAAAATATATCAACATTATTTAATGTTAATTTTACACCTTTTCAAGGGTAAAATTAACATGACAAAGGATAACTTTAACCCATAATACACCTAAAAAGGGTAATATTTACACCCTTTTAATTTTCGGATCAATAATGCAGGGTAAAATTAACATTTCCAGAATGTTATTTTAACTTTTTCGGAGTTTTCTCAGTGTAGGTGCTGGCTCGAGTTCTTAAAGTGTCTATAGGTGTTCCTTTCACCCTAATTTTTTAATCAATCATTTTAATTCTAAGAAAAATAAAATACCAAAAATTTTAGCGATGTTTAGCAGGAAAATTTCTAAATTGCAATTTATCGGTTAGGTCTTAAGTCTGGGTCAGCATGTAGACTTGTAAAATTGGAATCTCTTTTACATAATGACTTAAGAGATCAGTCTCCTTTGTGCTGTGAAAATGGAACCAAGTGAGCAGCCATATAGGTGAGTGGTCAGAAAAAAAGTATAGAATTCACATTCACTTTTCATCTCTTCCATTATACCAGAAATCTTGTGTTGGGAGCTTGAGAAAATGTGTGATAAAGATTCAGTCATATAGTGATCTCTCTTTGGAGCAATGTACCTCACCATATGTGTATGTATCCGTTGTGCTATATTAAAGATCATGTGTGTCATTTGTGAGGTGAAATTATGCAATAAAATGCCCCAGCTTCTCGCTTTCATTCATTTTCCAACATAAAATGTTTACATTTTATATTGATTTCTCATTCGCGATGGCATTCATGTTTTAAGAGCCAAATAGAGTCTCATTTTAGTTGCAGGACAATGCTGCATTCACCTCTCCAATTCTTATTCATTTCTCATTTCTCTGTGGCTGAAAAAGCACTATAGGTAAATCCATTTAAATTTCTACTAAAAATGTCCCACAATGCAGCAAAATGCAACACCATCGGAGATCTAGTTTAATGAGAGGATGATTTATGTAACTTTCTAGGAGAAATTTGCATAACAAACCGCCTTGGTCGGACAAATATTGCAAAGATATAATTGATACTGTCGATTGATTGAGGCTAATGCTAGGAGATTTAATTATTTATATTAGATCGATCGACATTTAAATACCACATGTTATTTCTCGCACAAAATATTAATATGCACCTAGTTATGAGATTATATCTTAAGGCTTAGAAAAAAAAAGATTCAAACATTTCTATTCATACTACAACGGTCAATCCTTTAACATCGTTTTGTTTATTACTCGACAAAAAGTATAGCAATATATTAAACATCTTACAAGGAAATTAATTGATTTCCTTCCTTTCAGCATTTATTTTAACATTTGAGCAATAAAAAGGCTTTAAATTTATAGGCTTATCTTATGAGCGTTTTACTTTTTTTTCCTTAAAACGTCTTCATAGAAATACTCTTGAAAGACTCACCAGTAAATCAGGTTGATTCGTTACAACTGCAACCGGTTCTAAGTTCATGATTTAATAAACAAGGAAATTTAGATTTTATTATCATACTCGCATAGATGAAACCATATTGCTGCATTGATCATCTATTGCATAAGTGAAATTTTTGCGCGTACTAAAACAGCCTTATTTTGTCCACACGTAATTTTATGATGTGACGAAAGAAAGATTTAAATTGGTTCCTTAATACGACGACTAAACCCTGTTGAATAATGTACAACAAACGAACAGGTGTATTCTACATCAGAGATCTCAATTACCAGAGATCCCAGAGATCTAATTCAATGGAGAGAATTAGTTCAGTGAATAAATTCAGGGAATTAGTCAACAAATGTGTGAAGATCATAGATCAAGTTCGTGAGTGTGACCAGACAATTTAATTTTCGTATGGTTTGTATATGTATTAACCACTATTATTACAAAAATTACTGATATAGGGAATGAGGAAGTTACAATTGCTGGTCAAAGCGACGAATTAACGTAGGAAGATATCGGAATGGTAGATTGGGTAGATTTATAAATTTCCTAAAAGAGATTTTGCTAAGTTTAATTTTCATTGTGCAATTCTAATCTTACAAACCAATTGAAACTGATGAGTCAGTGCTTCTTTTTTTTTCAAATAGAAAATATTGAACTTCGTCAAATTCAATCAATGGAAATTCAGTCTAAAATGGTAAATGTTCTATAGGTTCTCCTTCATAAATCAATGTTTTACAATGCGCACAAACTCCTTTATCGGAATTATGTAGGCGGAAGTGGACACCTTTGAATTGGGGTACCTTTAAAATATGGTTTTTTTAACCCTTTTTTTAAATGAAACAGACTTTAGCATTTTAGTGGGACTGTTGAGCCTAGACAAGTTGGAGGGAGAAAGCCTGTTTTGACGAAGACTCTTCTAAGTCAACGGTACTAATCACTGTTCAGTTGGGGTGGTGACACTGAGGGGTGCTATAAGGGCTAACTTCAGAGGACACTATATCGCTGGTTGATCGAGTTATGAGCGTCCAATAAAGCGTGTGCAGTGTGCACGCTGAAATTTCTCTAAAGCTTGACGTAAAGTCAGTCGTAGTAGGCTTTGGATTTTATTTTTTTTCGTCGGTGTCGTTTCAAAATTTAATTAGCTTTCTTTTGGTGAAATTCTTGTTAAAAAAAATTTGATTTTTGACTGAGTAATTACAAGAAGATGGAGAGCATGCAAAGATTAAAAGTTGACAATAATCTCAAAAATTCAAATGCCAGCTATGCTAAAATTGCGAATTGATCCGGAAGTGTTCCGCTCCACTGTCCGAAAGCTTATAATTCGGTTCAAGGAACTCAAGACTGTTGCTAAGACGCCAGAAGGAAGTGACCAAAAACATGGGATTCAGGACAAGGGAATGGAAAGGAAAGTGCTTAAGCTTTTCGAGAAGCAACTCAATCTTTCCGTGTGTTTCCGTGTCTCGTCTTTCCAACAGCCGAAAACTTGCCGGATTTCGAAAGGAAGTGGAAGAAAGCCACCCATTACCGTGGAGATGGGTTTGTCAACTCCTTAATACAGGGAATTAAGAAGAAGGTGCGAAAATTCGACGAGAAGCCATTGGTCTAAAAAAACCAAAATCCCAATAAAATTATCTTTCCGAAAATATTTTTGTTTTTTGTTTTATATGCTGTGGTTAATTTTTAAGAGCCATTATTCAATGGGGAAGTTACAGCGTGCACACGCTTTAGATTATCCCGAAGACACATACGAATCGGTTCCTCAATCGGCCTTCAAACGTGAAACTAAGAAAAAGCTCGATCCGTGGCTTCCCGGAAATGGGCAATGGGGGCTCTACTTCGGGAGGCTGGCGATGGAGGGCACTCCAGCACGTTTCGGTACAGAGTCTAGAATTCGTGCCACAACATGATATAATTTCCCGTTTTCGAATTCGATATAATTTTTAGTTGTAGCTGAGTTTGAAATCTAAATGATACCGAAGGGCCTAACTTCACTTTACCTCAATGTACTCTACCTGCCTAACCCGAACTATAAACAAACAGCTAAAGAAGTGAAGGAAAGCTTGGCAGCGGGCCATAAATCAAGTTGGTCTAGCAGACGCTATCTACAGTAGACTCTCTCTCAATCGGGCATATGGGGCAAAATGTTATCCGGTTTATCGATAGATTTCGGCGTCAAAACCTTTGTAAATTCCACAAAAAGCGCTCAATTATAAAGAACCAGGTTAAACTAAGAGGAACTAAAGTAAATTTGAGTAAATTTACTTCAAAATCAAGCGTGAAAATTGTCAACAAAATATTTCGCCCAATTAAAAAAGAGCCGATTGAGCGAGAGTCTACTGTATATACAATCGGGTTTAATCGGGTACAATCGGTTTAATCGGGCGAAAAATTTTGTTGACAATTTTCACGCTTGATTTTGAAGTAAATTTACTTAAATTTACTTTAGTTCCTCTTAGTTTAACGTGATTCTTTATAATTGAGCGCTTTTTGTGTAATTTACAATGACTTTGACGAATAAATCTATCGATAAACCGGATGACATTTTGCCGTACATGCCCGATTGAGAGAGAGTCTACTGTAAACTGAGAACAGGGGTGGAATGATAACTTTACAACACTATCGAATCGATATTATCGATAAAGTTATATCAGTTAGATTAAGCGAATGTCGACTTTTTACGCATTGTTAAGCCATATGCAATGTCTTTGGGGGTAAAGAATCGTGTCGAGCTAATTTTATCCGTTTCGGCCGCCGAGTACAGTTTGTTCGATGCGATTATTTACCCTCAAAATTTAACTCAAATTCGAATTTTCACGCATTCCGATGTTGCAAACACTCCGAGTTGCACATATTTCGAGACCGCCTGTAAAGAATCTCAGCTACAATAAGCTTATCTGGGCTTATCATTGGTTTTTTTTAATAAGATGTGAATACAATTTTTTTTTTCACTCAATCATAAACTTCAGACGAAATACGATTTATTGTTCATTTGCAAACGTTCAGTAACTATGTCCTAGAAGTGCCACCTAATTTACTTGTGTGATTTCGTATTTAAGATCCAAAATGAATTTCCTAGAAAATACGCTTATAATACAGATTAAGCGAGTTATTTCTTTCTATCGCAGAGGTATTTCGCACTACATTCTTATCATCCCTTTTCTCATTTTTTATCTTATCAGATATACACAATAGAGCCTTCAAAGATTGTTGGATTCATACTATTGCTCTTCAAGTGTTTATTGCTAGAGATACGAGGATGAAGTTAGTCTTTCTCCGTCGTTCGCGCTCTCTCCAGCTTTAAATTAGCTCTAAAGAGGCGCATTTTTTGGAAAAGAAAAAAAAACCGTCCTTAGTATTATTTTCCTTGCACATTCATTCAGAATTCAGATCATCTGGGTAGAGCTACTTTCTCAAAATTTGGAGTTTTCAAGAGCTATAGATCAGTGCTAATAAGAATTACTGCGGATTCGTCATCTTGTGTGTGAATCATCTCTTGGGAATTTATTAAATATGGAACTTCAAGATCAAATATACGTGCTTGCGGGCGTTTTTGGAGGATTCTCCTTAATTCTATTCCTCTTTGTGTGCTACCTAATGTTGAGCCTATCAGAAATACACTCCCAGATGAAGTCCCAAAATGCCCAAGACAGATACGATCGCAGGTATTTTTAGCAAATGGTTTTTATACTTTTTTTAGGCGAATGGGTTAACTTCTGTTACTTCCAAAAGTTTTAGGTTATGGTAATTCTAACCTTAAAATTTTTAATTAGCCATATCCCAAACAAAAAATGATTTAACCCTATAAGGACGATTGGAACACCGGTGTCCCATAAAGAAAATATTTTTTCCTGACTACCAAAAGCTATTTTTTCCTTATGTTTGTACGTAATTGCAAAGTGGAAGGTTGAAGGAATCTAGGATATTTTTTACAATTCTACAGCTATTTGCTATATAATAAATTTTAAAGTTCAAAAATGACGAATTTTTAAATTCTTATATTGAAAAATTATTTTAATTATTTTTTATACTTCCAATTTATTTTAAGCAAAACCCTTTTGGCAATTAAAACTACAATACTCAAACATAATATATTTCATTACAGTGAAAATTATCTCTCATTGGTATCGTCAGAAAAATTACTTAAATTTTTGGGCTATTTTTGTCCCTATTGCTCATAGAGGTAAAAAATACACTGAGTCAGACTCTCCTGGATTTTCTAAGGCTAGATATAAGACCTTTTACTGATTTTGTTTATTGGTTTCATTTTTATTGCTGATTTTCGGTCCGCGAAAACTGTCTCGTCGTTAAAGGGTTAAAAGTTGTAAAATTTTGAAATGAATCAAATTCTAACCTAAAATCATCAACGTCTTAGTTATTTTAAATATTTGTTTATCCTTTTTAATTTAGAAAAAAAAGATTGTAAATTTTCTTTCCTAAATAGGATTTTTGAGATTTGCTATTGATACTAATCTCTTTCTTTAAGGTTAGAACATAACCTAAACAAAATAAGGTGGGACTTATAACAGTGGGACCTCGATGGGAATAACAGTGGGATCTCGATAGAGTCAAGCCCCGATAGAGTCAATCTCCATTAGAGTCAACAGCTATTTTTTAACTCTACGAACACCGATAGTGTCAACTTGGACCAAATTGACTCCGATTGAGTCAACTTTTCTTTTATTATTAAACTAATAATATTATATCATTTTATTATAGTCTTTTCAAAATAAAAACCAGTCTTATTGTGTTTCAATTTGAACATAAGAAAACAATTTTGAACGTAAGATAAAATTCGTACGTATTTATGTAAGTACATGGTAATACAATGTAAGGTATTTTATCATAATTTGTAAGTGAATAATATTATAGCAAAACCAAAAAATATGAATTCGAATTACAAAAAAAAATCAGGATGCTATTTAGATCTTTTGAGTATAACATAGTGAAGAAATTTTTCTAAATTTATTCGAGCTTTTTAAAGGCCCTACTTCTTTAAAAAATGTACATGATAAACGATCATAAAAATTACGCTTCTTAAGAAAACGTGTAAATTTATTTTAACTTACATTTTTAATTTAAAACATCAGTTATCCCAATAGAAAATTTGGATCAAAAACCAAAATAAGCAGCAGAAAATTAAAATTTTTAAGCAAATTCATTAAAAAGAAATCGCCTGTGTTTTTGACATTTCAATGAGAGTGACTGAAATCTAGATCTATACCCTGTAGCCGATCGGCCGCAAAGTTTTACAGTAACAGAAAATTCCCTGGAATTTATCTTCTTTTTTCTGCGAGAGTTTCCGTGGAAATAAACGCTAATATTCCGCTTAGAATTCTGCGGAGATATCAGCTTTTTTTCGCGTGGATTTCCTACAAAAAAAGTCCGAGGAATTTTCTTGCAACATACTGAGAGCATTCCCTGGAAATTGATTCAAAATTTCCTTTGAATATTCCGAGTATATTTTCTGATATCTTTCCGACCAAGACTCCATGGGAGTAAGCGCGAAAATTCTGCAATTATTTTTCGCCCTAACGCTATAATTCTTGCGAGCTAGACATACTCAAATGAACGATATGATAGCAATATTTTCAATTCAAAAGTAGAACAATTGAGTGTTTGTCTAATAGATGAACACTCTCCAAGTTCTAAGCTGCCAATTGGCACTGATCGTCCATTTATTTGTGGATGTTTTTTTTGTGTGGAAATTCTCTATGTAAGTTCCACGAAATTTTTAATCAATTTTTGGAATTATTTTGAAGAAAAATATATTTAAAAAATCCACTGGAATAGTCGTGGAATTCCGTAATATTAAACCACGGAAGCCTCTAAGGCCGTAGCATGGAAATTTCCACGGAGGATTTCGTGGAAATATAGAGGATTTTTCCGAATTTTTAAAGGGCTGACTGCCGATTATACGCTAATAATCCATAGGAAAAGACGTGGAAATATTCGTCAGAGAAAAGTCCATGAAAACTCGCGGACATTTCTTATTAGACGGTCCTATACAGAGTTCCACAAACGTTCATGGAATCCATGGAACGCTAGGAAGAAATTTAGCGTCAAATTCAATCTCGGAAGCTTACGCGGATTTTGAGCGGTAAAATCCAGGGAATTCCACGCGGATTTTTAGCGGTAAAATCAGCGGACATGGCAGAAAGATCTGCTGGAAATTCAGTGGAATCGCTGCGGCCGTTGGCTATAGGGTAATCACCTCATAAACTCCTACAGAAAATTTTGAAAACATGTTTACAAACAAAAGTTATTGTGCTTTGGGCATAATCTCGGGACTGAGTGTATGTACTAATAATAAAAATATTCTTAAAAATCATTCCTTAATCTCCAACTTTTGCCTAAACACACGACTTTTTTGGGCCAGAGGATATAGAATTTATGGATTAATTCAATAAAATATTCTACTATCGTGTTAAATTTATCAATGATCTAGTAAAAACTTAAAATAATACCCATTTATAGCAAAATTTCACATTTTAATTGATTTTTTCGGACTCTGATAGAGTCAACGAATGCAATGGAGTCAACAGGCTTAGAAATAATTAGTTGACTCAATCGAGGTCCCACTGTATAACCTCAAATTCTAAAAAAAAAAACCGTTTATTGGATGAAAGAGATCATGCCGAATTAAAGCTAGCTATACATTAGACATAATTTATTGAAATATTTCTTTTCAATGTCAAATATTGACAAGGATTGCCTCCACATTACAAAGATTTATTGACATAAATGTTTCAATATTAAAGAAAATTGTCCAGTGTGTAGGCAAATATTGAAATATTTGTTTCAATATGGAACATTTTATTCAATATTTTATTTCATTATTTTGAATGGCTACAAACTAGGCCAAATTATGTCAATAAAAGATTTCAAAGTCACATTGTAATAAAATTTGAAAGAAATTCTAAATATCAAATTGATTTGATATTTCCTTCAATATTTTTTAATGGTCAGGAATCTTCTTCCTTCAGAACATCACAGAACTGCTGGATTTTCCTTGTTCATGAATGAAAACACATCCAAGATCAAAATCCAAGTCAAGACACATCTCTCCTGCTTCCTCCAGAAAATTCCAGATTCTTGGAATTTGGTTATATATTTTGTTCAATCTCTTCAAGAACCCAACTTCGTCAGCACTAATCACCTGCTTCCTCCAGAAAATCTCAGATCTTCTGGGATTTTCTTGTTCATTATGCCCAAAACACTTCAGATACTTTCTGTGGTCAGAGGACTCCTGGAGCTTTCTTCAGGAATTCCCATATCTTCTGGGATTTTCTTGTATATTATGTCAAAGACACTTCAGATACATTCTGTGGTCAGAGGATTTATGGAGTTTCCTCCAGAAAATCCCAGGATGACTAGACTGGTGTTTTTAATATTGAAGTTTTAATATTGAAGTCAATTTGTTCAGAGTGTAGGCAATTATTGAAATATTGGTTTCAATATTCGCTTCAATATTGAAGTTTCTTTTCAATGTCACTTTGAAATGCTATTGTTTCAATAATTTGTCTAATGTGTAGACAGCTTAGGGCCTAAATAAACTCAGGCTGATTCTCGAGAATATTTAGCCTGTAAAAATTCAGTAGTAAAGGGAAATTTTTGTAAAAGACCTTTAATTTATGATCCTAGGCATCCTAGGCCTTCAATGTATGACAGTTTGGGATAAATCTTTGTAGCCAAATTTCGCTGGCTAAATATTCTCAAGGATTAGCTTGAGTCTATTAGGGTCTTAAGGATTTCAGAAAGCGGTACTCACCCTAATTTCATTCCTCAGACCTAGACCGTCCAGGAACGACCTAGCCTATGCCAATCCGTCCATTGTGCCTGGAGAGGAACTCAATCGCCGTGGATATCAAATGACCGATGGCCAGGAAGATTTTGCGCCCTCAGGACTCGCTGCAATTGCGTCCAATCGCTACAGATCGCAAATGTCCATCGATGTGGGCACTAAAGATGCTTCAAGGGATTTCTCGAGCATCTTGAACAATGAGGAAATGATCTTCGCCGGAGATGGCAGAGCTAGTGGTCAGAGATCGAGATCTATCTCTGCACCTCCTCCGCCCTTGGGAAAACCCTCCAGTTTTAACGAAAATATTTCCTACCAAGGAGCCCACTTGAATCCTTTGGGTCAGAGACAGGACAGGGGGTACTTCAATCGAGTGGGAGGATACTAGTACTTCCGTCCGGGAAGGTCAAATTGTGGAGTTTGAAAACAAAAATTCTCGCTTTAAATCTTTTCTTTCTTGATTCCCTTCGACGTGAATACAGTATGATAATCCTTATTGCTTAGTCTCTGGGATCTCCTGACATTCGGAGGTGGATCCTTCTGGGAAGGCTTGTCCTCTTGCTCAACTTTAATTTTTCTCTCACGGGCAGATCCAGTTTTTTGAACTTTTTCGCTTCTTTCTTCCAAAATTGCAGGTCTTTGTTTTTCTAGCTTTATGTCGGACGAGATCCTCTGCTGAGAAGCCCACACGGATGTGGCAGATTTGCCCCAAATTGAAGTCTTGGTTTTGATCGTTTTTATAAAATCTGCAGCACGGATAGTTGATTTTGCTGGTTTTGTAGGTAAAGGAGTAAAAACTTTGTTATCAGATTCCTCCTCAATTGGTTCCCCTTTAATGAGATTCAGGGATTTTCTAAGTTTCTTGGGCACAGGAATGGCTTTAGCTTCCAAGATATCTCTGTCGATATCTTGTTCGGGTTTTGGAGAATCTGTGACATTTAATCCTTTTTCGAGCCAATCCTTAATGTCACTGAACTCTTGAACTGATCCATCATCACTCTCCTCATTCAGAATAGAATCCAAATCGAAGCCCAGAGGTTCTTGGGTAGCTTTCGGACTTGCAAATTTAAAAGGGAAGCTATGCTCCGGAAGGTAAGTGAAATTGTCAGGAAAGTTCAATCCTGGCAATTCTATGGGAGTATTAAAATCTCCTTGGGACACTTTCTGATACCGATATACAGTATTATCTGTGAAATTCTTGAAAATAAACTCCCGGAAGGGAAAGAGGCAGTCTGAACTCTCGCATTTATAAACAGCTTCGTGCTCATTGACAAAGAAATACCGGAAACCTGACTTTTTATTCCTTTCGGAGCAGTCTGGGCACATCGATGGGTAGAGAGATGTCACCTGGAAAGAGAGATTATGGTAAGAAATGGTATTCCCGGAAACGTTTGCCAAACACCCTAACCTCAATATCATCGTCCAGAAATATTTTTTCTAATTGATCAGAATGATGTGATTCTCCAGAGATATCACTTGAGGTTGCTGGAGAGTCCAACCAGAGAGACATTTAGTAAGAAATTTTACAAATACTCAGTTATTTAAAGGATTTTTGGAGGAATAAAAGGAGCGCCAACATTCAGCGCCGTCGACTTGACACACAAACAAATGATTAAATTACGTCGCATACTTCGCGTAATTAAACAATTCTTGATCCATTTTATTTTACTTCATTTTATTCCAATTTTTCTGCATATTTTTGTTCGTAATTCATAAAGATATCCCAAAGCCTAGCTTTTGCTCCACTGTATCCCGTGCCAGATGTTTCCTCCGGAACATCAATCTAGCAATATGACTTTTTACATTTTAGCAATGCCGATGACTCCGCAAGCCACACGAGCTCCTGCATTTCCGGTAGTCTTGCTCAGTTCATGTCCTCCAACACCCAAGTCATCAGGATCAGCATGAACCACCAAAGTACGACCAATGACATTGTATTGGCCACTCAGAGAAATCTGCTTATCTGAGATGGAAACCTGCAAAAGAGAAAGTTTTTTTTTATGGAAAATTCCTCTTTGAAAAGTCTCTTGCTCCAACCTTGGCGACTCCACTTGCATCAGCAACAATATTGCCAAGATCTCCAGCATGTCTCACTGCACTATCTGGTCCACCGTGTTCCTTGCCATGGGGATTGTAGTGGGCTCCAGCAGATGTGCATCCATTGGTGGCATCTCCGAATTCATGAATGTGAAATCCATGCTGACCCGGCGTCAATCCGGTCACTTCGCCGCTCAGCACAACGGGTGCTCCCGCATCCTAGAAATTACATAACAAATAGCAGAGTCATTGCGACGAAAGAGAGAGCAAAAATAAACAATGAAATAGAAATTTTTTAATCAAATTCTGGGGCCACTTCAAGGCCACCGGCGACATTACATACCGCTTGATTGAATTCCACAACTCCCTTCACATCCCCAGTCAGAACGCAAATAGCCTTTGCTGCCATTTTCACTGGTTGCACTGTATTAACTGACTTCAAAGCAACAATAATGTAAACTCACACTGCAAAAGTAATATTCTGGAAAGCAATAAAAAGTGGAAATAATCAATTCACAAGACGCTCGAAAAATTATCAGGGAAGTGACTTGATAAAAATTACTGAACGTGCTGCCATCTATTGGAAAAATGAATAATAATTTACAAGTTTCGGTATGTGGTGGGTTTGGCGGGAAAATAAAAATCGCGCCATTTCGGAAATATCACTGATTATGCTTTTTACGGACTGAAAATCAGCAATAAAAATTAAACTGAGAAACATAATCAATGATAAGTCTTACATCTAACCTGGGAAACTCCAACAGAATCTGATTCGGTGTATTTTGTGCTTCTATGAACGATAGGGACAAAAATAGCCCAAAAATTTAAGTAATTTTTCTGACAATACCAATGAATAATATTTTTCGCTTTAATGAAAAATATTACGTATGAGTATTGTAGTTTTTATTGCCAAAAGGGTTTTGCTTAAAAAAAATTAGAAGTTTAAAAAATAAACAAAATCAATTACTTAATTTGAGAATTTAAAAAATCGCCATTTTTGAGCTTAAATATTTACTACATAGTAAATAGCTAGAGACTTGCAAAAAATATTCTAGATTCCTTCAACCTTCTATTTTTCAATAACGTACAAACATAAGAAAAAAATAACTGTAGGTAGTCAGGAAAAATTATTTTCTTTATGGGACACCGGTGTTCCAATCGTCCTTAAAGGCGTCTACACATTGGGAGCAATTTTCGTCAAAAATTGCGTTTTTGACAGAAATTTGACGTTTCCCCCTACAATGCTGCAGGGAATTTCCTTCAAAAAAGCAATTTTTGACAAAAATTGCTCCCAATGTGTAGAGGCCTTAACTCTTTCGTCTCCTTTAGGCACTGTGTACCCTGGGTACCCATGGAAACAACAATTTTTTTAGACTATCTAGAATCGATAAAAATCCGATTCTTCTGGATAAGTACAAACTATAAGGATGTCCAAATCTAGAATAGTTTTTGCAGGATCCCAATTAACTCCTGAGCTTAGATATTTTTGGTCAAAAATCGTGAAGTTTCGATTTTCTGCTTCCTTGCAGATATCGTGACTTTTTTCATATTTCTAGACCAGAATAAGGAAAAACCTCTCGGGGCCAATAAGTATGATAACTAACAATAACAGATTCCATAAATTCGAAAAACAATTTTTTCTTAAATTTTCAAAAAACTTGTTCAAACTTTATGGGTACTCTCGTCCCCAAAAATCTAGAGGTAAAATGTAAGGTTATCCCGCCAATACCCGCCATTTGCTTTTTGACACCAACCTTGTAAGAAAATTCCAAGCGGGAGCAAAATTTTTGCAAATATGGCCGATAATTTTGACATTTGGCAGCGAGGGAAATTGCTTTCAGGGAAGTTTTTCCTATTCTTCCAGATTTTGGTGAATTCTGATTGTCCAGGAAGCGTTTTTTTGGCTCTTGAGAAAGCTTAATGTGTCTAGAATAATATCGTGTTGAGAGAAATGTGTTTTAAAGTGTTATTGTGTGAAATATTTTGAGGAATCTGTTGGCAAGCAGGAGCTGGGTGTCCTTTTTAGCACTTCCTGGACATCCCACAAGATACTGGTCAATAATTCTTCTTGTTTTAGTGATCAACATTGTAAAGGAGTCATTTGACACGCAAAAATAATTCACAAAGTTGATATTATTCACTTTTGGAAAATTGAAGTTAGTCTCCTTTTCGTTCTTTTGGGGACGAGAGTACCCATGAGTTTTCCAATTTCCCAGAGGCGGAGAAAATTCTTTCTCTACAAAAGTATCATATTTGACCACTAAGACTTACAATAAAGTGAGTTTTACTGAAATTCGTTCGCTGGATATGTTGTGGTCCGGAAAGAGTTAAAGGGATAAAAAAAAAGTATATCATAAAATTAATCTTATTGTTCGTAAATTTTTGTCAATTCCCACCGGGGGGGGGGACTCACGAATTGCACGTAATTCGTATAATGTTCAAATAAAATTGTAAAAGTTTGTATTTTAGGTATTTTATTCACAAAAATTGTTCCTAATGTTAAAGCATTTTTTGATGTTTTACAAAATTTGTTCGTAGATGTTTGTAAGCATTGTAAACACATTGGAGAATGTTCGTTAACTTTTGTCATTTATTCGTGAGGTTTTGCCAGACAAATAAACATGTACGAACAAGTGTTTGTAAAAGAACTAAAAATGATAGTCAAGTGATCTTGTCACGAACTCATTTTGTGAATAAAACCAACCTTTTACAAACTTTTTAGTGGATTAGACGATTTAAGAGCATTTCGTATGTTCCCAGTGGGAATTCACAAATTTTTCCAAATAATTTTATGAAACATTTTTCTGTGTAATTAAATGTAACCACAGTGTTGTAAAATTTACATTAATACCATATTTGTGTATAGAGGAAAGCTTTCAGGTTTCGTACATATTCTGACTTCGAACACCTAATTTTACACCATATTAGGTGAGATTCTTAATAATATCACCTACTATAATCCTACCAAAATTTCATGTCGTTCGATTGAGCTCAAACTTGGCCAAAATGTGTTTCATCACTTCCTGGATCACGAATATATGGGTGGCTAAGTTACATTACCTAAATTTTGGATTTTTGGTTTCGTCTCGATGAGCACTTTCAGATGGAAGTTCAAAAAGTCACCACAGGTGGCGCTGCGATAGCGTCAAAATTCATCAAAATTCAAACTCATTTTTCTCAAAAATGGAATTGTGCAAGTTAATCAAATTTTAGAGTGTTGTAGTCCAGTCTAGGACGTTTCCAAAATGGGGCATAAGTGCGCTGTAGTTATAATAAAACCGGAGATATGAGAGGTCAAAGTTCACGAACTTCAAAAAATCATATCTCCGGTTCTATTTGACCAATTTTGATGAGTGAGGGCTCAAACGAAAGATCTCACAAAATGCTACAACTTTCTAGAACATTTGAACTTTGTTGGACCAACACCAGGGGCGCCACACTCGAAAAACCAATTTCAATATCACATAACCTCAATTATCCCGACTGTCGCTGAACCGATTTTGATGATTACTTTGACATGATTGAAGAGGACATTTGTGTCTACATTTCGTCCATACATCATTTTTCGATCAGATAATGCGATCTGTCCGATTTTGTCGTTTAAATGTGAAACAATTTATTTTTTCCCATAATAACGCTTTGAAACTATTCAGATGCCAATTTGACTACTTCTTCTCGACCAAGACACTTAAAATGTAGTTTTAAATGGAAAGTCTCACAAAATACAACAATTCTTTGATATAGTTGAAGTTCATCAAATGAACACTTGGGGCGCTCTGGTCGAAAAAACGAGTTCAGAAACAAACAACCTCGATTATCTCGGCTTCTGAGTAATCGATTAGATCAAGTTCTACGGCAAAACTATAGAGAACATTCTGGTCTACATTTCACCTATATATCACTTTTTTGTCACTATCCCAATCCTTGATATTTTAGTTTAAATATAAAATTTGTAAAATTTCACGAATTTGATTCAATGCGTCCCCCAACTTCAGCTCTAAATCGAATTTGCATGCATTCCGAGTTGGCTCACATTAAGAATCTCACTTACAATAAGCCGGTTAGGATTATCTGTCCCTTTTTATTATTCGTTGAAGACCTTTATTTCAGAAATGCAGTTCAATTTAAATCTTGCGTGATTTCTGGGATACCCATTATAAGATGGCATTATAGCTTTTTTTGACAAAAGTTAAACAAAAGCTTCCCGAAAACTTTCTCAAAAATCCAATATGAAGTTCTTAATATTAATTTCTGCAGCTCTTCTTTGTAAATTCATTATAAATGCCCGAACTGAATGATTTTTAGATAATTCGAAAGCCTATAATATTTATATTCTGAAAAATACGCTTCAAAGCAGTAAAAAAATCATAGACGAAGATTTTCTTTAAGAAAAACTAAATCTTAATGTTCTCGAATTATTCTTAATTTTAATTTTTTTTTACTTTGTTGGATATCGTGTAGAAAGAGGGCCACGGCTTAATACACCAATACACTTTAGGAGCTTTTGGAGAATACTAAATATCAAATCTTAAAAGCTGATTTGAAAATTGATTTAAAAAAAACAGATTGGTTGAATAAAAATACTTATATAATATTAAAAGCTATTGTAAATAAGAACTCATGCATTTTGCAAATCTTTCTTGGTTATTATGCTGTTTCCTCTATCAATAGTTATCCAACAATCAAAACATAGAGGATCGTCTATCAAATCTCAGTGCAGATTTTCTGCACAACATAATAAATTTTGCGAAATGTTGCAAGAATGAAGAAGTGTTTACAGAGGCTCTTTAGCACAAAAAATGAGTGTCATTGTTAAAGTAGTTTATCTTCTCATAAATAGCTCTCGTGCATACAAAGGAAAATATTAAAATAATTTTATTGTCACGCCGCAGACAAAGTGCAAAATGGAAAATGCGATTGTATAATATAGGAGAATCTTATACTCTTGGCTAAATAATAATCTTCAATATACAAACATTCTCTCTGCAGCAAATTGTGCAATATTTTCTCTTTTTTTCTCTCACTTGACTTCTTGTCTTTCCCAACAATTTAGCATGGATGAAGTGAACAATTTAGATGTGATTTTTATGTCTTAAAACAGCATTTCCATTTGGTCTGCAAATTAGGTTGTTTTAAAAAAAAAATTAAATCACTTCTGAGCCAGAGCTCTTGCTCTTAAGTTAAATTGTGGCATTAGATGTTGTTGGTATGAAAAAGTTAATAAGAAAAACCTGTTGTAAGTAATTTCAGCGATATTTTTCAGGTCAGGTTCAAACTGTTTATTTTTACATATAGTCTTAAACACTTTTTTCCCGCATTTCTCTCTCACCATCTCTAACGCTGGAGACCATGCAAGGAAAAAAGTTTTTAATTGTCATCAATTTCCCTGTTTTCACCATTTCAGAGACTATGTTAAACACTACTCGGCAAACAAAAGATAAGGTCAATTAACCATTATTCGCTAGTATTAACAATTTTTGAGTCACTTTAACTATTGAAATGACTAAATAAACAATATCGAATAGTTGATATAAACCGTAGCATTTTTAATTCAGTCTTTAAACGAAATTAAAGAGCTGGCTTTGCTAGTTATGCTTTTTACATTTTTAATGTTTTTGAGAAAAATATAGCATTACAAGAGGTGATTCAATACCAATTCTGTATTATGAATGAAAATATCGACTTTTGCTTTTGCACAGCGACGAAAAAAAATTTAAGCCAAAAGACTCATTACAAAACCTAAAACAATTAATTAATCAGGAAAATAGTTAAAGTATAAAAGTATTAAAGTATAATAGTTAAAGTATTAAAGTATAAAATATTAGTGGTTATGTTCCAAAGATATGAAAAAACAAAGGAAGTTAATGCTAAAACTTAACAAAATTGAGCTTGCAATATCGTACACTTTGAGTTAAATATCGGACACTCAACTAAATTCATTGAAATTATGGAATTATCTTGGAATAATTATTGAATAGTGTTTTTACTTGATATTTATTTTTTTTAAAGAATATATTAATACAAATCCCGGTATATTTAAAATAAAATCTGAATTATATTTGTTTTATTGAAATTTCAGTGTGAAAATGGATTTACGCTATAAAAAACAGATCATTTTGTGGCACTCGCAGTTTTGTTTGGAAGAGATCTAAAAAAGACTTTGCTATTTTCGCACTATGTGGGGTTGGATCTGCTTGTTCATCGTCATAATGTACAAAGGATAAAAAATTCTGGCTTAAGTTTTACGGTTGACATTATCACACTGTTACAAAATTCCTCTACACAGGGCTCACCCTGTGAAGAAGTGGAAAATAGAATTAACTCTAAACCTATCTTTTTTAAACTCTTAAGCTTCTCAAGAGATCTTCTAAACTTCCTTGATTTCCTATGTGCTTCCTAACGAAAAAAGAGTTTATTAGCTGTTTTCTTTCTAGTACAAACCTATGTTTTAAAGATATTCGTAAAATGTTGCGAAAACAAGAAAATATTTACACTATGCACTTTTAGAGCTAATGTTGTTAAACTTAATTAAAGATTCTCTTAATTTGCATTAACAGTGATTGCTCCTTTAAATTCAAAAGGAAACTTTCCGAGTGAATTATATTTTTCACCTTATATAACCTACATTTTGTCAGAGGTCCCCCAGTTAAGGTTTGTTTCCTATATTGGACACTTGAATTGTTTTCAAAAATTCTATAAATTTATACTTTTTTTTACTTACAGAGTTTGTACAATGCCAAAAAAAACACAAAATTATAACCTCTACAAAGGAGGTTCTGCGGGAAAATTCTTAGAAGAATTCCAGAAAGTTAAGGATCTTTAACAAACTTGGTGTCCGAAATTTTACACAAAACAAACAATATCTATATTATTAATTTATTTTAAATGTATTAAGAATTTATTTAAAAGGAAACATATATGATGAAATATTTTTTCAAAGTTCCATACCACACTCGTGATGAGGAACTAAGGTATACTTTCAATTTACATATGTAACTTGTCCGGAATTTGGCACAGTTTTCTAACTTCTCTAATCTCCAAAAGTACCAATTTCTTGCTCTTGGTATTCACAGAGCACTGAGGAATACACACATCAAGAATCGAAAGTTTTTTTTTAACAAAAATTGAAGTCTTTTAATTTCAGGAAAAACTTTCTTTTCTGAACACCGGTAAAGGTAAAATTTCTGAATTTCGACAATTATTCTATTAAATTCCATTATAGTATAACGTATGTTTTCGTATTTTCTGAAAGAAAAAGCTTAATATCCTTGAATTTAGGAACAATTTTGTAAATCATTTCTAAATATTTAAATAACATCTGTTGTTTATTTTGAATTTCTCATAATGCAATTCAATACATAAATTGGAATGGACGAAACAGAAACTTACGTATAAGAGAAATATGAGAAAGTATAACTTTTAGTATTTAGTAAACCATTCTGTTAGTTACACTGCAGACAAACATGTTATTTCAACGCCATTTAAAAATCTTTGAGAAAATCAATGAAATACTTGAAATTGGAATCGAAATTGCTTCTTTTCGTGCTACTAGTCAACAATTTGGAAATCGTTTATTAATTCGTGCTCCTTTAATTGCAACAATGTTAGGTTTTATAAGTGCAATTACTCACATTGTCAATAAATTTGAAGGATTTCTTACCTCAAATATTGCAGTATCACTTATAATTTTTTTTGGATGCATACAAATGTTTTTCAAAACATTTTCAATGCGCTACCATCGAAGAAGTGTTTTTAAAATTATGAACAAGATAAAATTGCTACATTATAAGAATGAAAATAAGAAAATGAGTTGCATTGCTGAAGAAAGCCTTACAAAATTTGGCAATATTTGGATAAATTGCAGCAGGTATATATTTAGAAAATAATATTACAACAATTCTAATCGAATTTTACTCTTTTCCAGATCAGTGACTATACTAATGATTGGAACAGTCATAGTAGTATGGATCAACGATAGTTTTAAAACAGATTCTGAGGCTAATATAGAAATTCCATTATTTACAAAGAACTTTTCCTACTACAATGAATTAATGAAATTCTTTCAATTCATTTTTAATACTTTGGCAACAGTATCGGTTCTTTGCACTGATATGTCTTTGGCTTTCTTTGTGTTTCAAATTATGGGAGCTTCAGAAATTCTCTATAAATACATTTCAACAAACATAAACATTATTCAAGAAAATCCAGATTTATTTAAAATTATTACAAGAAGATATTGTGAAATTGTGGAAAGTATCGATCTTTTTAACAATATTTACTCAATTATGTCATTTGTCCAATTTATTTCGAGTGCTTTTCTAACCCTCATAGTATTCTCTATCGTACGCCTGAACCCAATGAATCCAGTTGGATACGCTCTATTATTATGTGTACTTTCTCAATTTTTTATACCTTGTCTTTTTGGCGAATTTTTTAAAATCAAAATGAAAAGATTATCTACAGCGATGCATTTAGCTAATTGGTATGATTTCAATTTGAAGGATCAGAAAAACTTCTTATTCGTTTTGGGGATGATTCAAAAAGAATATGGACTGAAAGCTGCAGGAATGTATGAAATTAACATCTACGTATTTATTGATGTAAAATTTGAAAATCTCAATTTGATTAATTCAATCATTTCACGAATGAATATTATTTTATTTTTGTTTCAGATCGTAAAACTAGCTATGTCCTGGTGTGCATTTATCTTCACGTTCGGTTCCAATCCTTAAAGACACCGAGAAAATGATTAAAAATTTATTGTTGTGTTCAATAGTTCACTGTTTTGGGCGTAAATCGATCTAATGAGAAGAAAACGCTTTCCTAAAAATCTACCACAAATTTTTAATAATAAATACTACTAATATTACCTTATATTATTCGATTTGTTCTTTACATGGCAATTATTCAAAATAAATGTGAAAGTAATTTTTTTCTGTTTTTATTAAGATAAAAGGGAATGCTACTGAACTAACCGACTCATCCGACTAAAGGTTGTTACTCGGATTATGTGATTTATACGTGTATTTCGTGTTTTCGAAATAAAATTGTTCTAAAAGTGTATTTGCTAATTTGCTTTAAATCGGTATTTGTTTTCAATAACTCTGCGATAATGTAAAACGCTTCTGTCCGTCTGTCTGTCCGATCTTACCAGTTCTAGTGGCCAAACGGTAAGAGATAGTGGCTTGGGAACTTCGAGGGACCCCCTCCCCCAATAAATCGACCCAAGAATCGTTAAGATCGTTAACATGCCCTTTATTTTTCCCCATCCCTCCCGTTTCCCCTCAAAACCATGTTTTTTGGAAACTATCAGTTTTGTGGAATCTTTTGAGAGATTTATGCATCAGTTTAAATCGGTTGTGAACCGGTAAACAGTAGGGGAGACTGGGGTAAAAAGTCACAAATTGAAAATTTGAAAATTCAATATCTTCCAAGATAAAAGAGATAGCGGCTTGAAATTTTTTCCATAGATGGCCTTCCTAGACCTTCTTCAAAGTCGTACGTTTGAAAGTCGAAAAGTAAATAAAAAATATTGAAATTTTTAGCCCTATTTTTGAAATGTTTTCCTTACAACAGGTATGAATTTTTGCCTACTTATTTTCCAAAATTGATGCACTGGTAAGTATTTCCTAAATGATTTGGATTCTTTGAATACGAAACCACTATCTATTTTAGAATTTTACAAATATTCTTTTCTCCAGAAATCCTTTTATTAAAAATGACCACTTGGGGTGCATGGAAAAAAAGTGACCACACGGCGAAAAGAAATATCATTTCGCGTCTCGCCGCTTTTTGTTTTCATTGGGCAAACGATTAGCAGTCTTTTGTGTGTTTTTTTTCTAAAATAGCTTGAAAAGCGCTTTCCTCGTTCAGATAGAGAAAACTGTATTTTAAAAAGGTGTAGAGGAATAAATTTCCTATAAAAATACATCACCTAGCTATTTTTTTTAAATTTACGAAAGCTCGTAATAAAGCAAATCAATATGTGATAATATCCCATACCTGGTACTATTTGCCCCAGCATTTTTGAGAATGGTCACAAAATTACCTTTTACAAAACAGCTCGATAAATGTATTTCCTTACAAAATAGAGGAAAATGACTTTCATAAAGACGTAGAGCAGTAAATTTCCTATAAAACTGCACTAATTAGAAATTTTTGGGGCACTAGGGTAGCTTGTAAAAAATAAAATA